>NC_133983.1:712609-1023581 GCF_047716275.1 Strix uralensis | reverse complement strand
GTTATTTTGAAGCAATTTACACTTAAATCAGCAGTAGTGAGGAAACAGTCAAGAATTTGGCTTGCAGAATGGGAGATGATTCGTGACTTTCCCCACAGCTTTTCCCGTGAATGACGTTTACAGCTCTCTCACTGTGTGGCAGTGCCAGGCTTTGTCAGGGTCGGTCTGGTCAGGACCTCAGCAGGCTCCTTGTCCATCACTACGATTCTTCAGTCAGCAAAGACAGAAAGAAGGCCGGGCAGCACTGCCGCCATTGGCCGAGCGTAGCCCCGCCCCCATCCGGCTCCTAGCAACCTGGGCAGCAGCACTGCTGCTATTGGCTGAGCGAAGCCCCGCCCCTGCCCGGTTTCCTAGCAACCAGGGCAGCACTGCCGCTATTGGCTGAGTGAAACTCCGCCCCCATTTGGCTCCTAGCAACCTGGGCAGTAGCACTGCTGCTATTGGCCGAGGGAAGCCCCGCCCCCATTGTGTCCTAATAATGCCCAGGATGCGACCAGCAGTGCCAGGGCAGCGGCGCTCATTTGAGGAGGAGGAGGCGAGTAGTGAGGAGGTGGTGAGTAGTGAGGAGGAGGAGGAGGCGAGTAGTGAGGAGGAGGCAATTACTGAGGAGGAGGAGGAGGAGGTGATCAGTGAGGAGGAGGCGATCAGCGAGGAGGAGGAGACGGCGAGCAGCATCACGACCATGGCGAGCAGCATCAGGACACGGCGACCAGTGCCACCAGCAGCTCCCAGGTGAGGACAGAGCCAGAGCCAGATCCGACAGGCTCCTCGGCAGGGCTGCCCCTTGCCGCGCCCAGAGCGCCAGCCCTTTGACCTGAGCTGCCCGCCGCCGTGGTGAGCAGGGCCAGGGGGGGCTCCGGGGGGCCCGGGGATGGGCTTGGGGGGCTCCGGGTGGGGTGCTCAGGGGGGCTCCAGAGGGCCCAGGATCACTCTTGGAGGACTCCAGAGGGCCCAGGGCTGGTCTGGGTGGGCTCTGGGGGCCGGGAGTGGCTCAAGGGGGTCTCCAGAGGGCCCAGGGCTGGTCCAGGGAGGCTCCGGGGAGAGGGGGGGGGTCCAGGGGCCGGTCCGGTCGCTGTCCCTCCCACGCGGTCCCAGGGGTTGGCAGCAGGGGGGCCACGGGGGCCACGGTGCAGTCGGGGTCACCCCTTGCGTGTGAACTGGGTGGCTGCGCTCGTTTCACGGCCCCTGGCCTTTCAATTCTGTAAGAATAACGATGTGGAATTGAGCACTGCAAACAGCTGGAAGCCCTGAAGGTGTTTCCCGGCGCTCAGCGCGGGCAGAGCGGTGGTTCTGGGTGAGGGGTTTGGCTGGAGGGAGCCATTGGGCGCAGGTCGGCACCTTGAACCCGGCTCCTCTGCACATCCCGGGCCCCTGCGCCGCGGTGACGGCGTGTGCTGGGAGCGGGGCCGCTGGCCTCAGGCCTTCCCCTTGTTGTTGTCTGGCTTCAGAGCTGCAGGTTGTGAGTTTCAGAGCAGCCAAACAGTGAGGGTAGACAAAGGTTCAACAGTCAGGTGAGACAAAGAGTAAAGGAAGTAGTGTGAAGCTTTTGAAACAAAACCCAGGTGAATGTGAGCGGTGTCTCCGTGGGGCAAGGTGAGCGGTGGTCTCACTGAGGTCAGATGGCCAGGGCTGAAGGGGTCCTGCAGATTTTTCAGCAAAGATACGAGGTGATTTGGAGAGACTGTGGCCTCTCCCTCCCGTGGTTATCACCTGAGTAAAACGGTACGTGTGCTTAAGGGTTTGGTGGGCTTGGAAGAGACCAATTAATTATTGTTGGGCTCCAAAGCCCCATCCAAATGTCGCCTGCTGACTTGGGTCAGTTTTGTTCAGTAGTTGTGTCCCGGCATGGCTTCTGACAAGCACGGCAGTAGTAGCTGAGGTTAATAACTGTGGAAGCCAGAGCAGTTCCTCGAGGTGAAGTCCCTGAGGCGCAGCGCGGGGCAGCGGGTGGCCCAGCCGTGGGCAGCGGCTCCCCCTCGGAGCAGGAGGGTCAATGTACACGTGTCAGAGCCCTGGCTCCTCACACAGCACCAGCCTCCTTTTGCGGAGACGGGGGATTGTTTTCCTGGCTTTTCATCTTCTGAATAGATGGCCCTCAGAGAGAGAGGAACCCCCTGGCCGTATTCGCTTGGCGTAAGCTTGGAAGCACCAAACAAAAACATTTTTGCTGAATAGTGTCATAAAGGCAGCAGTTACCTTCTGGATGCCTGTACTGGCACGTAGATGGCAAAATCCCATTCTCTGTGATGGACTTGCACCATCTTTTGAGTCCTAGGCCCACATGGGCCTGTTAGGCCATTCCCAGCTGGGACTCACAAAGTCCTTACCAGCAGAACATAATGAACATATCAGAACATAATGTTTTGATGTTTAGGTTTTATAATCTGTTTTCACTGCTTTTGGTTGGGTACAAGTGCTTTGTTCTAAGTTCTCCTCACCTTTATTTCTTCTTCTAGAACTCGAACCGAGCCAGCGAGTGGAACATCAGCCATGCCGTGCGTGCATTACAAGTTCTTCTCCCTGCTGCAGTACGACACAGTCACCTTCAGCGGCCTCAACATCTCCCTGGGCCACCTGAAGCGCCAGATCATGGGCCGCCACAAGCTGAAGGTGACCAACTGCGAGCTGCAGATATCCAACGCCCAGACCGGAGAAGGTGCGTGGGGGCGGCGGGCACGGGGCCTCGGGCACTGCCCAGCTGGCGGCGGCCACGGCCTGCGGGAGCCACACTCTGCTCTCTGTGGCTTGTCCCCACGTGGCGTGAGTCAGCCTGGGGCCCGTCCCGCCGGCGTGCGGGGAACCTGGAGGGCAAGTGGCGCCAGCGATTCAGTGAGGTGGGAAGGGACAGTGCGATTCGGCCACCGTCGGTAGCTGTGGCTTGTGCGGGGACCTCACAGAGCCGTTCCGATCTGTTGTTAGACACGGAGCTGGGCGTAGGAGACTACGTGGTCGATGTGCAACGTCTAGTGCTTGCAAAAGCCCAGTAGCCACTTACCGGCCATCACTGGCAGTAAAACAAGTTTTGTGCTAGAAGGGAGTGGGAATCAACAATGGTGTTGGCTCCAGCTTTGTTGAACATTTCTGTTGGAGCTTCTGCTTGGACAAGTGTGAAAAGTAGCCCTGTTGAGCGTGATGTCGCTGCTCAATCTGCAGATGTGGAGTCGTGGCGAGGCAGAGTGACACTGGTAGTTGCCAAGGCCCCGCAGCTACACGGGATGTTGCTGCCTGCGGGGAACAGGCTCCTGCTGGCAGATGCCAGTTTTGTCTGAGAGCTGTTAGACTAAGCTGGCAGCTGTTAAATTCAAAGGGAGCAAACAGAAATTTCCAGGGACTTCAGGACTAATGCTCCAGCTTTAGTCCTTTCCTATTTAAAACCAAAAAAGTTAACTTTTAAGTCTACATTGTTTGACTTCACCAGATTTCATCATTGACACAGATTTCATCACCAAAATGAACTCAATTAATTGACGTGAAGGAAAAATAAATGTATGAAAGCCAACAGGTGTCAGGTCCCTTCACAGAACTACCTCGGCAGCGCACTCCGCTGTTTGTAAACCCTCTTCCACAAATCCTCTGCCTCAGTGACCCAGCTGGTGGGATGCTTCAAGTCCCACATACAAATATGTGCCGTGATAAGTGTCCTGCGCAAATAAAGCCTTTACTTCACCAGGTTATTGTCACTCTTCAGTTTTCAGTTGATCCATTTCAATGTGTACTGATTGACTTTTAAGGGGAATTCATTTTTCTATCAGTCTGGTATTAGATGGCTGGAGGTCTCCTCCCTGTGCACTTCACAAGTGGATTGAAAACAAGCATCCCTCCCTCTGTCTATATATATCTCATGCAAGGACAGTCTATTCAGAAGGCAGATGTCAATGCTTCTAATGGTCAGTGAATTGTCATAAAATACAAAAAGAGGACCCATTCCTCTCTTTGCATCATACACCTGTTGTGCATGTTCCAGCTGACCTCTGCACGCTTGCAGAATTGGCGAATAAGTGCACTGGCTGCTGTCCTCATATACACAGCCTCCCTCGAGGAGAGGTGCTGCCACCTGCAATCCTCTGCAGACCTACCAGAACCCTCAGCTGGGCACAGGCGTAGCAAACTCCTGCCTTTTTGTGGAGCCACTGTTACTTATCCTGTGCCTCTGAAATCTCAGTCCAGTGGTTTGTGATCTGGACCAGAAAGAACACTCTGTATGACTCCGTTCAGCAGGTGGAAACAGCTGCTTTGGGCTTCCAGAGCTGCAGCTGGCATCATCTCCCCGTTGCTTGTCAGCCTCAGTGCTCTTTGAGCTCCTCCGACATCAAAAAGTCCCATCTCAGGCCTTTCCTGACAGGTGGCTGTGTAATGGTGAGATTCCCCATTTGAGCAGAGCTCTAGGCGTTGGTTTCAGGGTATGACTTCTGTAAAAGCTTTGGGTTTTGTCATTAGTAGTACTTTCACAGCAACTTTGGCTTTCGGGCCATTGTTCTGATTCGGCCTCCATAGGTAACGGCTTTTAATAGTTAAAACTGTAGGCAGATCACAGGGCATGGCTGCTGATGGTGCTTTAAAACATTTAGTCATATCCAGCTTGTGCAAGTACAATATATAAACCATTCTCATGGAGACGTCTTTACATGTGAGACTCACTCATGGGAGATCTTCACATTTGAGGCTCACTCAGTCAAAGCGTCTCAGGTAGCTCCTCCTCTTCAAAAGACGAACACGGTGTAAGCCAAGGCAAAGCATGGAGACCTTCAGGCACGCTCTGGTTTCAAAAGGCTTTTCAGAAGACTTGTCTTCGTAATTAATTTCATTTGAGTCTCTCTGCTCTGCAAAAAGTGAATTGAAAGAATTCGCGTCCCTTTGGCTTATTCAAGCTAGATGATTAGCTTAAGAGAGGAGACACCACTTTAGTTGGAGCCAGTTCTGCCCTACGTGTGAAAGCAAGCTCAAAAAACCCCTCAGGTTCCTGTGATCCAAACTCCAGCACTGCCAGTTCCGTTTGCATTCGCATGTACAGCCCTGAGCAGCTGACAGTGTGGCTGTCGATGGACGAAGCCCCGAGAAGCAGAGAGCTGGCGGCTCTCTTCTGTGTTCTGTCAGTCCCCAGCACTCGCAGCCCAGGGGAATCGTTTTTAGGGAACAGCTCGGAAAGCAGCGGCGCAGAGTTTTCATGCTTTAGCCGAGCGCCTGCTTTGTTGCAGGGTAAGCTGGTCAGACTTTAGAATCTGGTTTACGCAGGTGAGACTTTGCTGTGGTTTGTTCCTCTCCAAAGATCTCTCGGGTTTGTAGCCTAACAGAAGCAAAAGCAACTTGAGCTAGGTCAGGAAAGAACCTCAGGCATGAGCAGACTCTCCTTTAGTGACCTCTGAGACCATTTTGCTGCTGGCATCCAAAGTGTTTGAAAAGAATGGAAAAGGTTTTGCTGCTGGTGTTTGATTCTCAAACCTGAAGACTTCTTGAAAGGTTCTGTTAGTGTGTTGAGACGACGGGAGTGCCATGTCACATACAAAATTTTGCTTTTCTGTCTGTGAAGGGGTTCTCTCAAGTGCTATGTAATTACACATTAATATACATTCTTACGAACTGACTAATGTTTTCTTCTGTATTGGTGTTGTTTTCAGAATACACCGATGATAACAGCCTGATTCCTAAGAACTCCTCGGTGATTGTTAGAAGAGTCCCTGTTAGAGGAGTCAAAACTACCAGCAAAACACGATTTATGTAAGTACCCATAAAGCACTGTAGTCTGTGAGGGGTTGCAGTGTGTTAACTTTTTGTATGGAGATTAGTTTACAGAGGCATTCGGAGTGTATCTTTCTTCTTTTTACTGCTTTTACAGTAAAGAGAGATACGCATGTTCCCCTCTCAGAAGAGTCTGTCAGTGTTTGACTGTGTCTTGCATGTGGGGGAGGCGGGGTGGGATATGGCAGGTATTCTTATGCCTCAGATCTGGCTTTCTGGCATACTGGCTACAGAGGAAAGACCAAGGGTCGCTGTTTGGATGGTTGATTATTTAAGAGCACAAAGCTGTAGCACAGACTTCATCGTTTTGATACTTACACAGCAGAGACAAAATATCTGAGGACTTCCTCTGGCACTGTTGTGTTCTAGAGCTGTAAGTCGGACAGTAATTGCTGACAAACTAGAAATGGGATTTTTTTTTTTTTAGTTGCACTGAATGTGCCAAGAGAGAACAGTTTATGTATACAAATACATTTCCACGTTCACTAGACTATCAGAACATAATGCCTTGATGTTCAGGTTTTATAATCTGTTTTCACTGCTTTTGGTTGGGTACAAGTGCTTTGTTCTAAGCTCTCATCACCTTTATTTCTTCCTCTAGAACTCGAACCGAGCCAGTGAGTGGAACACCAAAAGCGGTATGTAAAAACACAACCTCACACTTTTTTTCTACACACTGCACTTAATTCTAAACAACGTAGCCTCGTATTAATCTCCCAAACATTAACTTAATCTGTTCTGCAGCAAGACATAGTATATGTTGTAGAGACCATGTATTTGATTCACAGCACAGTGAAAACTGAGTAATGCCACCATTTGCACAGTTCTAATGTGAATATTGGTATTTGTGCCTAGTGATGCATTGTGTTTCATATTGAATATGCTGGAATATTTCCTGAATGACTTTGTGTTGTACAGATAATGTAGGATTGGTTTTAGATCAGGTAGGTTCAAGGTTTGCACAATTCAATGGTGCTGTGTTCTACATCTGTCTGTCTAGAGCTAGTATGTTTGTATAGGCTGTCGTGTGCTCTTTGTTTCTTGCAATTAAAATTGTTTGGAGTGTATTTTTTCCATTTTCACACTGTATCACTTAGCTTTTGTTTTTAAATACTTTCTTTGCCTAACAGTTTGGGAAGATGTTATCAAAACCCACTGAGAAACCATTGTTGTTCCACTTGGTACTGTTTCTTACTTTTGACTTGGCGGTTCAAACAAATCCCAAAATCAACGTATCCCATACATTTTGAGGACAGTTCTGTGCAGCTAAGATTCCTTTTCGTGTCCTGAAATACTTGGGTATTTGTTCCTAAAGCTGTATAACTGAAGTGCTATTGTTTGGCCTCCTCTGAGTACTTAAAGGTCTCTAACGGATTGCTGTGAGTTTAAATGTTGTTGCTACCTGAAGTGGCATTCCTAAGTTCTGCATTTGATCTTTCCGTTTTATCCGATGAAACGGTTTAGTTTCACAGTTTGTCTGCAAATGCAAATACCTAAAACCCAGCGCACCGAGTTCAGCTGCTTCTCATGAACCACGTTGGCCCTCTGAAGCTGTCATAGGTTTGGACTTTGTTTTGAACCAATACAATTACATTAGGTTGGACATGTCTCTTTCCGTGACACTCGGAGGATAGAGTGCAGACTTTCAGACTACAGTAGAGGTTAACTTTTGCTATGTTTCGATTGTACAACTTGAATATGTGTTTAATTTTTTGTGAACAGATTGAGGACTCTTCTGCACCCACTCCTCTGGCCCAGCTCATTAAGGTATGTGTATATTCTTGTCAAAGACTTAAAAAAACCCCACCACCACCAACAAAAAACCCCACTGGCTTCATATTTTTAAGTCTTGTACGGTGATGTATAACTGGATAACTGCTGTAATGTGAACAAAACTTAATTTTTAATAATTTACAGTATTGGTTTTAACTTTAGAATGTGTGTATATTTCCGTAGCACCCTGTAAAGAGTAGTTCCCAGTTTGGGAGGACAGAAGGGGAGTCCCTCAACACAATGTTGCACTATTGCTCATCTTCAAGACATAAAGAAGCAGCACTTCAGGACCTGTTTACTGTTTCTCAGACCTTTTGTTAATTTTGTGTTGGAGACCGACACAATTTTCACAGAAGAATTTAACTGGCTGCAAGTTATGGACATTTCGGGGGGGGTTGCAACAGCCAAAATAGAAGCGTTTGTGTAACACGGACAATTGCGTGGCTACGGTTGAGTTTCTAGTCACTGCAGTTATAGAGCCGCTCTCTGAATGCTGCACAGTTTCATAACTTGTAGTCTATGGAGAGTGGACAACACACCCTAATTTGTTTGAACGCAGACTGTAAATTGTGTAAATGTGCCTAATTGTTTGCAGGAATATCCCAATGTGTTAGTGCAGTGTATTAGCAGAGGTGGCCTTCTGAAGCTGCTGTAATGCCATGGTTTGCTGTGGAACTGCTTGCATTTTTTGCTCAACAATGTGTCACTTTGTCTGGGAAAGCACTAGTGGTTGCACTTTGTGAAAAGGCGTAGTGTGAGCCTGTCAAATTACTGGTCTTAAAGAACAGAGGAGGCAGGGCCTCGTGCAGAGGGGCTAGTTCTTTCTTCTGAAAATAAAGGCTGGAGTTCGAGAAATCTCTTCCCACTCTCCTCTTCCCTCTCTCACTGCAGAATTAAATTGTGTACATTTGGGGAAAAAACCCCAACAGTTACTTTGGAAGGTAGTCACCAGAAGAAATTGTTGGTTCTGTAAACTCATGTGAAGTTTGACTCTAAAATGTGAAAAACTGTCCAAGTGCTGTACACATTAAAGCTTTTGAGAAAATGTAGGTATTTCAGAAAAATGCAGGAATGTAACGTAAAGCAGCTCCAAACTGTTATACTCCAACCTCCTCAGTGCAGACGGGCTTGGCATGGAGGCAATGTGTTGACAAGTTTTCTGCTTTGTTATTACCTTGTAGGAAATTCCATATTTGAATTATGGTCTGTGCCTAGCAATGGTTTGTGGGGTTTGGATGTGTCTTGTAAACTGTCTGGGTTTAAACAAATTGGTCAAGTGTCTGTAAAGTTTTCTGTAAATGGTAACGGAAGGGGTTTCATAGATGTCGGTCTGGATTATGTTACTGTTGTGTCTATAAAACAACCATTTCATAAACTGTTGAAACTAGTGGGTTGCTTTTGCATATAAACTCAAAACCATGAGTGGTTGCTCTGAATGATGGGTGCTTGGAGGTCCGTGTCCTTTACATCCCTCCCTTAGACCCTGCTGGGATCTGGACTAGTGTGTAATGAGAACATTTGAACAAATGCTACTTACAAAAAATCAGCTGGCTTTGATAATTTGAAGGTCTAGTTCTGCGTAAGGTTTCTATTACAATTTGTGTGTTAGAAGGGCACAGCAAACAGGAAAAAATCTGCAGGTTGTGCTGACCATAGTTAAATCACTTACCGTGAAGAAGTGAGTAGGCAGGGGACATGCAGTCTGGGCTGCCTACAGCACACCATGGTCCAATTTCTGCTGGAAAGAATCTTTTGTCTTGCTGAGGAATTATAAAAAGCTTGATTCCTCTTAATGCTTCTGTGTCTGAAGCTGAATTTCGGTGAGCAAAAGCAACTTCCCTGACTCTTAAGTTGTGTGTCCTTTTAATGCTGCAAAGTGTAAACACGGATACTTGCATACATCTCCATTAAATGTACAGCGGAGATTTTCTCCTTCAAATAATCTGGAGCTCAGGAATCCATTTAAAAATACTGGATAATGTAATTTTTTCTACGCAGAGCTTCAGTCTGCTTGGAAGACATTTGGATTGGTTACACAAGTCTTTATGTAAGGTACAAACAGAGCCTCAGGTTTTGAGTGCCCAAGAATGCTCCTTCCAAGCAGGTTAACGGGCACAGAGACACCATGTGATGGCGTAAGGGCTCCCCAGAACATCTCTGGGACAACTCTGGCTCATAGAAGCAGCTGCTTTCCTGCAACCTCAGCTACTGCTGGGCTGCTTTTTACAGGGTTGGGTGAGTCTTTGGCTGGGGGAGCTTAAACGTGTTTCTAATGTGCGTGTCCAATAATTACCTGTTAAACAGACCGGCAATCTGGCTGAAGCCAACGCTTCCGAGGAAGATAAAATACGAGCTATGATGATCCAGTCTTGCCGTCAGTACGATCCAATCAAGTAAGTGTTGGCAAAGTCCTACCTGTTCTTTGAAGACTATGGAAACATTGTAGAGATGGTTGTTGGAACAAGAGAGACGCATACATACCATTTTCTTTTTTTCCCAAAAACCTTTTAGTTACGTGAAGAAACCCTTGGGTCCACCTCCACCGTCCTATATTTGCTTTCGCTGTGGAAAACCTGGGCACTATATAAAGAACTGCCCAACAAATGGGGTAAGATTGTGGGGGGCTTCTGGTGTCACTTGGTTTTTCACTTGTTTTACCTTGGCAGTTACACAGCAGTTACATGAATACCCCTATTAGGAATTGTTTCTCTTGGGCTGAAGTACAGAGGTTCTATGGCAGTGGTGCAAAGCCCTTCAAAATTCCAGGGAAAGCTGGGATTTTCAATGGGAAATTTTCTTTCTTCGAGGGCATAGTCCTTGTATATGTGCATAGATCTTTCTCTGTGAACTTTAATGTATATTTTTATATATTTCAATGTTACTGCAAATTTTTCTCGTCTTAACTCTTTTTAATGACAGTTTGCAGTTTTTAGTATTTTGTAGAAAAAGATGACGTTTCTCTTGACCCCATCTATTGAATATTTGCGTGTTATAATTACACAAGTCTCTGGTTGAGTATTCAGGCCATTTAACGTTACTCACTGAACGTACGTGCATCAGCTCTGAATTCAACCTTCATCTGTAGGTGGTGAATATCAGTGTCCCCAGTGGCCGATCCAGAGCCCTGCATTAAGCTCTCCCTCTGAACTGCGCTTTGGAGGAGGAGGGGGTTTGTGCCTCTCCTCTGAGGGGATGGGGAGCTGAGGGATATTTCACCCTTAAGGACCCTGAAGTTGAGCCAAAGAATGTCGACTGCGTTCAGAACACTGCTCGAGCCTTTGGAGCATCCTGGCTATATTCATTTAGGAAAAAGAGTATTTCGGTCGAGCAACCCTTAGGCTAGGTAAAAGGAGAGGATTAAAGGCCTTTCCTGCTTAAAATAGTGGTTGAAATGTCGTTTTAAGTGTGGGTCTTAAGATGAGCTATGTCTGCATTTCTTTTCTTAACAGGACAGTAATTTTCAGTCTGTTCCCAGACTTAAAAAGTGCACAGGAATTCCCAGGAGTTTCATGGTGGAGGTGGAAGATCCCAATACCAAGGGCGCTATGCTGACGAAGACTGGAAGATATGCAATACCAATTATTAATGCGTGAGTATGGAATTAGCTGGTCTGACCAAAAAGTGAAGGAGAGAAGCCACGTGTCAGTGTCTGAGTGGCAATGCCACCAAGCTGGCCAGCATCTGTAATTACGGGGGAAGAAGCACTGTCATTGTATCTTAACCTTAAAACCTGTGATGATTTCTAATATTAAAATAGGGCAGTGCTGCTGCTCACGCCCCTGAACGTTGGTTAAGCTTGTGGTATGCTAAGAATCCGTATTTCTGCAAAACATTTCAGTCGTGTTTACAGTGGCGTCATTCTTTTTGAAAGCTCCTTTTGCTTCTGCTTTATCTTGCTAAGGCTTCTTGCAGAATTTAACAAACAGCTGTTGGACTGAGATTCCCTCTGCCTCTGACATTTATCAGATCCCATGTGTGAAGCAGAGGGATGTTTACCTGTTGCTGTAAACTAAGAAAATCCTGCTGTGTGCTGACAAGAGTGGCTGTTTTAAAATGCACTCGGTAGCAGCTCTGTTTTTCCGTCATGGATCTCCTTTTGCAGAAGCTGTAACATAGACTTCTTCCATTTATAAAACATAATTACACAGAGACTGACTTTATCCTGAGCCTGCGATTGACATTTACCCTCTGGCAAAGGAGAGGTGGGATTCATTTCACCTGGTTTCTAGCTGTCAGAAAATGATTTCTCTAGTCTGAGCTAATTTCTTAGTTGATCCAATGAATGGAAGAGTTCTGCAGAAGGAAAATTGTTCCCCCCTCCCTTTTCTAGCACTCTGGCTATAGAAAAGTAGTTTAAACTAAATGTCTGTATTTTTGAAGGCTAATGTGGAGTGAGAATGACACCTACTGTCTTCATTGGATAAAATCCAAAGCTTGGGAAAGTTCTCCTTTATCCATCTTTAACTTTTTTTCTTTTTCCTTCCCCATCCCCCCTCCAGGGAAGCTTATGCCAGAGGAAAGAAGGAAAAGCCTCCCTTTTTACCAGAGGAGCCATCTTCTTCCTCCCTTTCCTCAGACGATCCTATTCCGGAGGAGCTGTTATGTTCCATTTGTAAAGAAATCATGGCTGATGCAGTCATTATTCCCTGCTGTAGAAACAGTTACTGTGACGAGTGTAAGTGTTACTGCCATGTTTGCTAATTCAAAACATCACACCTGATCTTCTGACAGCAGAAAGATCATAACATTCCTTTGTTACCAGCTCTGTTTAATACTAAAGTGTACCCTGAATAGGAAAGGACTCTTCTTGTAGAAAGGAAAAAACAAAGGCAGAAGGCTTTTTTCCCTTTTTATGCATCTAGTTAAATCCTCTTTCCATGCAGAAGGATGAGTACGAGAAGAGTGCGTAATGCTGCAGCTGATTACAGTGTTAGTTATCAAATGCATTGAGTTTGTGCACAGTCCTTTCTCTCATACAAAACTATAGAGCCAACGCTGGTGACTTACTGTGGTCTGCAGCAAATGGCTCGTTAGGCATTTAATCCACATTCTTCTCCACGGGAGAGTTGGTTAAAACCGTCAGAACTTGAACCTACTAATGGTTTTTGGAGATGTGTCTTATTCATGAACCTTGAGGTTGGGGACTTCTCACTGTGCTGGACAGTGGAGAACAGACCAGTCAGAACATCAAGGCACGGCCTGCTCTACATCTTCAAATGTTACAATAGTGCAATAGCAAAACTGGGCAGCTATTTCCTGCATACTAGAAATTTTTTACACTGCTGAACATTTATAGCTTCATGCTCTCAGTTCGGAACCATATTCGCCCATTAACCATCTACAGGCCTTTGTAATTGATTAGAACCCAGACAATGTCCTTAGTTTAGCTAAAACCTATTTTGATGATTCTGATTATACCCAGGTATTAGAACGGCATTACTGGACTCTGAGGAACATACATGCCCAACATGTCATCAGGCAGGTGTTTCTCCCGACACTTTAGTTGCCAACAAGTGCCTACGCCAGGTAACGCAGTGACTTTTAGATAAACTGTTTGTAAGAAAAGTCTAGTCAGTCAGTTAGCTGAAAGGGAAGAAAATATTAATGTACACCTCCTTAAACAAGGCTAAATGGAATAAGGCTAAATTTACTTTGTAAATACATTCCCTGTTGTTACAGAAGCTGACAACTCTTGAGCGACAATCTGGCAAATTCAGGTCACACTTGTGTTCAACAGGATTGCCTCAGTTTCAAATTCAGTGTTAACACCGGAGTGCTTTACATACAGATAGTCTGAGTTACCAGCCATTAACACCAGTGTTTAATGGGATGCGTTCATGTATCACAGAAGGGTTTGGCTTGGAAGGGACCTTAAAGCCCATCCAGTCCAACCCCCCTGCCACAGGCAGGGACACCTTCCACTAGCCCAGGTGGCCCAAAGCCCCGTCCAACCTGGCCTTGAACCCTTCCAGGGAGGGGGCAGCCTCAGCTTCTCTGGGCAACCTGTGCCAGGGCCTCACCACCCTCACAGGGAAGAATTTCTTCCTTAGATCTAATCTGAATATATCCGTATGTTGGTTTATTTTAGGATGGAGAGTATATACGGGAATACACAAGTAATTCTACTCTGTGGAGGCTTTTGTTCATTGAGCTACTGAAGGTTCATGTTACCTCTTTGTAAATATTTTTCTGCCTCTAGGCTGTGAACAACTTCAAAAATGGAACTGGGTATGCACAGGTGATCCGTAAGCAGAGGCGGCAGCAGCAGCAGCCACCAGCACATCCACCAGCTCTGACCCCTCCTGCTGCGCTGGTGGCTGCCAGGGGACGTCCTCAATCTTCCCCCCTGTCAATCCATGGTTTGCGGGAAGAGAAGGTAGGTTTTCTTCCAGCATATGCAGTGATTTTCGTATTTTAGTAGAGCTTATTTTCCAACTGTTTGCACTGATTCACAAGGGCTATCTGGTTCCTGGACTGAGACAGCCAGCATTGCCGAGTCTTCTGGGCTACCAAGGACGATCGATACCCACAACTGGTAAGTAACTGTAACTTACAAATTTCGCTTAAAAAAATTATCTTGAGGTAAACTGAAAGGGATTTTTTTTCTCTCCCCATGCCAAAAGGTCATCCAGTGAGAGCCGGCAAAATTCGCTCGGCCAGTGGCAGACCAGACTGGGAAGTGTAAGTATGCTACAGAAATTCAATATATTGCTGCTTGTAACCTGTTAAACGAGGCCGTAACACATAACGGACACAACAGCTGATTTATAAGGGAATAAGTATGCACAGATCGTTGTGGAGAATACATGTGGTAACTAATTTTTAAATGGCTTAATTTGAATTGGCCTTCACAAAGGGGATCTGTGCTCTCAGGAAGATTATTTAAAATAAAACTCCAGTACATGATTGAAAAGAGGACTCTGAAGAATGAAGTCTTTCTGAGGCAATCATAATTACGTGTGAAAATGAAACCTAATTAAAGGATCAGATGGAAAGGCACCCTCTTGATTACTGAATAGGGCTGAAGAAATTGATTTCCCAATAGAAATCAGCCTCCAATATTCTTTTTTTAACAACTTAGTTAATACTGATTGAGCAAACTACTGGAAAAGGCAAGGCTGTTACTTTACTATTTAGTCATCTCAAGCAGCCAAGCTGCTTTCTCTCGGTTGGAGAGAGAGGAGTCTCTTTTGGTTTATTGCAGCATCGTTAGTCCTTCCTTTTGGTATCTCTGTGTTATAGATCGATTGTAAGGGTGAACTGTGTGTATAAAATCTTAAAGATAAGTCAAAACAAAAACCAGGGTCCATCCCACAGATTGTCTAAAACCTCAAGTTCAGTATGCAAAAAATAACAATTCAGGGCCAAGAACGGGCCAAAGACGTCACCATGAGGCAGCAACCTAGGAAGCGTGTGCGGAAGATGTTAAAAGAAGTTTGAGAGAAGATGAGTAAATGTCTGTGCAGTACTTTGAAGATCAGAACTGTGATGTATTAAGCGTGTCAAGGTGTGGCAGAAGAGCGCTTGGCACGTGTCTCTTTTAGCACGGGCAGCCTCCGGCCACAGTTGCCAAACTGACTATAAGAAGGGGAGACTGAGGGATTTGTTGGGGGTGAGGATGTGGAAGGCAAGTATGAGGACCAAGAAATGAGCGTAGTCTCAAATGAACAAAAAGCAGGGAGAAAAATGCTTAAGTTGAGAACAAGAAGTGCTCGCCACCACGCTCCTCCTCCATTCACTTTCCTCTTTAAAATCAGGGCAGAGTGTAACAAGCAGTGACTGGTGTTTTGGGGTTTCTTTAGAAGCTCAAATCGCGGACGCCCGCACAGTGAATGTACCCAGAGGACTCAGGCCCCAGCACTACCAGCATCAACACGCTCTCTGTGCCTGTGCCTCCATCTCCCTTGTATCCTCCACCACCCTCCGCACTTCCTCTTCCCCCGGGGGTACCACCACAACCGTTTCCTCCTCGGTTTCCACCTGGGCAGCCTCCATCTGCTGGGTGCACTCTCCCTCCTCCAGGATATCTCCCAGCTCCTGCAGACACGTCACCAGCTTGAGGACCAGCAGCAGTTCCAATGGCTCATTCAAATGCCATCCCAACGACACAAGCACCTCCTTTGGAGAATCATAGAATCACTGAGGTTGGAAAAAACCTCTAAGATCATCGAGTCCAACCGTTAACCCAACACTGCCAAGTCCACCACTAAACCATGTCCCTCAGCGCCACATCTACCCGTGGATGGTGACTCAACCACCTCCTTGGGCAGCCTGTTCCAATGCTGACAACCCTTTCAGTGGAGAAATGTTCCCCAATAGCTGATCTAAACCTCCCCTGGTGCAACTGGAGGCCGCTGCTTCTCCTCCTATCGCTTGTTACTGGGGAAAAGAGACCAACACCCACCTTGCTACAACGTCCTTTCGGGTAGTTGTAGAGGGTGTTGAGGTCTCCCCGCAGCCTCCTTCTCTCCAGGCTAAACACCCCCAGTTCCCTCAGCCGCTCCTCACAGGACTTGCTCTCTAGACCCTTCACCACCTTCGTTGCTCTTCTCTGGACGCGCTCCAGCCCCTCAGTGTCTGACTTGTAGTGAGGGGCCCAAAACTGAACACGGTATTCGAGGAGCGGCCTCACCAGAGCCGAGGACAGGGGGACCGTCGCTCCCCTGGTCCTGCTGCGATTTCTGACACAAGCAGGATGCCTTTGGCCTCCCTTGTCTAGGGAGGAGTTTGACAGAGCACAACGAGACTTAAAGAAGAGTGGGGGTTTGGCTCAATGAAGTTGGGCTGTTTTTCATGTTTGTGTTTCGATGGCCTGTCGGACGGCAGTTACACTCGAGTGCATCTGACATCAGCAAAACTGACAGAGTGTTTGCTCCAATAGACTTTCTGGGTGCAGATGGCAAACATGCAAAACTAAAACAAGACAAATGTCATCCTAAAACTTTCCCTAAGACTTGTAGGAATTCTAAACTGGTTTTGCTTAAATAGCATGTCCACCTTTGCATCTGCAAGCAGTATGCATTTTCTCATACTGGCCATGTTTTGTTTCTTGGTGTCTTTTTGTGATAAAGGTCAAGCTGTAATTGTAATAAAGGTCAAACTTATCTTAACAGGGAAAAGAAAAAGTCCAGACTCGATGAGTATACACATGGTTCAGGAGCGGATGGAATCTAAAAAGACTCCAAAGGAGCGCAGGCGTTCCTTTTCCAGGTAACTGCTTTACATGTCCTTAATGGAGGAGCAGGCTGGCTAGAGGAATCGGGAGGATCTCCACTGCCCTCTCCAGGTGGATGGGATGATTCCAGGGATTAGCAGGGAGAGGAGTTCTGTATGTGGGGTACTAGCTCAGCTACGGCAGAGATTACAGTTGACTGAGAGTTACAATTTGGCAGCAGTAGCTGAGGAGCAGGTGTCTCTTTCACTGAAGCTTCTCTGCAGTGACACCCTTCACCTCCTGACAGCTGTGAGGAGGCCAGAACCTGAAGAGGTCTAGTGCCTGGGTTTTCTGTGTCTCCCTGTTCTGAGTGTAACCGTTACCTCAAAGCTCTTGGGAGGAGATATGGGAGAGAAATTGTATTCACCTCCTCTTTTGTTTATCTCCTGTGGGTACACGGGGAGACGTTAACCTGGACTGCAAACTGGTGGCTTTCCTAGGAATTTCATTGGAGCAGATGGAGCAGAGGAGCCAGGAGTCATGCGGCCTCACTTCGGAAGGCGTGCGCCTTGCTGTCTGCCAGCGCTGGTGGATTTGGGCCTCTGCCGAAACCCTGCTCCTGCTCCTTGAGCTCTACTGGCTGCGCAGGCGGAGGAGCGCTGACTGTGACAGCGGCAGCCAGCGGGGAAGCTCCAGCGATGCTGAGGAGGAGGGAGAGGACGATGACTGGGAGGGCAAAGCAGACCCCAATGACACCTTGGGTCAAGCCAACCCTCGAGTGGGGACCCCCGCTGCATCTGCCAAGCCCTTCCCAAGAAGTCCTTTCTGACAGGGATGCATCCAGCCTAGGGATGGGGCAGCGCCTACGAACACCTGAGCACCCCCAAGAGCAACATCACCAACCGCCTGCTGCTGGTGCCCCTGAGACCACCCCTCGGGCATGTCTTCCACCAGAGCTGGGCACTGTGGGGGATCCGCCAGCGAGGCGCTGCTGCATCCCCGGGGAGCACCTGCCGGAGTATGTGCTGTGCTTCCTCCTCTGCCCCATGACGAGCCGAACAGAAGCCAGGTCCCCGCTTCCCACGCAGCCTCTGCGTCTTCGTATAGCCTCTGCATCTCAAAATCCAATAAATGGGCTTGTTTTAAGAAATCCTGTGTCCGTGAGAGTAGGGTATTCTCTGCCTGGCTTTCCTGAGCGCTTTGCAGCCTCTCCAGCCCAACAGCAAACCTGGGGCTCTGCGCGCGCATTGGCCCTGAACAAGCATTCTTGCCACATCCAGCAAAACAATCCAAACACTTGTCCCTTGCAGGCACACAGAAGGTGGTGGAAGGGAATTCTCTTGCTGGCTTTCCCGAGTGCCTTGCAGCCTGTCCAGCCCAACAGCAAATCTGGGTCTGTGCGCTTGCTTTGGCCCTGAACTGGTGTTACCGGCAGGGCTTTGGATTTTTCAGTCATGGCTTAATATTCCAGTGATTATATTTAAAGAAGTCAATTATATAATTCAACTAAAATAAGTATGTGTTTTATTAAGAAACCCTATTTTTAAAATATATTTCAGTTTTATAAAAACCCTGAATTACACATTTCTTATAGAAATACATCACTGGAAATCAGCTAGACAATAACCAATGTTTCTGGAATGTCAGTACACTCAAATTGATGGTCAGTCTGTAAAGAAAAAAATTCTTGAGGATTGTCCTGTGTTTGTTCTTCTGGGATACTACCCTTTTGGATCATTCTAGAGGCATTCCAAGAGACACCTGCACTGGGCCAAGGCAATGTAAGGAATAATCGGATTGCCTAATTACTCAATATGGTTGGATATCCTGTGTTCACAAAATTCCCTTGTTTCTCACTGCCTCCCAACTTCAGCTTCAGTGACAGAGAAATAAAACCCACCTCTGCTCTGAGGGTTGAATTTCTACTTCATAACTGCTGTAATATACAAATGATTTTGATTTATATTAAGAATTAAGTTTGGGACTGAGTTTATGCACCTCTGATACGTTGGCAGCTATCCAGCAAATACCTCGAGTTGTGTTCACTCTTTTAGATGTCAGAGTAGACACTGAGGAGGAAACACAGTTCTCAGATGTTTCTCTTTGACAAGGGGCAAGTGTTGGAAACACTGGAAGTTAAATCTTGATGCCTGGAACACAGTAGAGTTTTGGGTTTGACTTAGTGGAAAGAGAATGTGCCCCTGAAAGCAGTTAGCGGAGCGGCCAGGACAAGCAAATTTGTTTTGCTAACACAGTTCAGCAATGTTAGAAAACACTTTTCAAAAAGATTTAAACCTTCCTCTGGACAGGACCAATGAAGCTTCCTTCAGAGCCCATCAGCACCATTTGTTTACAATCAGCCAGAGGGACTGCTGTCTAGTGACAGGAGACACTGTCCAATCCTCGTGGAAATCAGCAGCACCTGCTGTGCGAGTGGGTAAGCAAAACCAACAAGGTGTCGTGAGAGCTCTTTTGCAGCAGCAGGTGTTTTATGTGAGTCAAATCAGAGTAGGAATAGCTTTCCTTGATGAGTCTTCAGTGTCTGTCCTCATCTGTAACTCCATGGGGCTGAGTAAAGTCCTTTACCTCAGCAATACTGCTGCCTGTAAATTCAAGTAATAAGACTCTGGGAATATCTCTGTGTGACCGTTGGAAAGAAATGAATTGTTTAATATTAAGCACTTGTTTCCAAACTGCCCAAAACTATGTCAGGATAAGCAAAGCATATAACTGTCCTTCACCACTGTTGGTGAAAGCTTAGATTATTTCAGCTGGTCAAAACAATTTGTCTTGCCATTGATATTCCCGTGGCAGAGAGCAGAGCTCGTGTGCAGAAAGCAATTCCAGCATCATCCAGAAGGTTCCGTGTTCAGCACTTGGTACTCTGTGCTGGGCTCCCTGCAAACCATCAGGAAAGAAAGGGAAATTCAGCACTCCTCCTTTACCAGACTGCAATATTTTATTAAATTACATTGTGTGTAATTAAATTACACTGTGTGTAATTATTGAGCAAGTATGTTCTTGTGCCTTTGGGAAGTAGATATTTCTGTGCCACCTGCACACACGCTTCAGCAAGCTGCAGGTTTCTACGGAGATACCTGCCTTTTCTGCTAGCCTAGGAGTGGAGTATTTAGCACCGGCTCGAGCAAGTAGTGCAAAGAGGCTGTAGGAATGTCACTTAGGAATGTGCAATACTTAGGGTAAGTATGATTTACAGGGTTCTGGGAATCTTTGACCTGCAGAACTGAAGGAGCAATAAACAAGTGAGTATACTGGGACGTGAAACACTTCTGGCAGTTCTTAAAGTCATCTTGTATCCACTTCTCATTTTCTGTTGCTTAGATTTACCTTGGAGACATATAGTAAGAATAATAACTAATCGTCTGGTTTTTCTTCTCTTCTTAATTCTAATTGACATGCAAACACTCACCACAGATTTTCCAGCTTTTCCCACCATTACAGCTAACAAAAAGTCATGAAATGTACATAAAGGCTAGCCTCTCCCCCAGCTGGTCACCCCAACGAGCCAGAAGTACTCAGCACTGTTGTCTTTGCAGACGAGAGGAGCACCGCTGTCCCCCTGCAGCGGAGGAGACAGTGGGTGGTGTGGAGGTCGAAGCTGATAAGGCTGCCCGAATAGCACAGGGTGCAGCTGGAGGGGGGAGCCCTGTGGAGACAGGACGGCTCTGCTCTGGGGTACCTGGTCAAGTTTCGAGGGCCTTTTGTCTGGTGAATGACCTTTGCTTCATTATCCACGAAATGCATATTAAAGTTAACACCCCTGAACATGCTAACGAGGGCTGACATGATCATGCTAATTGCATCATCCCATGAAACACCTCACCCCTCCCCGTACATGGGATACGTAGGTATGTGGGTCGACCTAGGGGACGGACCCAAGGGAAGTGGGTATAAATCAAGGGGGAGCAAAAGGGGGGGGGGGGGGGGGGCAGGGCTGAGAGTGCAGTGAAGCGAAGAACATGGATGGCTCCTGGAACCCTCGCTGGCGGGATCGACGCAGGAACCCAGACCGGTGATCTCTATCCCTCTGTTCTCTCCATCTCCCGCCTTTCCTTTTTCCCCTTCTCTTCACTACCATTAAGCAAGGCAAGGCACACCGTATTGCTTGCCATGACTCGTTATATACTTAGCCAATTATCGTGTATCCAGTTAGAACACTGTGGGAAGTTAATAAATGGTTGGACTTTGCGATTTCTCTCACCGTTGTCTGCTCCGTTGGGGATTTACGAATCTGAGTCACTTGTCTCCCTCATCTGAGTGGGACATGACAGTCTGACACAGTACATAGATAGTTATGGGTTGCTCCTAAAGTTCGTTGACTCTTAAATCAAATTTCACTGTACACTCATCAGGTGAGGAACGAAGCCACACTGCACCCAACCACAGAGACTCCGCACCAACCAAAGGCACAGGCAGAACCCGGCAAGAAACTCAACCTGTGCAGCGTGTTGGAGCTGGAAGCACCGAGCTAGCCCAGGGCTACAGCAACCACCACTGCCAAACCCCGCTGAAACTGCCAACCCCGCTGCGTTTTTACGTGTGTCCTGATGAGACGCTTCTGCCTTTCTCTCCTACGTCGTGTTCCTTAGTACAGGAATATGCACATGGTTAATCTTGAACAGGCTGTTACATTATTCAGCTATGCAAACCAGAGAGGGACCGAGAGAGAGAGAGATGTGTAGATGAACTAAACTACAAAATAATATCATTGACTACAAAGCAGAAGACCCAGAGACCGGCTGTCGGTTTTGTAAGGACAAAAGCAGATGCAAGAAGTACACGGAAGCGTTGGCAGGTGGAAACCTAGCACGAGACTAGAGATTCGTGACCTGTCACTAGAAGGCAGCGGATGCTCTCAGAGATGATCTGACATGTGCCAAGACATTTAATGTGGGATCTCCCGGTGCAGATGGGGTGAGCAGCCACCTTTATTGTGCTGGTGACAGGGGCCAGCACTTGGGGCTGACGCATGACCGCTCAGAAGCGTTCTCCGGGCCGGCTGTATGGTTTTTGTGCCCGACGCTCTAACGGTGCGCGATGTCGGATCCTGTCTGGCCCCAGGTGGCCGGAGCCTCTCCTGTTCTCAAGCACTGAAGTACCACAGGACAACCCTGATGCTGCATGTCTGGCAGAGCTGGAGCTGCTCCTCTCAAGTGCCAGGGTGCAAAGGGGTCTGCTCCTGCCTTGCCCTCAGTGAGTAGCTGGGGGATTGGGGATTTGGCACTTTGGGGAGGGGGGGGTGTTTCCCAAATCCCCTTGACCCCTCTTTGCCACCCCCTCCACCCCCAGATGCTTGGGTCCTGCAGGGCAACCTCCCCTTACTTAAGATGGAGCTTAAGTGGGCACCCAAGAGATGGCAAAATCTTCTGATCAGTCACTACACGTATACGAATCACCACACACACCGCATTAATTCTCATTTTGGGGACAAAGAGCCATCTTCTAGATTTTCAGCACATCACGGAACTTCAGAGATCCTTGCCTACTGGCACTCTGCTCGTTACTATCAGCATTGCTTTTGTTTGTACCTTCTGTGCTCTTTCCCTGAGGAAAAGAAGGGAACCGCTTGTGGTGGGTTGATCTCAGCCAGATGCCCGGCAGCCAGAAAAGAGCCCGACCCAGGGATGGAACAGCTGCTTTCAGCGGAAGCCTTTGAAGCAAGGACAGAGGTGATCCAGGCCATGGGAAAGGAGGCGGGGAGGAGGGGTTGTGGAGAACACCAGAAGAAGAAGAGAGAAGAGAAGGAGGCACTAAACGTCTTAAGTGCAACCACTGCAAACGTAAATTCAAGAACAAACTTCATCTGTTTAAGAGGTAACATTCCCCAACAAAGTTGCCCAGACAATCACGGACACAGGATTTCTTAAAACAAGCCTATTTATTGGATATTTACGTAGGGTAAATCCCTCCTGCGCCTCCAAGCAGGAGGAGCATCACAGCTGTGAGCAGATGCAGAGGCTGTGTGGGAAGCGGGGACCCGGCTGGTGTTCAGCTCGTCACGGGGCAGAGGAGGAAGCACAGCACGTACTCCGGCAGGTGATCCACAGGGATGCAGCAGCGCCTTGCTGGCAGATCCCCCCGGTGCCCAGCTCTGGTGGAAGACGTGCCCGAGGGGTGGTCTCAGGGGCACCAGCAGCAGGCGGTTGGTGATGTTGTTCTTGGGGGTGCTCAGGTGTTTGTAGGCGCTGCCTCATCCCTAGGCTGGATGCATCCCCGTCAGAAAGGAGTTCTTGGGAAGGGCTGGCAGATGCAGTGGAGGTCCCCACATTATCTTGAGGCTTGCCTTGGCCCAAGGTGTCACTGGGCTCTGCTCTGCCCTCCCAGCCATCCTCCTCTCTCTTCTCCTCGGCATCGCTGGAGCTTCCCCGCTGGCTGCCGCTGTCGCAGTCAGCGCTCCTCCGCCTGCGCAGCCAGTAGAGCTCAAGGAGCAGGAGCAGGGCTTCAGCAGAGGCCCAGAACCACCAGTGCTGGCAGACAGCGGGGAGCACGTCTTCTGGACTGAGGATGCATGACTCCTGGCTCCTCTGCTCCATCTGCTCCATCAGCCAGGCCATCTCCTGCCGCTGCTGCTCCTCACGCTGCCGCAGGAGCTCTTGTGTGGCCGTGTCACTCTGGTCACCCCCTCTCAGAGCGTGTTGCAGGACGCTCAGCAGGGTCAGGACGCGGGTGATACGCACAGCCATGGTCTGGAGGAGGAGGGGGAGAAGGGGCTCAGTGGGGCTGGGTGGGAGGGAGGTGGCGGCTGGGGCAGCAGGGGAGAATATGCCGGGGCCCGGGGACGGGTGGGAGAGGGGGTGAGAGAATTTGGAGACAATAAGGAGAAGGGTGGTGAGCGCTGCAGGGACGGGGACATCTCCCCACAGACCCCGGGCACTGGCCGTGGCTGGCAGCCCCGGCACCCCTGCGCCCAGCCCCGAGGGCGGCACCTGCCCTGTCCCAGGTGCCCCCCGCAGTGGCTGCGACCTCGCCCCGGCTGTAGAACCCCCCCTGAGGGGCCAGAGCTTCTGCCCCGGCCCTCGTCCGGCCCAGCCTTCCCCCCGCCGGCCTCACTCACCGCTGGCCCGAGCTGGACTGCAGCGGGTGCTGCCGGCTGGCACCCTGGTGACATCCCTCGGTGACTTCTCCTCTGTGATGTCACAGGCACCAGAGCCCCATGGGGACACCCGCCCCTCAGGCCACGGCCACTGTCCCCGGCTCTGCAGCCCCTGCAGCGGGAAAAGCACAACCCCCCTGGCAGGACAGAGCTCCCAGGGCCTCTCCACGTGCCCGGCTGAGCCCCGGGGTTGCGCTCCCGGCTCCCCCCATGGCCCAGCACCACCACCAGCAGCAGCTGCAGCAGCAGCCAGGAGCCTTTGGGGAGAAGTTATTTCTCACGCTGTCACACGTGTGCGTGTAGCACACGCACCCACACCTCTGCTGCTCCGACCTGCGTTGGATTGTTATACCCCTGCATTGCACCCAGAGACTCCTGACTGCCCGGCCCGTGGGGAAATCAGATCCCCCTGATCAGGAGAGTGACGGAGGCGGGTCTGTCAGTGGCCGTATTCCCACTGTCTAGCGAGGAAGAAAAGTAATGTGTGTGAAAAAAAAAAATCTTTTCCCCACGGCAGCAGCTTCCCTTCTTTTTAACATTGTTTAGGCAGGGATAAACCAGCACGAAATGAACAAATAATTAAAGAAAAGTTCATGTCTTAGAGCAGGGGAAAGGCTTCTCAATTATTTTTTCATTCACAGAAAAATTCTCCCAATAGAACACTTGAATGTCAAAGAATTCTGCTATTATAAAGGCATTTCTGTCTTCTCTAGCTTAATTTTTAAGTCTTTATGCAGGCGATCTCTGGGTTTGGAAAGGGATCTCTAGGTGAACTGGGGATGCTAGCGCTCACAGTAATTATCCTTCCTCATCCCCAGTGAACT
Organism: Strix uralensis; assembly: GCF_047716275.1. Lineage (NCBI taxonomy): Eukaryota > Metazoa > Chordata > Aves > Strigiformes > Strigidae > Strix > Strix uralensis. The sequence continues at coordinate 998,980 of NC_133983.1, read as the reverse complement.
TCATTACGGTGCCGGCACAGCGTTGCCTCCTGTGCGTCCCCCTCTGTGACGGGCACCTGGCAGGCAGGAGACAGTTCTGCCCGTGCAGGCAGGTTGCCGGCTTGGGCAGCCCTCAGAGGTCGGCGTCACTGACTGAGCCGAAGGGCTGGTGTGGACAAGGAAGGACACTTGGAAATTCATTCTGGATGAGTTATTGAAGGGATGTGGTTAATCTGGGTTGAGCCCCTGACTGGACGCTCTCACAGAAAATTGCAATGACCTCAATTTGGTTTGGTTTCATTTACTTTGGAAGTGATTTAAACTCACTGAGTAGTGAATAGGGAAGTATGACTTAAGATAGATCTCAAATATTCAATATCCCCAATTTTAAAAAGTGAAAAAATATATTAAAATAAAAATATGCTTCTTAAAATGGTTCTGAAGTTTGACTCTGATCCACAGCCAATACCGTGAAAGAGTGGTACAAATCAAGAGGAAAACGTCAGCAGGGAACAATTCAACAAAAACTGTTAGCAGTAGGGCTCACACGGGCAGAAACCAATGCAGGAATCGATCCCCCAGGATGTAATTTATCTCAGAAAAGTGAACAAACCCCACCGTCTGGTTTGGCAGGCTAGATGGGGTCCATGTCTCAGTTCAGTCAGGCTGGTTAAGCCTGTCCTTAAGGCGCAGCTCTGGGCTCCACCCAGCTCAGGGCTGGGACAAGAGCACAACACGCAGCAGCACTTCTCTCGAGGCCAAATTCTCATTTTCTTGAGACACAAACAGCAGCGTGTGAGAGGGAAGAGCACAGCGCTGTGCTCCAGCAGGCAGGCTGCCCTACACAGCCCAGAGCAACCAACCTGCGGCGCTCACACCGGCACACACCTGGCTCACAAACAAGGTGCGAGCAGCACGTGTCTACACGTGTCAGTGCCAGCAACGGGACCACAAACATCTCACCTGAAATTGCAGTTAGGGCACGTATTTCACGTCTCTGACAGCTGGAGTAGTCTGCTAAGCAATCTGAGGGGAAAAAATAATCTTATTGCACTGTATCTTCTCCTAATTTTCACTCCACTTCTTGGTTTTAAACCAGCAAATGAACCTGAATTACCCTTTAACGAGTAATATTGCAAGTGCTAAAGACAGCCAGAACAGCCCCACCGTAAATAAATTGTAATATAGCCTTCCAACGGGTTATAAAATGGGCATTTATATATTTTAATTACATTTATTACATAAGATGAGAGAATTAACGTTAACTGAAACTTAAATGACCCAATTAGTCACACCAGTTGTTTCTTTCACTGTGCAGACCCCCAAGATGCAGGAGCTGGCGCAACCACCCCACCTCAGCACTGCCAGCCGAGTCCCCTTTTCAATCCACTGCTCTATGCCATCTTGTTACTATTTGCAGTTTGAAGCCGGTTTTACCACCTCCAAAATTTTTGTTTCAGTTTATGGATGGCACAGAAGCAGCTTTAAAGACCCAGGGCAGTGTGCTGCTGGTGCCTTGGTGCTCACACCACGGTGAAGGTCGCTGCTCTCAGCAGCTGCAGACTGAGGAATTTCTGTTCACCCCTCAGCGGTGAGGGGTAAATAGCTCCTGACTCCAGTGGGCACCTGACACAGGTCAGCCTGCAGGACGCAGACCTACATATTAAAAACACAAGTAATTTGTTTTTCAAATAGGTTAAGTACACCCAAACACACACACAAACAAACAAAAAAATCAAGCAAACAAAAAAAACCATTAATGGGGAAAAACCTCGGGTTTTACCTTTACAAGTAAATCCAGTGCCACCAACTGAAACCGTGTTCCTGGAACGCCCGTCACTGTGTGCCCTTCTGCAGCTTCACACCGCAGCAGGTCTCTTCTCAACCTCAGGGTCTGCAACGGACATGGAAAACCACAGCACTGCCAACTCAGAGCAGAGGCTCCAGGCTCTCACCTCTGAGGCAAAACCCTTCACACCTACACTGACGCATTTTATACAAAGTCTACCAGCCATCCAAAAAGCTCAGTACACCCTAAAAACAACACCTGGCTGCTATTGTTACCGGTGTGGCTGGTCATGGATTATAAAGAACAGAAACCCGGGGTCTGGGAGCATCGCTTCACCGTGGGTACATCCCAGAAATACACGGTCACAGAGACCCTTGCACCACCGTCCTGTGCTCCTCCTGCACCAGAAATAATTCTGCCAGTTCTGTACATTTCCTTCCTCTTTATACCCGGCACCAACCAGGGCATTAACTCTTGCTTCCTCAAGCAGTTACACTCTTACCTTGGTTAAAGGGTTCTAACAGCCATCCCATGTCAGACTCCAACCCCAATCTCTAGACAGCCTGGCAGATGGTGTTCTGGAGGGTAATGCCGGGTGTCTGCTGTGAGTCTGACATCAGCATTCCCTAGAGACAACTCCCCTGCAGCTTTTACAAATCCATAAATACACATAGTCCAGTTATACTGAGAAGGGACGAGAAAACTAATCCTTTATTCAATCTCACTATTGCCCCAAATGCAATTTCCACATGGACTTGGCACCTAGAAACACCTATTTTCTTCTCATTTTTGTTAACTTTACTTTGCACGCTTTCAGTTTTGTCCTTCGTGCAGTTTCTCCCTTTCCCATGAACACGTACAGACTCTCAGTAGATACCTCCCCCCCCGCCCCGGGAAAAGATGGAACTGCAAGGTGCCAAAAACATCCCTCTAAGAAATAAAGGCCTTGTTTATAGTATGTTTATTAGAAAAAGAACTATAAAAAGCAGCACGGCCGCCTCTTCAGCAGCAAGGCGGCTATGACCAAAGTGCCCCAAACACGTTGGTATTCGTACTGAACTTCCACAGCATCAAACCGAAGCATCTACCGAAACCTGGGCTCAGGAGCTTCATCCACAATCCACAGAACATCTGTTAAGGAAAGGCGATATCAAGACTGCTGACAGAGGAGGACACGGGCTGCGGGCACTGGAAGTTTAATTAGTTCTGATTTCCCATAAGACAGAACAGAACTTTGGAAACGATTCCCCACCTCTGGGTGTGAGTTTATTTGGAGTTGTGACTCTCTCAGGGCCTGACCAGACGTTGCTTTGCCTTAGTCTCGTTTAAGGGCTGGACAGGCTGTTTGGATTTGTGCATCATTTTTACCACTTCTCTTCGACACGAGGTTCCCAGTTTCACCGGGATTTTTAAAACGAGTATCACACCCCCCAGTTCCCGGATGGCACTGCTGCAAGAGCTGGAGTGCTGCCCCGCCAGGCCCCGCTCAGTGACCGCACGGAGCAGTTATGGACAGACCGAGCGGTTTATAAACTCTGTGAAGAATCTCCAGCGGAGCGAGTCCCGACAGAGGAAGGGCAGCAGAGGCGGTTCCCGTCAGTGCCGGAGTGTTCCCGGCCGTCTGTCCGGGATCCCCGCCCGGATGAACCCGTGTCCCGGACCAAGCGGCCGCCCCCGGCCCCGCCGGCCCCGCGCGGTCCCTCCAGCAGCGCCGCACCGAGGCCCCGCGGCGGCCCCGCGCAGCGCCGAGCGCTTCAGCGCGGACACCGAGCCGCGGCGAGCGGGGCGCGCAGCCGGCAGCGGCCTCTGCGGGAACGCAGCCGCGGCCCGGGCAGCGCTGCCCGCGGCCCCGACCGAGCGCGGCGGCGGCGGCGCGTCCCCAGCGCGCAGCCGCGGGCGGGCGCTGCCCGGAGCGGCCCCGAGGGCGGGCGCGGGCCCCGCTCAGACCGGCCCCCTCGGCGCGGAGCCCGGCGCCGGCTCCGGGGGAAGCGGCGGGGCCGCGCGAGCCCCGTGAGCTGCCGGCGCCGGCGCCGCGCGTCGCTCCGCGCCCCCCCGCGCCCGCGCACGGACCAGCCGCCCCCCCCCGGCGGGCGCGAGCGCAGCCTGACCGTGGGGCGGGAGGCGCCGGGGGAGCCCCGGAGCGGTCCGGGCTGTCCCTGTCTGCCGCCAGCTCGGGCGGCGCCGGCCGCTGCTCCCCCGCCTCGGGGCCGCGGCGCCGGGGCGCGCCGGGACGGGCTGCCCGGGCGGGGCCGGCTCCCCCCGCGCAGCTGCCCCGCCCCGCCCCGCGCCCCCCCGCGCCGGCCGCCCCTCCCGCGGGCGTGTGTGTCCGCTGTTTCTGCGCGGGGCTCTGCGCCCGCCCGGCCCCGGTGCCCGTGTGCCTCCGCCCCTGCGCGCCTGTGCCGCTGCGCCTGCGGCGGGGGGTGGCGGCTGCGTCTCCCGGGGCCGGTCGCGCGTGGCCGTGGCCGTGTCTCGGCTCCGGGCGGGGCCGGGACTCCGCGGGCGGGGGCGCGTCCGCGCACGGTCCCCGCGCCGCTGCCGCCGGGCGCTCTCCAGGGTGCTGAAGCGGCGCTGCCCGCTCTGCCCGTCCCTGCCCGCTCTGCCCGCCGCTGCCCGCCGCCCTCCCGCCCCGGCGGCCCCGCGGAGCACCGAGCGCCCTCCCCGAGCCCCGCCGCGCTCCCTGAGCCCCTCGGGCCGGCCGCCCCCTGCCCCGCTCACGGGGCCCATCGGCGCGGGGCTGCGCCGGAGCTGCGGGCAGCATCTCCCCGGGATGGGACCGAGCACCAGCCCCGGGCACGGCCGCTCACACCCTGCGCCGAACGTGCCCGCGGCTGCTGCGCGCAGGGGGGGAGAGCTCGGGGGGGGCCCGGCGGGCTGGGGGAAGGGCTCATCCCTGCCGAGGAACCCGCGCTGCAGCTCCCACGGCCCCACTCCGCAGAATAAAGCCGTTACATGCAATTAAATGTCTACAGCTGATTTTAATTAGAACTTAGCTGTAAGTACACACATCCTACAGGTGATATTTATCCAGGATTTCCCCCAACAGACAATTTCGCAGCCCGGTTTGATTTGGAGAGTAAACAAAAGATGCTTCACTCACCTTCAGCCGTTAAAACTTCATTTGTGGGACCTCAAGAGCAAACACTCTAACACAGAACACAGCGCGTTGTGCTCAGTCACGCTGTGAAATTCCTTCTTAGTACTTACACTAACACTACTAACTGAGTGTTTATCTCATGACAGAGTTGCTGCAGTAACATCTGTAAATCGCCTGCTACAGTTCATCTCCACTCCTGAGCCGTCCCTACCCTGCATCTCTGCCGTGCTGCCTGTCTCCATCCCTGCCCCCGCTGAGACGGCAGGTGAGGGTCGTCGCTTGTGGGAGGCATCGGCCTGTCAGCCCTGCACAGCCCCTGAGAAGCAGCAAGGCTTTGATGAGAAACAGGCCTGGGGAGAAAGATCAGAAACTGCCGAGTTGTGCCGAGGTGGCAGATGAAAAACAACGGCCAGCTGCAACACTGAGCCGTGGGAAAGTGCTGAGCTGTGAGAAGTTACCGCCGCGTGAACAGCGCGTGAACGAGAGGGTGATTGGTCTGCACAGCGCGTGTTAGAGGGGTCTGATGGTGATAGGAGAAAAGGTTGATAGCTGTCTAATTGCTGATTTGCTAATGATGAAGTAAGAGCTTTGGCGACAGCATAAGTATGTACTGTTGGAAAAATAAACGGCTTTGCTTGTTATAACTCTTATAGAGTTGTGCAACTCCAATATTCTCCCGCAACAGTGGGTAATGAAAAATTGTTTAATTTGTTACGGTTCTTGTGGGAATTGATCCAAAAACGTCAGAATCCCTATTATGTGTTGCACATTCTTAGTCACAGTACCCTACCAGGATTTTTAGCAGAAGGGAATGCACAGGCTGACAGGCTTGTGTCTATATGTATGTAAGAGAATGCTATGAGAGCTCAGAAATCAAGTACAGTGATAACGGGGTTGAGAGTGTTTGGATTAGGTTAAGGGCCAATAGAGCAGATCTTGCGGTGGGAGTCTGCTATAGACCCCCCAACCAAAGCAGTGAGGGGGATGAAGCTTTCTATAAACAGTTGGGAGAAATCTTGCAGTCACTTGCCGTTGTTCTTGTGGGGGACTTTAACCTCCGGGTATCTGCTGGGATCACAGCACAGCAGAGGGGGAACAATCCAGGATGTTCCTGGAATGTGTGGAGGATAACTTCCTCACACAGCTGGTGAGTGAGCCGACCAGGGGAGGTGCCCTCCTGGGCCTGATTCTTGTGAACAGGGAAGAGCTTGTGGGGGAGGTAAAGGTTGGAGGCCGTCTGGGGTGCAGTGATCATGAGATGATTGAGTTTTCGATCCTTGGAGAAACAAAGAGAGGGGTTTAGTAAAACTGCCACCTTAGACTTCCGCAGGACAGACTTTGACCTGTTCGAAAGACTGATTGACAAAATCCCTTGGGAGGCTGCCCTGAATGAAATGGGAGTCCAGGAAGGCTGGACATACTTCAAGAGAGAAGTCTTAAAGGCACAGGAGCAGGCTGTTCCCGTGTGCCGGAAAACAAGCAGGAGGGGAAGGAGACCAGCCTGGCTAAACAGGGACCTTTGGCTGGATCTCAAGAACAAAAGGAGAATCTATGACCTGTGGAAGAGGGGCCAGGTCTCTCATGAAGACTATAAAGATGTAGTGAAGCTATGCAGGGAGAGCATTAGGAGAGCCAAAGCACAGCTAGAGCTCCACTTGGCTACAGCTGTTAAGGATAATAAAAAATGTTTCTATAAATTCATTAACAGCAAAAGGAGGATTAGGGAAAACCTCCCTCCTTTACTGGATGCAGAGGGAAACATGGTAACTAAGGATGAGGAAAAGGCTGAGGTGCTCAGCGCCTACTTTGCCTCAGTCTTTAGCAGTGGAACTGGCTGTTCCCTGGACACCCAGCCTCATGAGCTGGGAGATGGGGAGGGGAAGCAGACTGAGGTCAGCACAGTTGAAGAGGAGGTGGTCAGAGACCTGCTACACCACTTGGATGCACACAAGTCTGTGGGACCGGATGGGTTACACCCAAGGGTGCTGAGGGAGTTGGCAGATGTGCTCGCCAAGCCGCTGTCCATGATTTACCTAAAGTAATGGCTGACTGGGGAGGTCCCATTGCACTGGAGGGTGGCAAATGTGACACCCATCTACAAGAGAGGCAGAAAGGAGGATCCAGGAAACTATAGAGCTGTCAGTCTGACCTCGGTGCCAGGGAAGGTCATGGAGCAGGTCATCTCGAGTGCCATTAAAAGTCATATGATGGACAGCCAGGGGATCAGGCCTAGTCAGCATGGGTTTATGAAAGGCAGGTCCTGCCTGACAAACCTGATCTCCTTCTATGACAAGATGACCCGACTGTTGGACGAGGGAAAGGCTGTGGATGTTGTCTACCTGGACTTTGGAAAAACATTCGACACAGTTCCCCATAGAATTCTCACAGAAATACTGGCTGCCCATGGCCTGGATGAGTGAACGGTCTGCTGGGTCAAGCACTGGCTGGATGGACGGTCCCAGAGATGGTGGTCAATGGAGCTAAACCCAGCTGGAGGCCGGTCACAAGTGGTGTTCCTCAGGGCTCGGTGTTGGGACCATTTCTGTTCAACATCTTTATTGATGATCTCGATAAGGACACAGAGTGTATCATCAGTAAGTTCGCAGATGACACCAAGTTAAGCAGGAGTGTCGATCTGCATGAGGACAGGGAGGCTCTACAGAGAGACTTGGATAGATTGGATCGGTGGCCAACGTCAACGGGATGAGCTTCAACAAGGCCAAGTGCCAGGTCCTGCACTTGGGCCACAACAGCCCCCTGCATGGCTACAGGCTCGGGGAGGTGTGGCTGGAGCTGTCTGGAAGAGCAGGATCTGGGGGTTCTCATTGACAAGCAGCTGAACATGAGCCAGCAGTGTGCCCAGGTGGCCAAGAAAGCCAACGGCATCCTGGCTTGGATTAGAAATAGTGTGACCAGCAGAAGCAGGGAGGTGACAGTCCCCCTGTGCTCTGCACTGGTGAGGCCACACCTGGAGTGTTGTGTCCAGTTTTGGGCACCTCAACACGAGAGAGATCTCGAGGTGCTGGAGCGAGGGCAGAGGAGGGCAACGAAGCTGGGGAAGGGCCTGGAGAATAAATCCTGTGAGGAACGATGGAAGGAGCTGGGACTGTTCAGTGTGAGGAGGAGAAGGCTGAGGGGAGACCTCATCACTCTCTACAGCTCCCTGAAAGGACATTGTAGAGAGGTTGGTGCTGGTCTCTTCTCACAGGTGATTAGTGACAGAACAAGAGGGAATGGCTTTAAACTGCAACAGGGGAGGTTCAGACTGGACGTGAGGAAAAAAATGTTTCCCAGAAAGAGTGGTGTCACGGTCCACTCGGTGGACTCGTGATGATTCGTTTGCTACGATCTCGAAAGTGCAAAATTAAGGTGACCAACACCAAAGGGGATAGCAGTAATCAAACAGTGAAACTTTATTGGGTTGCCTGTGAAGAGGCACGCGATAGTTAGAGATGGGTGAAAGAAAGGAGAAAAGTAAAGTTAAGTTTTAGAGAGAAGAGGGAGAGAGGTTATAGCTACCACCGCTGATCTCACGACGTCCTAACGGTCCCGGGTCCAGCTGATACTGCGCCGTCGATCGTCGTGGTCCTTGGTGGGGAAGCTTCCAATTTTCGTTGTCCAGAAGTCATCTTTTATGCTTAGTAACACACCTTGCTCCACCTCTGCCTCGGGGGTCTCCGCCCTTCTCAGAATTCAATTATCATATCTCCACCCCTCTCGAGCAAGGCCATCGCGCGTGCGCGGGGGGGAGTGTCCGAGGTGTGGTCAGTCTCGGAGGTGGGTAACCTTCAACCAGGAGGTGTGTTTTGGTATTATAATGAAGCAAAGTTCATCTGAGGTTCATGATTTCTTCATCGGTGTTATGGCAACAGTCACGATCCATCTTTTTGACAATGGCTATGCAATTATCACTAACTGCTCTGGCTAGGCCCAGGTACCGAACAGTAGCACAACACTCTTTGTACTGCACGGCTCAGGCACCAAAGAACAGCACTGCACTGCCTGCACCACACGGTTCAGTACTCAGGAGAACAGCACAGCACTGGCTGTGCCACACAGTTCTGCATTCAGGAGCCTTTGCACCACATTCCATCCCAGGGGTCGGCAGCTGCGCTCCAAACAGGCCGTTGTCGGGTACCTCACTGTCCATGTCCCTGATGACAATGTTGAGACAATGCTGATCTTCTGACCGACTCTTACACCACCCCGTGGCTCAACATGGTCGTCAGGACATTGGGATCGCACGGTAGTAGCATAGTAGAAGAGGAAGAAAGAAATCAAAAGAAAGGGAGAGAGACAGAGAGAGAGAGAAGAAAGAAAGGAAATAACAGTGATCGAACAATCTGCAAAATTAAATTTATAAAATAATTATAATCAAAGCTATTAATATAAAAAAAAATTAATGGGATTTTAAAACATCAATTGTTTTGGGGATATCCACATTGGATGAGACATCAAACATATTGTGTGTGTTCAATACAAACATCAAACGTGTTAACCGATTCATCATTCTCCAGGTTATGACATACAATACTGCTGACAAAACCAAACTGATCAAAACCAATATCAAGAGAACCATGATGGGGTGACACAACTTGTTCAGGATGCCTGTAGCAGTAGGCGACCATCCGAAAAGTGTGTCCCACCATCTATGTTCTACATCCTTTTGCACTCTTTCCAAAATTCGGTGTATTTCTTTCACATTGTGATGAACAGTTATTAAGGTTTTCTGTCCGTTTTCCCCAATTTTTTCCAAAATCTCAATCAAATCTTTGTGTTGTAGTAACTGCTTTACCAAAGTGAGATTCATTCCAATGGGTGTAGGCAGCAATTCATGAATCAACGTGTAATTAGATTGCAAAAGTTGGTAAGATGTGACCGGGGCCGAATAAGAAAAGTCACACCCAATAATCTCAATAAAATTACAAACACAGAAATTTGAATAATTTTTAGTCTCTACAATTACCTTGTCCACAGATAAAAAATCACAAACAGTCCTCAAACATACACAGCCTTTGCCAATGTATATGAGTACTGTTTCAGGGTTTTCATTAGGATGAATCTCGAAATGACAAATATTTTGTTCAGTATCTAAACAAACATCTTGAGCCTCAATTGCGTTGCCTTCACAGATAAATCCTTGTTGTTCTCGCACAATGCAAGATTCCAAATTGACAGTTTGCCATTTTTCATCCACCTTTCGGGCCCATGCTCTATGCTCAAAAGGATAGAGTATAGCTCCGTTGTGGTTCAACCCTAATGCAATGGCGGGATAAATTGGGTATAGGGTAGCATTATATATAGTAAGCACAAAGGTTGTAGCTGTGTTTGTGATGGGGTCATAGGTAAAGTCACCAGATTCCACCAGGATTGGAGTTTCTTCTCAAAATCAGTGGCACTGTCCCAAATTATTTTCTGAATTTCAGTGGGGAGTGCCTTCTTCACCTTCTCTTATAATTGAGGCGGCTACCGACTGCATCCATACTTGAGCCTGGATACAGCTGAGAGCTAAAGAGAGGTTATTCTGGATCACCCCAAGTGCATCTGTAATCAATTCATGGTCCTTTACATTTACCTTTTCCCACTTTGGTAATATATTTGACAACAGCCACTGGTTAGTCCCCAGAGCCAATAAAGAAGATCACAAAGGCTGTTGTAAGTTAGCCAAATCACTAATTGAGGTAGCCAATTTGTTCATTATTACCTCTAAATCGATACTATTTAAAACTCCCAATCCTGTTCCCAAAACACTGGTTAGGTCTCTCCGTGTTCTTCTCGTGGAAAGAGTTCGTTTTTGCAGCCAGGTTGTCCATCCCTCGTAAGAAGCCTTTAGGAAGGGTGAGCAAGCTGGCTGAATGTCCAAAACATTGTTTTGCATCAGCAATTCAACTCGTTTGAGAGACCATGCCGGGTTAAGCAACATTTGTTGTTGGCCTGTATTCCTGATTACATATGGTCCTATTCCAAAGGTTTTTGGGCTAAGCACAACAGTTGGTTGGGTAGTAGGTATTACAACATCTATTTTGAGTTCTCCCCAGTATTTAGTGTTATTTTTACCACACATAACTTTATGGGCGTGCTGTACAGCAGTCAAATTTAGCCAACAATCTAGGTTTTAATTTTTACATAACAAAATAGGGTCATGTGGTCCAGCTCCATAACTGTTTGTGGGTTCAATGTGGGATTCAGTGATCAATCTGCATCTTATTGGGATGTTATCCCCTTGTACCACCATACTACAGTGGCTAAGTTTGGGAGACGGTCTTTGGGATAGTGTCCTAGAGTGCTAGTATGCTTGATGGTAGCTTGGGACCATGGCCATTCTGTATTCTTTTGGTTACAGGTTAGTGGTAAGATGCAGAAAAGTACTACCAATCCAATTAAGTGATTCATGTTATTCTTGGTGTCCCTCGGAGTTCTTCTGCAAGAATAAACCAGAACTTGCCTCTCTGAGGCAAAAATTAAAACCAGACAGAAAATTAGAATGATGGAATTATCCAGTGAGTATTTATCCGATGCTCCTTCCCTAGGGCATTGGAGGCTAACCTCCCACTCATTTTGCTCCCAGAAAGGGAGCCATTCAATACATCCCTTAAACACTGCATGGGAATCAGCGTATATGTGGACAGGGGGAGTGGTTTGTGCTTCGTGCTGGAAAACACTCCATACTGCAATTAATTCTCCTCTCTGGGCACTCCCTTCTCCCTCTGTTATTATCTGTTCATCAGTAGCAGTGTGGAGAGCTACTGTCCGGTATTGCCACACTTTTCCTTCTCGCTTTGCAGAAGCATCGGTAAACCAAACATTCACTGACTGATCGTGAAAGAAAGGAGGGGCCACCCGAATAACTGAGATAGGTTTGTCTTGGCTGCTGTCCAGGCTCTCTGTTTCTTGGACAGCTAAGTTTTTTAAAGCTCCTTCAGTCACTGGGAAAAGGTTACAATAGTGTTCAATCTGGGAATACCACTTTCGTACTGAGGCTCTCTGGGCCACCCCGTCAGGAGGGGGTGTCCCGCTAGTGACTGCTTTAATAACTTTAAACGGGCCTCTTAGCACGATTGGTTGTTGACGTGTGATCATCTCCACTTCTTGTGAGGGCTTTTGGATCTTTTCTAGGGGAATTTGCAAACCCAAGTTCTCCAAATGAGAGATTATGTTCTGTTGGGTTGCTATGCCTTCAGCTTTTGGTAGTTTCTTCAGTTTTTGGGCCAAAGCATGGTGAGATAGTGTAGGGGAATGTTTGTATTCCTGAGGCAGATGGATAAAGGTAAATTGTTGACCCTCCCACGTAAAAGCAAAACGATCTCTGTCTTCTGGTCGCAAAGGTATCATGAAAAACATATCTTTAACATCTGTGATTGCCATGATTGGATGAGTTTTCTCCTGAATTGTTATTACCGGTTCAGCCATGTTAGGGACTGAGGCAGTTAGAGGGTCTGTATTAGCATTCAGTCTCCTAAAATCTACTGTAAGCTTCCACTTCTCCTTAGGTTTTTTCACTGGCCACACCGGCGAGTTGAAAGGAGAATGAGTATTTATCACCACTCCTTGCTCCTGAATTTCCTGCATAACTGGTTTGACACCTTCCTTTGTTCCCAGGGGGAGGGGATATTGTTTGACATTAGTTACTTTGCTAAGCGGCAGAGGGGCTGCAGTTTGAGGTAGCCCGATATTCAGCTGCGGTGTCCCAAGAGTCCACAACAATCCTTCTGAACCCTTCCATCCCCTTTCTTTAAGGGCATCTTTTAACAAGTGATTTTCTTCCTCTATCTCTTCCTTTTCTTCTATCTGCTGTTTTAACAAACAAATTACTTTCTCCTTCTCTGCTAACTGCTCTTCTTTCTCTGCTAATTGCTCTTCCAGGTTGGAGATTGTTTTCTGCAAAAGTTGTGCCAAATTTTCAAGGGATTCTATGATTTGTTTTTCATGGCTACGCCGCTTAGAGCGGTCTTCAATTGCTGCGACCAGGCAGGCTCCAAGGACTGCACAGATTATCGCTTTGCCTTTACCTGACCGTAATCTAGCCTCATTATGTATGGAAATCACTCGGCCTGTTACACTCTGTAAATTTGTCCAATTGTCTCGAGCCCACTCTTCCCCGGGCAGGGAGGGTCGAGCTCCATACTTTGCCAAGAGTGCATAGAACGAGTCAAGATTTTTTACTAATGGAGGGTTTTGATAAACATCTTTTTCAGTCATTCTTATTACGAAGGGGCTGAACTCACTTCGGGGAGGAAAACTTAGTTACACCACAGACGCAACAGCTGCTGCGTCGCCCTTCTCTTCCCCGAGTGGCTGAAGGGACCAAAATCTACCACGGGGAGGTTAAACTTAGTTGCAGACTTTCTCAGTTTGTCCCTTTCACTTCCCCAGGTAGTCGACCTCATTTATTGAGGGCAGTTCCCCCTTTTGCACTAAGAGATCCTTGCACTTGATCCTGATAGACAGAGCCCTCAATTCGAGTTTGGGGTGCAATACACCGAGGCGTGTGTGGTGTGCGGGAATCTCGAATCGCCCCCCTTGCTTTCTGGACACCTCTCACCCTTTTGGGTGTAGGGCCAGGTGCGGCTGGAGCGAAAAGTTATTCCCCTGTTACAGACCACACACAACCTGCACCCCCCTGTCTCTCAGGATCCTGTCCGTGACGCCAGTTTAATGTCACGGTCCACTCGGTGGACTCGTGATGATTCGTTTGCTACGATCTCGAAAGTGCAAAATTAAGGTGACCAACACCAAAGGGGATAGCAGTAATCAAACAGTGAAACTTTATTGGGTTGCCTGTGAAGAGGCACGCGATAGTTAGAGATGGGTGAAAGAAAGGAGAAAAGTAAAGTTAAGTTTTAGAGAGAAGAGGGAGAGAGGTTATAGCTACCACCGCTGATCTCACGACGTCCTAACGGTCCCGGGTCCAGCTGATACTGCGCCGTCGATCGTCGTGGTCCTTGGTGGGGAAGCTTCCAATTTTCGTTGTCCAGAAGTCATCTTTTATGCTTAGTAACACACCTTGCTCCACCTCTGCCTCGGGGGTCTCCGCCCTTCTCAGAATTCAATTATCATATCTCCACCCCTCTCGAGCAAGGCCATCGCGCGTGCGCGGGGGGGAGTGTCCGAGGTGTGGTCAGTCTCGGAGGTGGGTAACCTTCAACCAGGAGGTGTGTTTTGGTATTATAATGAAGCAAAGTTCATCTGAGGTTCATGATTTCTTCATCGGTGTTATGGCAACAGTCACGATCCATCTTTTTGACAATGGCTATGCAATTATCACTAACTGCTCTGGCTAGGCCCAGGTACCGAACAGTAGCACAACACTCTTTGTACTGCACGGCTCAGGCACCAAAGAACAGCACTGCACTGCCTGCACCACACGGTTCAGTACTCAGGAGAACAGCACAGCACTGGCTGTGCCACACAGTTCTGCATTCAGGAGCCTTTGCACCACATTCCATCCCAGGGGTCGGCAGCTGCGCTCCAAACAGGCCGTTGTCGGGTACCTCACTGTCCATGTCCCTGATGACAATGTTGAGACAATGCTGATCTTCTGACCGACTCTTACAAGTGGTCAGAGAGTGGAACAGGCTGCCCAGGGGGGGAGTGGAGTCACCATCCCTGGATGTGTTTAAGGGTTGTTTGGACGGGACGTTGGGGGATGTGGTGTAGGGGAGAACTTTGTAGAGTCAGGCTGAGGGTTGGACTCGATGATCTCAAGGGTCTTTTCCAACCTGAGTGATTCTGTGATTCTGTGATTCTTCTCAACAACGCCTCCTCCCCGCCTCCTTTCCCACAGCCCCGACCACCTCTGTCCTTGCTCCAAAGGCTTCCACTGAAATCAGCTGTTCCATCCCTGCGTCGGGCTCTTTTCTGGCTGCCGGGCATCTGGCTGAGATCAATCCACCACACGCGGGTCCCTTCTTTTCCTCAGGGAATGGGCACAGAAGGCAGAAACAACAATTGTATTAGTGACGAGCAGAGTACCAGCAGGCAAGGATCTCTGAAGGTCAGAGATGTGTGAAAATCTAGAAGATGGCTCTTTGTCCCCAAAATGAGAATTAATGCGTTGTGTGGTGATTCGTACACGTATAACGACCGATTAGAAGATTTTGTCATCGCTTGGGTGAGCGCTGAAACTACATCTCAAGTGAGGGGAGGTTGCTGCAGGCGCAGCGCTGCCCTGAAGGACCCAGGCACCCAGGAAGCGGGTGAAAGGGGACCTCCCGCTTAGGGCTACCCTACCTGCAACGTCTGGGACTTGTACAAACGCGTGTGCAAACGCGTGTGTAAAGTTTGGAGATTTTGCAAAGGCCTGTGCAGTGCTCAGGCTTGTACAAAAGCACGTGCCATGTTTGGTGCTGGTGCAAATGCTGGTGCAATACCCGGGACTTGTGCAAGCCCTGGTGCGTGTCCAAGAGCCCCGGGACGTGGAGGGACAGGGCTGCACTGCAGGGCACTGGGATGAACTGGGGGCACTGGGAGTTCATTGGGTTATTAACAGCAGGCGGGTGCAGATAGTTAGAGGTGATCCCTGGGTGTGGACAGCCTGTGAAGTGGATCCTGGGACCCTTGGGGACATCGGGGGGCACCCAGGTCACCCCCTGTCCCCCCCACCCAGAGGGGTCCCAGCACACTGGAGAACACTGGGAGACATTGAGGGGGGACATGTGGAAACTGGGGGACATTCAGGGACACTCTGAGAACCCCCAGACTATCCTCTATGTGCCCATAGAAGGGTGCCAGGACACTGGGTGACACTGGGGGGAACACATGGGGACACTGGGTGACCCCAGGGACATGGAGGGACTCCCCCAGGCCAACCCCTGTCCTCATAGAGGGGTCCCAGGACACTTGGGGATGCTGGAAGACACTGGGGGACACACATGGGGACACTGGGGGATGCTCAGGGACACTTTGGGGATCCCCAGGCCACTGTTTGTGTCCCCATAGAGGGGTCCTAGGACACAGGGGGACACAGGAGGGGAACACTGTGGGGGACCACCAGGCAACCCCACCCATCCACATAGAAAGGTCCGAAGAACACATGGGGACCCCTAAGTCACGTGGGGACACTGCAGGGGGGAACATGGAGACACTGGGGGACCCCCAGGTCACCCCCTGTCCTTATAGAGGCATTCCAGGACACTGGGAGACCTGGGGGGGGACACTGGAGGGCCCCCAGGACACTCCCCAGCCCCATAGAGAGGTCCCGGGGCACTTGGGGACACTGCAGGGGTGACATGGGGAGAGCAGAGGACCACGAGGCCACCCCCTGTTACCAGCAGCAGAGTCCCAGTGGGGTCACTGCACAGACTGGGGGGACTGTGCCACTGCCCGGGGATCCTGTTGGCTTTCCCAAAGGAGGAGGGGGGCAGCTGTGGACTGTCCCCAGGCTCTGATGTGGGGGGGGACAGCACTGGAGGCGGTGGCAGAGGGGGCAGTTTGGGTGCTGGGGTGGTGGCACCCGTGGGTGTCCCAGTGTCCCCCTTGGTGTCACTGGTGGGGGACAGGGACACCACGCTGCACTTCTGGACACTGCCAGTGACAGTGGCACTGGGGACCGTGGGCACCGCTGACACCAGTTTGACCACAGGCTGGACACTGGGGACAGTGGTGGTGCCAGGGGAGGTGGCCCATGGGCACGGGGCTTTGGCTGAAGGTCGTCACTTGTGGGGCACGGGGACAGTGTGGGGCATGGGGACACGGGGGGCACAGGCACCATCAGGGGTGTGGGGACCATGGGGGGACATGGGACAGTGTGGGACAAGGGAATGTGGGAGGACATGGGGACAGTCTGGGGCATGGGACATGGGACTGGTGTGGGGACATGGGGACCATGGTGGGACATGGGGGGGCATGGAGTCCATGGGGACAGTGTGGGGATATGGGGACAGTGGGGGGCACAGGGACATGGGGACAGTGTGGAGATGTGGGGACAGTGTGTGGACTCAGGCACCGTTGTTGCCACCGTGATGGGGACCCCAGGACCCTTGGGGTGACACGGGTGACAAGTCCCCAGCTGGGTCTGGCGCGAGTGCTCGTGCAGGGGCTTTCCTACCCCCAAGGCTCGGCTCACGCTGACTCCAAAAGGCAATTTATTGCCACAGAAAAGGGCCCTTTCCACCAGGACTCCACCGGGATTTCCACCGTGACGTGGGTGGCACCAACCTCAGAGCGGGTGGCAGGAGGCTGAGGGCGTCCCTGCCTGTATGTGGGGGTGGCGATGTCACCGTGGCCATGGTAACCTGCCAAGGGTGTCCCTGCCCATATATGGGGGTGTGATGTCACCGTGGCCATGGTAACCTGCCAAGGGTGTCCCTGCCCATATATGGGGGTGTGATGTCACCGTGGCCATGGTAACCTGCCAGGGGTGTCCCTGCCCATAGATGGGGTCCCAATGTCACAATGGCCGCTGTGACCCACGGGGACAAGCCTATAAAAGGGATCGCTGGGCTCCAGCCGTGGTCAGTGCGACCTGGGAGGTGAGGAGAGGGCAGGGGAGGGATGGGGCTTGTGGAGGGCTGCCGAGGGAGGAGGGGGGGTCCCACACCTCGGGGCGCTGGGGCTGTGCTGAGAGCTGACCCGCGCCCCGCTTCTCCCTCAGAGTCAGCTGAGGAGCATCTGGGAGAGACACCCCGGTGCTGCTGGGACAGGGACGCTCCCAACGCTCACTGTGGACATGTCCATGTCTGACAGGAAAGAGGAGGAGGCCCCCGACTCAATGGAGCAGGGTGAGAGCAAAGTTTCCCTCCTGCAGTGCAGCAGAGGGGCTGTCGGGGCGGTCAGCGTGGGGCCGAGCACGGTGGCAGGGGGTGACAGTGCCTGCAATGCCCCTTCCTCGCCACGGCCCCCAGCCCTTCCCCTCAGCCCCTCAGGGACAGAGCAGGCCCCTGGGGGACAATCCCTCAGGGACACTTCCCCCGGCCCTGCAGAGGTGCTCATTCCCGCCGGCATTTGCTCTCTCCCCTCCAGCGTGCGTGCTGTGTGGCCAGGCAGCGGTGGACCTGGTTCTCTGGGGGCAGAAAATCGATCAGGAAGAGCTCTATGCCCATTTCTTTTGCCTGGTGAGTGCCCCGGGGCTCCTCCAGCTTGCCAACAGGCACTCCCGGCCACGCTCTCCTCTCATCAGCTCCTCCTCTCCTCTCTTCTGCAGATTTTTGCCAGCAAGCTGCTTTACTGGCAGGACGAGGAATCAGGGCAGCGGAGATTTATTCCTGAGGACATTCCCTGCGTACTTGAGCGGGTAGTCGACAAGGTCAGGGAGCTTTGTGTCAGGAGAGGTTTGGGGGAGCTTAGCCCAGAGCCCAGGAAAGAAAGCCCACCCCCTCCAAGCAGCTCTGGGACAAAAGTCTTGCTCCCAGCAGCTCCAGCCCAGGAGCCTCGTGCTCCAGGTGGATCTGTGGGCTGTGGCCCAGCAGTGGCCACATGCTTGCACCCTGCCTGGAGGCGTGGGGCTGGCTGGGGAGGCCCTGAGGCTGCCGCTGACGGGGGCTGCTCTGCTCTTTCCAGCAATGCTTCGTCTGTGGTGAGAATGGGGCCGCCATCACCTGCTGCCGCGAGGGCTGCAACCGCAGCTTCCATCTGCCCTGCGCCGCGGAAGGTGAATGCGTCACCCAGTACTTTCTTCCGCACAGGTACCTCCTCTCCCCTCCTCACCCCCAGTGGGGAAGGACCCAGTGCTTCTCACCTCACCTCACCTCACCTCACCTCACCTCACCTCACCTCACCTCACCTCACCCATCCCTTCCCTCTTCCCCCAGGTCCTTCTGCAGGGAGCACCGCCCAGAGCAGGAGGTGGAGGCAGTTCCAGAGAAGGACACTGCCTGCATCATCTGCCTGGAGCCTGTGGAGGACAGAAAGTCCTACTACACCATGGTGTGCCCGGCCTGCAAAGACGCCTGGTTCCACAGGGGCTGCATCCAGGTAGGAGCTGTTCCCTCACCCCCGGGACACAGCAGGCGCTCGGCAGCAGCAGGGCCTCACTCCTGCTCCTTTTGTTTCTGCTTCAGGGCCAGGCTCGGTACACTGGTACTATTTCCTTCAGCTGCCCCCTCTGCAGGGACAAGTATGCCTTTCTGCATGACATGCTCACCATGGGCATCCGAATCCCCGTGAGGTTGGTGTCCTGCTGGCTCACAGGACAGGAGGCTGCCAGCCCTGGGCCATGCCAGGGGCTGTCCCTGCAGTCCTGGCCCTCCGCTGTCCCGTCTGCCTGGGCTTCAGCTTCACGGAGGAGCTGTAAACCGGGCAGGGGGGAGGAGCAGGGCTGCCCTGCATCGGCCTTATGCCGGGGCAGCAGGGGCTCAGCCATTTCCCTTTCTCCATCAGATTGCCATCACAGGACAACGAGCCTCCAGAGTGCGAGAGCTGTGCTGGCCAGGGCACCGGTAAGAGGCAAAGCACCTTCATGCCCCTGGGCTGGGGCCAGGGCCCAGGCAAGGCCTGGCAGCGGGTGCCCAGGCTGGGCTTGGCAGAGCCTCTCTGCTCCAGGAGGGCTGGGGGCACTGCTCTGGCCTCTCCACAGTGGCCTCTGTGCCCGTGACCTTCCTGCTTCCCCTTACAGACTCCAGTGACAGCTCAGAGCTCGCTGGCTCTGGCACTGGGTCATCCCACGGCTCGCCAGCACCAGAGAGCAGCAACTCCAGCACCGGCAGCCAGGCAGCATCAGGGCCGGCTGAAGACTCCCCAGTGCGTGAGAGCAGCAGCTGCTCCATCTCACCTGGGCCCATCCACACGCGACACCGCTCCCGGGTGCAACGTCGGGCCCAGACGCCCTACAGCCGGCCCAGGAGGCGCCGGGAGAGGAGCCACGCGCCAGCACCAGGTGCTGAGAGCAACACCCCCGGCCAGGCAGCACTGGGGATGTCCCACGGCTCCCCAGTACCAGCGACCAGCAGCCCCAGCACCACCAGCCAGCTGCCATTGGGGTCCTCCTGCCCCGCTCCAGCGCTCGAGAGTGGCAGCCGCTCCAGCCGCCGGGGGCCCGTGCGGATGAGGGACCGCTCCCGCATGGAACGTCGGGCCCAAATGCCCTACAGCCGGTGCGGATGCAGACGCGGGAGCAGCCGTGCGCCGTCCCCACGTGCTGGCCCTGATCCCCCTCCACCGGTGCAATAAAGTGAGCCATTAATCTCTGCCCTGGGAGACTCCACACTCATTTGTCGGTTTCCTCCTCCTCTCCCTTTCTCGAGGGGCAGCGTTAGGGGCTGGCCCCAGAGGCTTTTCTTCCCCCGGGGCCTGGCAGCCCCTTGCCCAGCCCTCCCTCCTTGCGGGCTGGCCTTGGCCGGCTGCCCAGCGCCATGGCCATGTGCTTCGGGCCTCGCTGGCCCGCAGCCTGCTCAGTCTCCCCAGGGAAGGTTCACACCAGTGGCAAAGCTACTTTTCTTTACAAGTTCCGCTCAGTGTCACCTCCGGAGCTGTGACATGGAGATTGCTGTAGATGGTCTTGCGACAGTAGCCAAAGGTCACTCCCCTTGCCCAGTTCCGGGTCCTGCTGCCCACCCTGATTGCTGCTGTACCAGACCCATCCAAACACACCATCAGCTCAGGCCACACAGAAGGTCCTAGGAAGGAATGTTGTCCCCGACCTTCACCAGCCCTTGGCAGCCTGTTCAGCCCAAGAGCAAACCTGGGGCTCTGCGCTTGCTCAGCCCCTTGTCATGCTTTGAACTCGCCCGGCAGCCAAACCCCATGCAGCCAATCGCTCACCCTCCCCCTGCCCGGGAAGTGGAGGACCCATTGGAGGGACAAAGGGGGACTCATGGGCTGAGATAAAAAATAGTTTAGTAACTGTAATAAAACAATAACAATGATAGAAAGGACAAACGGGTAATGCACCCTGTGATTGCTCACCACCCGCCGCCTGATACCCAGCCCCTTCCCAGCCAGCGATCCCCAAAAACCGAGACCCCGCAATCGCAATCCCAGATGCAGGAGAGAACCTCCTGCTTCCCAGCTGCCCCTCCTCGACATCCTGAGCATGACGTTACAGGATATGGGATATTCCACTGGATAATTTGGTGCTCTGGCTGTGCCCCCTCACAGCTTCCTGTACACCTGTGCATGGACAGGACGTCAGGAATTGGAGAGACCTCGATCTCTTACATCAATCCCTGTATTATCAGCATTCTTCTCATAGCAAATCCCGTATTGAATCCAAAACACAGTGCTCTTCTAACTAAGAAGAAAAATTAACTCCTCCCAGCTGAAACCAAAAGAGGCTCCACCCCTTACGTTATACCATTTATATACCTTTTACGTTACGGTCAGGTTCCCAATACATTCTAAGGAATCCCCATCCCATTCCCTGGTCTCAAATGTATCTCCACAGATCTCATTCCCTTTGTCTCTGGGCCATCCCTCCAAAATGTGTGGTGAGATCATTTAGACCATAACTTTGGGTTCCATCTGTCATGACAGTCTTTTAAGGCAGGAGGGATGAGGCGGAGTTGGCTCCATCAGCGGAGCGGGTGACCTTGGGCCCAGCGCGACGATGGCGTGAAGTCTCTGCTGCAAGTGGAGCTGGTGCATCTGGCGTGGTCCCTGCTCACAGTCTGCAGGCCGAAGATGTCCATCTCCGGGATGTTGCTGGGCACCAGTTGCTGAAATCAGCCCTGACCCTACCAAAGTTCATTTTTTTTATTAATGTGATGACATCAGTGTAAGATCTATCCACCATAGCGATGATGCGATGCAATAGCAGGTTTATCACAGAATCACAGAATCATTCAGGTTTGAAAGACCCTTGGGATCATGGAGTCCAACCATCAGCTTGACTCTACAAAGTTCTCCCCTACACCACATCCCCCAACATCTCATCCAAACGACCCTTAAACACATCCAGGGATGGTGACTCCACCCACTCCCTGGGCAGCCTGTTCCACTCTCTGACCACTCTTTCTGGGAAACATTTTTTCCTCACGTCCAGTCTGAACCTCCCCTGTTGCAGTTTAAAGCCGTTCCCTCTTGTTCTGTCACTAATCACCTGTGAGAAGAGACCAGCACCAACCTCTCTACAACGTCCTTTCAGGGAGCTGCAGAGAGTGATGAGGTCTCCCCTCAGCCTTCTCCTCCTCACACTGAACAGTCCCAGCTCCTTCAGTCTCTCCTCACAGGATTTATTCTCCAGGCCCTTCCCCAGCCTCGTTGCCCTCCTCTGCCCTCGCTCCAGCACCTCGAGATCTCTCTCGTATTGAGGTGCCCAAAACTGGACACAACACTCCAGGTGTGGCCTCACCAGTGCAGAGCACAGGGGGACTGTCACCTCCCTGCTTCTGCTGGTCACACTATTTCTAATCCAAGCCAGGATGCCGTTGGCTTTCTTGGCCACCTGGGCACACTGCTGGCTCATGTTCAGCTGCTTGTCAATGAGAACCCCCAGATCCTGCTCTTCCAGACAGCTCCAGCCACACCTCCCCGAGCCTGTAGCCATGCAGGGGGCTGTTGTGGCCCAAGTGCAGGACCTGGCACTTGGCCTTGTTGAAGCTCATCCCGTTGACGTTGGCCACCGATCCAATCTATCCAAGTCTCTCTGTAGAGCCTCCCTGTCCTCATGCAGATCGACACTCCTGCTTAACTTGGTGTCATCTGCGAACTTACTGATGATACACTCTGTGTCCTTATCGAGATCATCAATAAAGATGTTGAACAGAAATGGTCCCAACACCGAGCCCTGAGGAACACCACTTGTGACCGGCCTCCAGCTGGGTTTAGCTCCATTGACCACCATCTCTGGGACCGTCCATCCAGCCAGTGCTTGACCCAGCAGACCGTTCACTCATCCAGGCCATGGGCAGCCAGTATTTCTGTGAGAATTCTATGGGGAACTGTGTCGAATGTTTTTCCAAAGTCCAGGTAGACAACATCCACAGCCTTTCCCTCGTCCAACAGTCGGGTCATCTTGTCATAGAAGGAGATCAGGTTTGTCAGGCAGGACCTGCCTTTCATAAACCCATGCTGACTAGGCCTGATCCCCTGGCTGTCCATCATATGACTTTTAATGGCACTCGAGATGACCTGCTCCATGACCTTCCCTGGCACCGAGGTCAGACTGACAGCTCTATAGTTTCCTGGATCCTCCTTTCTGCCTCTCTTGTAGATGGGTGTCACATTTGCCACCCTCCAGTGCAATGGGACCTCCCCAGTCAGCCATTACTTTAGGTAAATCATGGACAGCGGTTTGGCGAGCACATCTGCCAACTCCCTCAGCACCCTTGGGTGTAACCCATCCGGTCCCACAGACTTGTGTGCATCCAAGTGGTGTAGCAGGTCTCTGACCACCTCCTCTTCAACTGTGCTGACCTCAGTCTGCTTCCCCTCCCCATCTCCAGCTCATGAGGCTGGGTGTCCAGGGAACAGCCAGTTCCACTGCTAAAGACTGAGGCAAAGTAGGCGTTGAGCACCTCAGCCTTTTCCTCATCCTTAGTTACCATGTTTCCCTCTGCATCCAGTAAAGGAGGGAGGTTTTCCCTAATCCTCCTTTTGCTGTTAATGAATTTATAGAAACATTTTTTATTATCCTTAACAGCTGTAGCCAAGTGGAGCTCTAGCTGTGCTTTGGCTCTCCTAATGCTCTCCCTGCATAGCTTCACTACATCTTTATAGTCTTCATGAGAGACCTGGCCCCTCTTCCACAGGTCATAGATTCTCCTTTTGTTCTTGAGATCCAGCCAAAGGTCCCTGTTTAGCCAGGCTGGTCTCCTTCCCCTCCTGCTTGTTTTCCGGCACACGGGAACAGCCTGCTCCTGTGCCTTTAAGACTTCTCTCTTGAAGTATGTCCAGCCTTCCTGGACTCCCATTTCATTCAGGGCAGCCTCCCAAGGGATTTTGTCAATCAGTCTTTCGAACAGGTCAAAGTCTGTCCTGCGGAAGTCTAAGGTGGCAGTTTTACTAAACCCCTCTCTTTGTTTCTCCAAGGATCGAAAACTCAATCATCTCATGATCACTGCACCCCAGACGGCCTCCAACCTTTACCTCCCCCACAAGCTCTTCCCTGTTCACAAGAATCAGGCCCAGGAGGGCACCTCCCCTGGTCGGCTCACTCACCAGCTGTGTGAGGAAGTTATCCTCCACACATTCCAGGAACATCCTGGATTGTTCCCCCTCTGCTGTGCTGTGATCCCAGCAGATACCCGGAGGTTAAAGTCCCCCACAAGAACAACGGCAAGTGACTGCAAGATTTCTCCCAACTGTTTATAGAAAGCTTCATCCCCCTCACTGCTTTGGTTGGGGGGTCTATAGCAGACTCCCACCGCAAGATCTGCTCTATTGGCCCTTAACCTAATCCAAACACTCTCAACCCCGTTATCACTGTACTTGATTTCTGAGCTCTCATAGCATTCTCTTACATACATATAGACACAAGCCTGTCAGCCTGTGCATTCCCTTCTGCTAAAAATCCTGGTAGGGTACTGTGACTAAGAATGTGCAACACATAATAGGGATTCTGACGTTTTTGGATCAATTCCCACAAGAACCGTAACAAATTAAACAATTTTTCATTACCCACTGTTGCGGGAGAATATTGGAGTTGCACAACTCTATAAGAGTTATAACAAGCAAAGCCGTTTATTTTTCCAACAGTACATACTTATGCTGTCGCCAAAGCTCTTACTTCATCATTAGCAAATCAGCAATTAGACAGCTATCAACCTTTTCTCCTATCACCATCAGACCCCTCTAACACGCGCTGTGCAGACCAATCACCCTCTCGTTCACGCGCTGTTCACGCGGCGGTAACTTCTCACAGCTCAGCACTTTCCCACGGCTCAGTGTTGCAGCTGGCCGTTGTTTTTCATCTGCCACCTCGGCACAACTCGGCAGTTTCTGATCTTTCTCCCCAGGCCTGTTTCTCATCAAAGCCTTGCTGCTTCTCAGGGGCTGTGCAGGGCTGACAGGCCGATGCCTCCCACAAGCGACGACCCTCACCTGCCGTCTCAGCGGGGGCAGGGATGGAGACAGGCAGCACGGCAGAGATGCAGGGTAGGGACGGCTCAGGAGTGGAGATGAACTGTAGCAGGCGATTTACAGATGTTACTGCAGCAACTCTGTCATGAGATAAACACTCAGTTAGTAGTGTTAGTGTAAGTACTAAGAAGGAATTTCACAGCGTGACTGAGCACAACGCGCTGTGTTCTGTGTTAGAGTGTTTGCTCTTGAGGTCCCACAAATGAAGTTTTAACGGCTGAAGGTGAGTGAAGCATCTTTTGTTTACTCTCCAAATCAAACCGGGCTGCGAAATTGTCTGTTGGGGGAAATCCTGGATAAATATCACCTGTAGGATGTGTGTACTTACAGCTAAGTTCTAATTAAAATCAGCTGTAGACATTTAATTGCATGTAACGGCTTTATTCTGCGGAGTGGGGCCGTGGGAGCTGCAGCGCGGGTTCCTCGGCAGGGATGAGCCCTTCCCCCAGCCCGCCGGGCCCCCCCCGAGCTCTCCCCCCCTGCGCGCAGCAGCCGCGGGCACGTTCGGCGCAGGGTGTGAGCGGCCGTGCCCGGGGCTGGTGCTCGGTCCCATCCCGGGGAGATGCTGCCCGCAGCTCCGGCGCAGCCCCGCGCCGATGGGCCCCGTGAGCGGGGCAGGGGGCGGCCGGCCCGAGGGGCTCAGGGAGCGCGGCGGGGCTCGGGGAGGGCGCTCGGTGCTCCGCGGGGCCGCCGGGGCGGGAGGGCGGCGGGCAGCGGCGGGCAGAGCGGGCAGGGACGGGCAGAGCGGGCAGCGCCGCTTCAGCACCCTGGAGAGCGCCCGGCGGCAGCGGCGCGGGGACCGTGCGCGGACGCGCCCCCGCCCGCGGAGTCCCGGCCCCGCCCGGAGCCGAGACACGGCCACGGCCACGCGCGACCGGCCCCGGGAGACGCAGCCGCCACCCCCCGCCGCAGGCGCAGCGGCACAGGCGCGCAGGGGCGGAGGCACACGGGCACCGGGGCCGGGCGGGCGCAGAGCCCCGCGCAGAAACAGCGGACACACACGCCCGCGGGAGGGGCGGCCGGCGCGGGGGGGCGCGGGGCGGGGCGGGGCAGCTGCGCGGGGGGAGCCGGCCCCGCCCGGGCAGCCCGTCCCGGCGCGCCCCGGCGCCGCGGCCCCGAGGCGGGGGAGCAGCGGCCGGCGCCGCCCGAGCTGGCGGCAGACAGGGACAGCCCGGACCGCTCCGGGGCTCCCCCGGCGCCTCCCGCCCCACGGTCAGGCTGCGCTCGCGCCCGCCGGGGGGGGGCGGCTGGTCCGTGCGCGGGCGCGGGGGGGCGCGGAGCGACGCGCGGCGCCGGCGCCGGCAGCTCACGGGGCTCGCGCGGCCCCGCCGCTTCCCCCGGAGCCGGCGCCGGGCTCCGCGCCGAGGGGGCCGGTCTGAGCGGGGCCCGCGCCCGCCCTCGGGGCCGCTCCGGGCAGCGCCCGCCCGCGGCTGCGCGCTGGGGACGCGCCGCCGCCGCCGCGCTCGGTCGGGGCCGCGGGCAGCGCTGCCCGGGCCGCGGCTGCGTTCCCGCAGAGGCCGCTGCCGGCTGCGCGCCCCGCTCGCCGCGGCTCGGTGTCCGCGCTGAAGCGCTCGGCGCTGCGCGGGGCCGCCGCGGGGCCTCGGTGCGGCGCTGCTGGAGGGACCGCGCGGGGCCGGCGGGGCCGGGGGCGGCCGCTTGGTCCGGGACACGGGTTCATCCGGGCGGGGATCCCGGACAGACGGCCGGGAACACTCCGGCACTGACGGGAACCGCCTCTGCTGCCCTTCCTCTGTCGGGACTCGCTCCGCTGGAGATTCTTCACAGAGTTTATAAACCGCTCGGTCTGTCCATAACTGCTCCGTGCGGTCACTGAGCGGGGCCTGGCGGGGCAGCACTCCAGCTCTTGCAGCAGTGCCATCCGGGAACTGGGGGGTGTGATACTCGTTTTAAAAATCCCGGTGAAACTGGGAACCTCGTGTCGAAGAGAAGTGGTAAAAATGATGCACAAATCCAAACAGCCTGTCCAGCCCTTAAACGAGACTAAGGCAAAGCAACGTCTGGTCAGGCCCTGAGAGAGTCACAACTCCAAATAAACTCACACCCAGAGGTGGGGAATCGTTTCCGAAGTTCTGTTCTGTCTTATGGGAAATCAGAACTAATTAAACTTCCAGTGCCCGCAGCCCGTGTCCTCCTCTGTCAGCAGTCTTGATATCGCCTTTCCTTAACAGATGTTCTGTGGATTGTGGATGAAGCTCCTGAGCCCAGGTTTCGGTAGATGCTTCGGTTTGATGCTGTGGAAGTTCAGTACGAATACCAACGTGTTTGGGGCACTTTGGTCATAGCCGCCTTGCTGCTGAAGAGGCGGCCGTGCTGCTTTTTATAGTTCTTTTTCTAATAAACATACTATAAACAAGGCCTTTATTTCTTAGAGGGATGTTTTTGGCACCTTGCAGTTCCATCTTTTCCCGGGGCGGGGGGGGAGGTATCTACTGAGAGTCTGTACGTGTTCATGGGAAAGGGAGAAACTGCACGAAGGACAAAACTGAAAGCGTGCAAAGTAAAGTTAACAAAAATGAGAAGAAAATAGGTGTTTCTAGGTGCCAAGTCCATGTGGAAATTGCATTTGGGGCAATAGTGAGATTGAATAAAGGATTAGTTTTCTCGTCCCTTCTCAGTATAACTGGACTATGTGTATTTATGGATTTGTAAAAGCTGCAGGGGAGTTGTCTCTAGGGAATGCTGATGTCAGACTCACAGCAGACACCCGGCATTACCCTCCAGAACACCATCTGCCAGGCTGTCTAGAGATTGGGGTTGGAGTCTGACATGGGATGGCTGTTAGAACCCTTTAACCAAGGTAAGAGTGTAACTGCTTGAGGAAGCAAGAGTTAATGCCCTGGTTGGTGCCGGGTATAAAGAGGAAGGAAATGTACAGAACTGGCAGAATTATTTCTGGTGCAGGAGGAGCACAGGACGGTGGTGCAAGGGTCTCTGTGACCGTGTATTTCTGGGATGTACCCACGGTGAAGCGATGCTCCCAGACCCCGGGTTTCTGTTCTTTATAATCCATGACCAGCCACACCGGTAACAATAGCAGCCAGGTGTTGTTTTTAGGGTGTACTGAGCTTTTTGGATGGCTGGTAGACTTTGTATAAAATGCGTCAGTGTAGGTGTGAAGGGTTTTGCCTCAGAGGTGAGAGCCTGGAGCCTCTGCTCTGAGTTGGCAGTGCTGTGGTTTTCCATGTCCGTTGCAGACCCTGAGGTTGAGAAGAGACCTGCTGCGGTGTGAAGCTGCAGAAGGGCACACAGTGACGGGCGTTCCAGGAACACGGTTTCAGTTGGTGGCACTGGATTTACTTGTAAAGGTAAAACCCGAGGTTTTTCCCCATTAATGGTTTTTTTTGTTTGCTTGATTTTTTTGTTTGTTTGTGTGTGTGTTTGGGTGTACTTAACCTATTTGAAAAACAAATTACTTGTGTTTTTAATATGTAGGTCTGCGTCCTGCAGGCTGACCTGTGTCAGGTGCCCACTGGAGTCAGGAGCTATTTACCCCTCACCGCTGAGGGGTGAACAGAAATTCCTCAGTCTGCAGCTGCTGAGAGCAGCGACCTTCACCGTGGTGTGAGCACCAAGGCACCAGCAGCACACTGCCCTGGGTCTTTAAAGCTGCTTCTGTGCCATCCATAAACTGAAACAAAAATTTTGGAGGTGGTAAAACCGGCTTCAAACTGCAAATAGTAACAAGATGGCATAGAGCAGTGGATTGAAAAGGGGACTCGGCTGGCAGTGCTGAGGTGGGGTGGTTGCGCCAGCTCCTGCATCTTGGGGGTCTGCACAGTGAAAGAAACAACTGGTGTGACTAATTGGGTCATTTAAGTTTCAGTTAACGTTAATTCTCTCATCTTATGTAATAAATGTAATTAAAATATATAAATGCCCATTTTATAACCCGTTGGAAGGCTATATTACAATTTATTTACGGTGGGGCTGTTCTGGCTGTCTTTAGCACTTGCAATATTACTCGTTAAAGGGTAATTCAGGTTCATTTGCTGGTTTAAAACCAAGAAGTGGAGTGAAAATTAGGAGAAGATACAGTGCAATAAGATTATTTTTTCCCCTCAGATTGCTTAGCAGACTACTCCAGCTGTCAGAGACGTGAAATACGTGCCCTAACTGCAATTTCAGGTGAGATGTTTGTGGTCCCGTTGCTGGCACTGACACGTGTAGACACGTGCTGCTCGCACCTTGTTTGTGAGCCAGGTGTGTGCCGGTGTGAGCGCTGCAGGTTGGTTGCTCTGGGCTGTGTAGGGCAGCCTGCCTGCTGGAGCACAGCGCTGTGCTCTTCCCTCTCACACGCTGCTGTTTGTGTCTCAAGAAAATGAGAATTTGGCCTCGAGAGAAGTGCTGCTGCGTGTTGTGCTCTTGTCCCAGCCCTGAGCTGGGTGGAGCCCAGAGCTGCGCCTTAAGGACAGGCTTAACCAGCCTGACTGAACTGAGACATGGACCCCATCTAGCCTGCCAAACCAGACGGTGGGGTTTGTTCACTTTTCTGAGATAAATTACATCCTGGGGGATCGATTCCTGCATTGGTTTCTGCCCGTGTGAGCCCTACTGCTAACAGTTTTTGTTGAATTGTTCCCTGCTGACGTTTTCCTCTTGATTTGTACCACTCTTTCACGGTATTGGCTGTGGATCAGAGTCAAACTTCAGAACCATTTTAAGAAGCATATTTTTATTTTAATATATTTTTTCACTTTTTAAAATTGGGGATATTGAATATTTGAGATCTATCTTAAGTCATACTTCCCTATTCACTACTCAGTGAGTTTAAATCACTTCCAAAGTAAATGAAACCAAAC
Source organism: Strix uralensis (assembly GCF_047716275.1). Classification (NCBI taxonomy): domain Eukaryota; kingdom Metazoa; phylum Chordata; class Aves; order Strigiformes; family Strigidae; genus Strix; species Strix uralensis. Next base: position 969,345 of record NC_133983.1, on the reverse strand, counting down.
CAAATTGAGGTCATTGCAATTTTCTGTGAGAGCGTCCAGTCAGGGGCTCAACCCAGATTAACCACATCCCTTCAATAACTCATCCAGAATGAATTTCCAAGTGTCCTTCCTTGTCCACACCAGCCCTTCGGCTCAGTCAGTGACGCCGACCTCTGAGGGCTGCCCAAGCCGGCAACCTGCCTGCACGGGCAGAACTGTCTCCTGCCTGCCAGGTGCCCGTCACAGAGGGGGACGCACAGGAGGCAACGCTGTGCCGGCACCGTAATGAAGTTCACTGGGGATGAGGAAGGATAATTACTGTGAGCGCTAGCATCCCCAGTTCACCTAGAGATCCCTTTCCAAACCCAGAGATCGCCTGCATAAAGACTTAAAAATTAAGCTAGAGAAGACAGAAATGCCTTTATAATAGCAGAATTCTTTGAAATTCAAGTGTTCTATTGGGAGAATTTTTCTGTGAATGAAAAAATAATTGAGAAGCCTTTCCCCCGCTCTAAGACATGAACTTTTCTTTAATTATTTGTTCATTTCGTGCTGGTTTATCCCTGCCTAAACAATGTTAAAAAGAAGGGAAGCTGCTGCCGTGGGGAAAAGATCTTTTTTTTTTTTCACACACATTACTTTTCTTCCTCGCTAGACAGTGGGAATACGGCCACTGACAGACCCGCCTCCGTCCCTCTCCTGATCAGGGGGATCTGATTTCCCCACGGGCCGGGCAGTCAGGAGTCTCTGGGTGCAATGCAGGGGTATAACAATCCAACGCAGGTCAGAGCAGCAGAGGTGTGGGTGCGTGTGCTACACGCACACGTGTGACAGCGTGAGAAATAACTTCTCCCCAAAGGCTCCTGGCTGCTGCTGCAGCTGCTGCTGGTGGTGGTGCTGGGCCATGGGGGGAGCCGGGAGCGCAACCCCGGGGCTCAGCCGGGCACGTGGAGAGGCCCTGGGAGCTCTGTCCTGCCAGGGGGGTTGTGCTTTTCCCGCTGCAGGGGCTGCAGAGCCGGGGACAGTGGCCGTGGCCTGAGGGGCGGGTGTCCCCATGGGGCTCTGGTGCCTGTGACATCACAGAGGAGAAGTCACCGAGGGATGTCACCAGGGTGCCAGCCGGCAGCACCCGCTGCAGTCCAGCTCGGGCCAGCGGTGAGTGAGGCCGGCGGGGGGAAGGCTGGGCCGGACGAGGGCCGGGGCAGAAGCTCTGGCCCCTCAGGGGGGGTTCTACAGCCGGGGCGAGGTCGCAGCCACTGCGGGGGGCACCTGGGACAGGGCAGGTGCCGCCCTCGGGGCTGGGCGCAGGGGTGCCGGGGCTGCCAGCCACGGCCAGTGCCCGGGGTCTGTGGGGAGATGTCCCCGTCCCTGCAGCGCTCACCACCCTTCTCCTTATTGTCTCCAAATTCTCTCACCCCCTCTCCCACCCGTCCCCGGGCCCCGGCATATTCTCCCCTGCTGCCCCAGCCGCCACCTCCCTCCCACCCAGCCCCACTGAGCCCCTTCTCCCCCTCCTCCTCCAGACCATGGCTGTGCGTATCACCCGCGTCCTGACCCTGCTGAGCGTCCTGCAACACGCTCTGAGAGGGGGTGACCAGAGTGACACGGCCACACAAGAGCTCCTGCGGCAGCGTGAGGAGCAGCAGCGGCAGGAGATGGCCTGGCTGATGGAGCAGATGGAGCAGAGGAGCCAGGAGTCATGCATCCTCAGTCCAGAAGACGTGCTCCCCGCTGTCTGCCAGCACTGGTGGTTCTGGGCCTCTGCTGAAGCCCTGCTCCTGCTCCTTGAGCTCTACTGGCTGCGCAGGCGGAGGAGCGCTGACTGCGACAGCGGCAGCCAGCGGGGAAGCTCCAGCGATGCCGAGGAGAAGAGAGAGGAGGATGGCTGGGAGGGCAAAGCAGAGCCCAGTGACACCTTGGGCCAAGGCAAGCCTCAAGATAATGTGGGGACCTCCACTGCATCTGCCAGCCCTTCCCAAGAACTCCTTTCTGACGGGGATGCATCCAGCCTAGGGATGGGGCAGCGCCTACAAACACCTGAGCACCCCCAAGAACAACATCACCAACCGCCTGCTGCTGGTGCCCCTGAGACCACCCCTCGGGCACGTCTTCCACCAGAGCTGGGCACTGTGGGGGATCCGCCAGCGAGGCACTCCTGCATCCCCGGGGAGCACCTGCCGGAGTACGTGCTGTGCTTCCTCCTCTGCCCTGTGACGAGCCGAACAGAAGCCAGGTCCCCGCTTCCCACGCAGCCTCTGCGTCTTCGTATAGCCTCTGCATCTCAAAATCCAATAAAAGGGCTTGTTTTAAGAAATCCTGTGTCCGTGAGAGTAGGGTATTCTCTGCCTGGCTTTCCTGAGCGCTTTGCAGCCTCTCCAGCCCAACAGCAAACCTGGGGCTCTGCGCGCGCATTGGCCCTGAACAAGCATTCTTGCCACATCCAGCAAAACAATCCAAACACTTGTCCCTTGCAGGCACACAGAAGGTGGTGGAAGGGAATTCTCTTGCTGGCTTTCCCGAGTGCCTTGCAGCCTGTCCAGCCCAACAGCAAATCTGGGTCTGTGCGCTTGCTTTGGCCCTGAACTGGTGTTACCGGCAGGGCTTTGGATTTTTCAATCATGGCTTAATATTCCAGTGATTATATTTAAAGAAGTCAATTATATAATTCAACTAAAATAAGTGTGTGTTTTATTAAGAAACCCTATTTTTAAAATATATTTCAGTTTTATAAAAACCCTGAATTACACATTTCTTATAGAAATACATCACTGGAAATCAGCTAGACAATAACCAATGTTTCTGGAATGTCAGTACACTCAAATTGATGGTCAGTCTGTAAAGAAAAAAATTCTTGAGGATTGTCCTGTGTTTGTTCTTCTGGGATACTACCCTTCTGGATCATTCTAGAGGCATTCCAAGAGACACCTGCACTGGGCCAAGGCAATGTAAGGAATAATCGGATTGCCTAATTACTCAATATGGTTGGATATCCTGTGTTCACAAAATTCCCTTGTTTCTCACTGCCTCCCAACTTCAGCTTCAGTGACAGAGAAATAAAACCCACCTCTGCTCTGAGGGTTGAATTTCTACTTCATAACTGTTGTAGTATACAAATGATTTTGATTTATATTAAGAATTAAGTTTGGGACTGAGTTTATGCACCTCTGATACGTTGGCAGCTATCCAGCAAATACCTCGAGTTGTGTTCACTCTTTTAGATGTCAGAGTAGACACTGAGGAGGAAACACATTTCTCAGATGTTTCTCTTTGACAAGGGGCAAGTGTTGGAAACACTGGAAGTTAAATCTTGATGCCTGGAACACAGTAGAGTTTTGGGTTTGACTTAGTGGAAAGAGAATGTGCCCCTGAAAGCAGTTAGCGGAGCGGCCAGGACAAGCAAATTTGTTTTGCTAACACAGTTCAGCAATGTTAGAAAACACTTTTCAAAAAGATTTAAACCTTCCTCTGGACAGGACCAATGAAGCTTCCTTCAGAGCCCATCAGCACCATTTGTTTACAATCAGCCAGAGGGACTGCTGTCTAGTGACAGGAGACACTGTCCAATCCTCGTGGAAATCAGCAGCACCTGCTGTGCGAGTGGGTAAGCAAAACCAACAAGGTGTCGTGAGAGCTCTTTTGCAGCAGCAGGTGTTTTATGTGAGTCAAATCAGAGTAGGAATAGCTTTCCTTGATGAGTCTTCAGTGTCTGTCCTCATCTGTAACTCCATGGGGCTGAGTAAAGTCCTTTACCTCAGCAATACTGCTGCCTGTAAATTCAAGTAATAAGACTCTGGGAATATCTCTGTGTGACCGTTGGAAAGAAATGAATTGTTTAATATTAAGCACTTGTTTCCAAACTGCCCAAAACTATGTCAGGATAAGCAAAGCATATAACTGTCCTTCACCACTGTTGATTAAAGCTTAGATTATTTCAGCTGGTCAAAACAATTTGTCTTGCCATTGATATTCCCGTGGCAGAGAGCAGAGCTCGTGTGCAGAAAGCAATTCCAGCATCATCCAGAAGGTTCCGTGTTCAGCACTTGGTACTCTGTGCTGGGCTCCCTGCAAACCATCAGGAAAGAAAGGGAAATTCAGCACTCTTCCTTCTCTTTTACCAGTCTGCAATATTTTATTAAATTACATTGTGTGTAATTAAATTACACTGTGTGTAATTATTGAGCAAGTATGTTCTTGTGCCTTTGGGAAGTAGATATTTCTGTGCCACCTGCACACACGCTTCAGCAAGCTGCAGGTTTCTACGGAGATACCTGCCTTTTCTGCTAGCCTAGGAGTGGAGTATTTAGCACCGGCTCGAGCAAGTAGTGCAAAGAGGCTGTAGGAATGTCACTTAGGAATGTGCAATACTTAGGGTAAGTATGATTTACAGGGTTCTGGGAATCTTTGACCTGCAGAACTGAAGGAGCAATAAACAAGTGAGTATACTGGGACGTGAAACACTTCTGGCAGTTCTTAAAGTCATCTTGTATCCACTTCTCATTTTCTGTTGCTTAGATTTACCTTGGAGACATATAGTAAGAATAATAACTAATCGTCTGGTTTTTCTTCTCTTCTTAATTCTAATTGACATGCAAACACTCACCACAGATTTTCCAGCTTTTCGCACCATTACAGCTAACAAAAAGTCATGAAATGTACATAAAGGCTAGCCTCTCCCCCAGCTGGTCACCCCAACGAGCCAGAAGTACTCAGCACTGTTGTCTTTGCAGACGAGAGGAGCACCGCTGTCCCCCTGCAGCGGAGGAGACAGTGGGTGGTGTGGAGGTCGAAGCTGATAAGGCTGCCCGAATAGCACAGGGTGCAGCTGGAGGGGGGAGCCCTGTGGAGACAGGACGGCTCTGCTCTGGGGTACCTGGTCAAGTTTCGAGGGCCTTTTGTCTGGTGAATGACCTTTGCTTCATTATCCACGAAATGCATATTAAAGTTAACACCCCTGAACATGCTAACGAGGGCTGACATGATCATGCTAATTGCATCATCCCATGAAACACCTCACCCCTCCCCGTACATGGGATACGTAGGTATGTGGGTCGACCTAGGGGACGGACCCAAGGGAAGTGGGTATAAATCAAGGGGGAGCAAAAGGGGGGGGGGGGGGGGGGGCAGGGCTGAGAGTGCAGTGAAGCGAAGAACATGGATGGCTCCTGGAACCCTCGCTGGCGGGATCGACGCAGGAACCCAGACCGGTGATCTCTATCCCTCTGTTCTCTCCATCTCCCGCCTTTCCTTTTTCCCCTTCTCTTCACTACCATTAAGCAAGGCAAGGCACACCGTATTGCTTGCCATGACCCGTTATATACTTAGCCAATTATCGTGTATCCAGTTAGAACACTGTGGGAAGTTAATAAATGGTTGGACTTTGCGATTTCTCTCACCGTTGTCTGCTCCGTTGGGGATTTACGAATCTGAGTCACTTGTCTCCCTCATCTGAGTGGGACATGACAGTCTGACACAGTACATAGATAGTTATGGGTTGCTCCTAAAGTTCGTTGACTCTTAAATCAAATTTCACTGTACACTCATCAGGTGAGGAACGAAGCCACACTGCACCCAACCACAGAGACTCCGCACCAACCAAAGGCACGGGCAGAACCCGGCAAGAAACTCAACCTGTGCAGCGTGTTGGAGCTGGAAGCACCGAGCTAGCCCAGGGCTACAGCAACCACCACTGCCAAACCCCGCTGAAACTGCCAACCCCGCTGCGTTTTTACGTGTGTCCTGATGAGACGCTTCTGCCTTTCTCTCCTACGTCGTGTTCCTTAGTACAGGAATATGCACATGGTTAATCTTGAACAGGCTGTTACATTATTCAGCTATGCAAACCAGAGAGGGACCGAGAGAGAGAGAGATGTGTAGATGAACTAAACTACAAAATAATATCATTGACTACAAAGCAGAAGACCCAGAGACCGGCTGTCGGTTTTGTAAGGACAAAAGCAGATGCAAGAAGTACACGGAAGCGTTGGCAGGTGGAAACCTAGCACGAGACTAGAGATTCGTGACCTGTCACTAGAAGGCAGCGGATGCTCTCAGAGCTGATCTGACATGTGCCAAGACATTTAATGTGGGATCTCCCGGTGCAGATGGGGTGAGCAGCCACCTTTATTGTGCTGGTGACAGGGGCCAGCACTTGGGGCTGACGCATGACCGCTCAGAAGCGTTCTCCGGGCCGGCTGTATGGTTTTTGTGCCCGACGCTCTAACGGTGCGCGATGTCGGATCCTGTCTGGCCCCAGGTGGCCGGAGCCTCTCCTGTTCTCAAGCACTGAAGTACCACAGGACAACCCTGATGCTGCATGTCTGGCAGAGCTGGAGCTGCTCCTCTCAAGTGCCAGGGTGCAAAGGGGTCTGCTCCTGCCTTGCCCTCAGTGAGTAGCTGGGGGATTGGGGATTTGGCACTTTGGGGAGGGGGGGGTGTTTCCCAAATCCCCTTGACCCCTCTTTGCCACCCCCTCCACCCCCAGATGCTTGGGTCCTGCAGGGCAACCTCCCCTTACTTAAGATGGAGCTTAAGTGGGCACCCAAGAGATGGCAAAATCTTCTGATCAGTCACTACACGTATACGAATCACCACACACACCGCATTAATTCTCATTTTGGGGACAAAGAGCCATCTTCTAGATTTTCAGCACATCACGGAACTTCAGAGATCCTTGCCTACTGGCACTCTGCTCGTTACTATCAGCATTGCTTTTGTTTGTACCTTCTGTGCTCTTTCCCTGAGGAAAAGAAGGGAACCGCTTGTGGTGGGTTGATCTCAGCCAGATGCCCGGCAGCCAGAAAAGAGCCCGACCCAGGGATGGAACAGCTGCTTTCAGCGGAAGCCTTTGAAGCAAGGACAGAGGTGATCCGGGCCATGGGAAAGGAGGCGGGGAGGAGGGGTTGTGGAGAACACCAGAAGAAGAAGAGAGAAGAGAAGGAGGCACTAAACGTCTTAAGTGCAACCACTGCAAACGTAAATTCAAGAACAAACTTCATCTGTTTAAGAGGTAACATTCCCCAACAAAGTTGCCCAGACAATCACGGACACAGGATTTCTTAAAACAAGCCTATTTATTGGATATTTACGTAGGGTAAATCCCTCCTGCGCCTCCAAGCAGGAGGAGCATCAAAGCTGTGAGCAGATGCAGAGGCTGTGTGGGAAGCGGGGACCCGGCTGGTGTTCAGCTCATCACGGGGCAGAGGAGGAAGCACAGCACGTACTCCGGCAGGTGATCCACAGGGATGCAGCAGCGCCTCGCTGGCAGATCCCCCCGGTGCCCAGCTCTGGTGGAAGACGTGCCCGAGGGGTGGTCTCAGGGGCACCAGCAGCAGGCGGTTGGTGATGTTGTTCTTGGGGGTGCTCAGGTGTTTGTAGGCGCTGCCTCATCCCTAGGCTGGATGCATCCCCGTCAGAAAGGAGTTCTTGGGAAGGGCTGGCAGATGCAGTGGAGGTCCCCACATTATCTTGAGGCTTGCCTTGGCCCAAGGTGTCACTGGGCTCTGCTCTGCCCTCCCAGCCATCCTCCTCTCTCTTCTCCTCGGCATCGCTGGAACTTCCCCGCTGGCTGCCGCTGTCGCAGTCAGCGCTCCTCCGCCTGCGCAGCCAGTAGAGCTCAAGGAGCAGGAGCAGGGCTTCAGCAGAGGCCCAGAACCACCAGTGCTGGCAGACAGCGGGGAGCACGTCTTCTGGACTGAGGATGCATGACTCCTGGCTCCTCTGCTCCATCTGCTCCATCAGCCAGGCCATCTCCTGCCGCTGCTGCTCCTCACGCTGCCGCAGGAGCTCTTGTGTGGCCGTGTCACTCTGGTCACCCCCTCTCAGAGCGTGTTGCAGGACGCTCAGCAGGGTCAGGACGCGGGTGATACGCACAGCCATGGTCTGGAGGAGGAGGGGGAGAAGGGGCTCAGTGGGGCTGGGTGGGAGGGAGGTGGCGGCTGGGGCAGCAGGGGAGAATATGCCGGGGCCCGGGGACGGGTGGGAGAGGGGGTGAGAGAATTTGGAGACAATAAGGAGAAGGGTGGTGAGCGCTGCAGGGACGGGGACATCTCCCCACAGCCCCCGGGCACTGGCCGTGGCTGGCAGCCCCGGCACCCCTGCGCCCAGCCCTGAGGGCGGCACCTGCCCTGCCCCATGTGCCCCCCGCAGTGGCTGCGACCTCGCCCCGGCTGTAGAACCCCCCCTGAGGGGCCAGAGCTTCTGCCCCGGCCCTCGTCCGGCCCAGCCTTCCCCCCGCCGGCCTCACTCACCGCTGGCCCGAGCTGGACTGCAGCGGGTGCTGCCGGCTGGCACCTTGGTGACATCCCTCGGTGACTTCTCCTCTGTGATGTCACAGGCACCAGAGCCCCATGGGGACACCCGCCCCTCAGGCCACGGCCACTGCCCCCGGCTCTGCAGCCCCTGCAGCGGGAAAAGCACAACCCCCCTGGCAGGACAGAGCTCCCAGGGCCTCTCCACGTGCCCGGCTGAGCCCCGGGGTTGCGCTCCCGGCTCCCCCCATGGCCCAGCACCACCACCAGCAGCAGCTGCAGCAGCAGCCAGGAGCCTTTGGGGAGAAGTTATTTCTCACGCTGTCACACGTGTGCGTGTAGCACACGCACCCACACCTCTGCTGCTCCGACCTGCGTTGGATTGTTATACCCCTGCATTGCACCCAGAGACTCCTGACTGCCCGGCCCGTGGGGAAATCAGATCCCCCTGATCAGGAGAGGGACGGAGGCGGGTCTGTCAGTGGCCGTATTCCCACTGTCTAGCGAGGAAGAAAAGTAATGTGTGTGAAAAAAAAAAAAGATCTTTTCCCCACGGCAGCAGCTTCCCTTCTTTTTAACATTGTTTAGGCAGGGATAAACCAGCACGAAATGAACAAATAATTAAAGAAAAGTTCATGTCTTAGAGCGGGGGAAAGGCTTCTCAATTATTTTTTCATTCACAGAAAAATTCTCCCAATAGAACACTTGAATTTCAAAGAATTCTGCTATTATAAAGGCATTTCTGTCTTCTCTAGCTTAATTTTTAAGTCTTTATGCAGGCAATCTCTGGGTTTGGAAAGGGATCTCTAGGTGAACTGGGGATGCTAGCGCTCACAGTAATTACCCTTCCTCATCCCCAGTGAACTTCATTACGGTGCCGGCACAGCGTTGCCTCCTGTGCGTCCCCCTCTGTGACGGGCACCTGGCAGGCAGGAGACAGTTCTGCCCGTGCAGGCAGGTTGCCGGCTTGGGCAGCCCTCAGAGGTCGGCGTCACTGACTGAGCCGAAGGGCTGGTGTGGACAAGGAAGGACACTTGGAAATTCATTCTGGATGAGTTATTGAAGGGATGTGGTTAATCTGGGTTGAGCCCCTGACTGGACGCTCTCACAGAAAATTGCAATGACCTCAATTTGGTTTGGTTTCATTTACTTTGGAAGTGATTTAAACTCACTGAGTAGTGAATAGGGAAGTATGACTTAAGATAGATCTCAAATATTCAATATCCCCAATTTTAAAAAGTGAAAAAATATATTAAAATAAAAATATGCTTCTTAAAATGGTTCTGAAGTTTGACTCTGATCCACAGCCAATACCGTGAAAGAGTGGTACAAATCAAGAGGAAAACGTCAGCAGGGAACAATTCAACAAAAACTGTTAGCAGTAGGGCTCACACGGGCAGAAACCAATGCAGGAATCGATCCCCCAGGATGTAATTTATCTCAGAAAAGTGAACAAACCCCACCGTCTGGTTTGGCAGGCTAGATGGGGTCCATGTCTCAGTTCAGTCAGGCTGGTTAAGCCTGTCCTTAAGGCGCAGCTCTGGGCTCCACCCAGCTCAGGGCTGGGACAAGAGCACAACACGCAGCAGCACTTCTCTCGAGGCCAAATTCTCATTTTCTTGAGACACAAACAGCAGCGTGTGAGAGGGAAGAGCACAGCGCTGTGCTCCAGCAGGCAGGCTGCCCTACACAGCCCAGAGCAACCAACCTGCAGCGCTCACACCGGCACACACCTGGCTCACAAACAAGGTGCGAGCAGCACGTGTCTACACGTGTCAGTGCCAGCAACGGGACCACAAACATCTCACCTGAAATTGCAGTTAGGGCACGTATTTCACGTCTCTGACAGCTGGAGTAGTCTGCTAAGCAATCTGAGGGGAAAAAATAATCTTATTGCACTGTATCTTCTCCTAATTTTCACTCCACTTCTTGGTTTTAAACCAGCAAATGAACCTGAATTACCCTTTAACGAGTAATATTGCAAGTGCTAAAGACAGCCAGAACAGCCCCACCGTAAATAAATTGTAATATAGCCTTCCAACGGGTTATAAAATGGGCATTTATATATTTTAATTACATTTATTACATAAGATGAGAGAATTAACGTTAACTGAAACTTAAATGACCCAATTAGTCACACCAGTTGTTTCTTTCACTGTGCAGACCCCCAAGATGCAGGAGCTGGCGCAACCACCCCACCTCAGCACTGCCAGCCGAGTCCCCTTTTCAATCCACTGCTCTATGCCATCTTGTTACTATTTGCAGTTTGAAGCCGGTTTTACCACCTCCAAAATTTTTGTTTCAGTTTATGGATGGCACAGAAGCAGCTTTAAAGACCCAGGGCAGTGTGCTGCTGGTGCCTTGGTGCTCACACCACGGTGAAGGTCGCTGCTCTCAGCAGCTGCAGACTGAGGAATTTCTGTTCACCCCTCAGCGGTGAGGGGTAAATAGCTTCTGACTCCAGTGGGCACCTGACACAGGTCAGCCTGCAGGACGCAGACCTACATATTAAAAACACAAGTAATTTGTTTTTCAAATAGGTTAAGTACACCCAAACACACACACAAACAAACAAAAAAATCAAGCAAACAAAAAAAACCATTAATGGGGAAAAACCTCGGGTTTTACCTTTACAAGTAAATCCAGTGCCACCAACTGAAACCGTGTTCCTGGAACGCCCGTCACTGTGTGCCCTTCTGCAGCTTCACACCGCAGCAGGTCTCTTCTCAACCTCAGGGTCTGCAACGGACATGGAAAACCACAGCACTGCCAACTCAGAGCAGAGGCTCCAGGCTCTCACCTCTGAGGCAAAACCCTTCACACCTACACTGACGCATTTTATACAAAGTCTACCAGCCATCCAAAAAGCTCAGTACACCCTAAAAACAACACCTGGCTGCTATTGTTACCGGTGTGGCTGGTCATGGATTATAAAGAACAGAAACCCGGGGTCTGGGAGCATCGCTTCACCGTGGGTACATCCCAGAAATACACGGTCACAGAGACCCTTGCACCACCGTCCTGTGCTCCTCCTGCACCAGAAATAATTCTGCCAGTTCTGTACATTTCCTTCCTCTTTATACCCGGCACCAACCAGGGCATTAACTCTTGCTTCCTCAAGCAGTTACACTCTTACCTTGGTTAAAGGGTTCTAACAGCCATCCCATGTCAGACTCCAACCCCAATCTCTAGACAGCCTGGCAGATGGTGTTCTGGAGGGTAATGCCGGGTGTCTGCTGTGAGTCTGACATCAGCATTCCCTAGAGACAACTCCCCTGCAGCTTTTACAAATCCATAAATACACATAGTCCAGTTATACTGAGAAGGGACGAGAAAACTAATCCTTTATTCAATCTCACTATTGCCCCAAATGCAATTTCCACATGGACTTGGCACCTAGAAACACCTATTTTCTTCTCATTTTTGTTAACTTTACTTTGCACGCTTTCAGTTTTGTCCTTCGTGCAGTTTCTCCCTTTCCCATGAACACGTACAGACTCTCAGTAGATACCTCCCCCCCCGCCCCGGGAAAAGATGGAACTGCAAGGTGCCAAAAACATCCCTCTAAGAAATAAAGGCCTTGTTTATAGTATGTTTATTAGAAAAAGAACTATAAAAAGCAGCACGGCCGCCTCTTCAGCAGCAAGGCGGCTATGACCAAAGTGCCCCAAACACGTTGGTATTCGTACTGAACTTCCACAGCATCAAACCGAAGCATCTACCGAAACCTGGGCTCAGGAGCTTCATCCACAATCCACAGAACATCTGTTAAGGAAAGGCGATATCAAGACTGCTGACAGAGGAGGACACGGGCTGCGGGCACTGGAAGTTTAATTAGTTCTGATTTCCCATAAGACAGAACAGAACTTTGGAAACGATTCCCCACCTCTGGGTGTGAGTTTATTTGGAGTTGTGACTCTCTCAGGGCCTGACCAGACGTTGCTTTGCCTTAGTCTCGTTTAAGGGCTGGACAGGCTGTTTGGATTTGTGCATCATTTTTACCACTTCTCTTCGACACGAGGTTCCCAGTTTCACCGGGATTTTTAAAACGAGTATCACACCCCCCAGTTCCCGGATGGCACTGCTGCAAGAGCTGGAGTGCTGCCCCGCCAGGCCCCGCTCAGTGACCGCACGGAGCAGTTATGGACAGACCGAGCGGTTTATAAACTCTGTGAAGAATCTCCAGCGGAGCGAGTCCCGACAGAGGAAGGGCAGCAGAGGCGGTTCCCGTCAGTGCCGGAGTGTTCCCGGCCGTCTGTCCGGGATCCCCGCCCGGATGAACCCGTGTCCCGGACCAAGCGGCCGCCCCCGGCCCCGCCGGCCCCGCGCGGTCCCTCCAGCAGCGCCGCACCGAGGCCCCGCGGCGGCCCCGCGCAGCGCCGAGCGCTTCAGCGCGGACACCGAGCCGCGGCGAGCGGGGCGCGCAGCCGGCAGCGGCCTCTGCGGGAACGCAGCCGCGGCCCGGGCAGCGCTGCCCGCGGCCCCGACCGAGCGCGGCGGCGGCGGCGCGTCCCCAGCGCGCAGCCGCGGGCGGGCGCTGCCCGGAGCGGCCCCGAGGGCGGGCGCGGGCCCCGCTCAGACCGGCCCCCTCGGCGCGGAGCCCGGCGCCGGCTCCGGGGGAAGCGGCGGGGCCGCGCGAGCCCCGTGAGCTGCCGGCGCCGGCGCCGCGCGTCGCTCCGCGCCCCCCCGCGCCCGCGCACGGACCAGCCGCCCCCCCCCGGCGGGCGCGAGCGCAGCCTGACCGTGGGGCGGGAGGCGCCGGGGGAGCCCCGGAGCGGTCCGGGCTGTCCCTGTCTGCCGCCAGCTCGGGCGGCGCCGGCCGCTGCTCCCCCGCCTCGGGGCCGCGGCGCCGGGGCGCGCCGGGACGGGCTGCCCGGGCGGGGCCGGCTCCCCCCGCGCAGGCGCCCGCCCCCCCCCCCGCGCCCCGCGGCCGGCAGCTGCCCCGCCCCGCCCCGCGCCCCCCCGCGCCGGCCGCCCCTCCCGCGGGCGTGTGTGTCCGCTGTTTCTGCGCGGGGCTCTGCGCCCGCCCGGCCCCGGTGCCCGTGTGCCTCCGCCCCTGCGCGCCTGTGCCGCTGCGCCTGCGGCGGGGGGTGGCGGCTGCGTCTCCCGGGGCCGGTCGCGCGTGGCCGTGGCCGTGTCTCGGCTCCGGGCGGGGCCGGGACTCCGCGGGCGGGGGCGCGTCCGCGCACGGTCCCCGCGCCGCTGCCGCCGGGCGCTCTCCAGGGTGCTGAAGCGGCGCTGCCCGCTCTGCCCGTCCCTGCCCGCTCTGCCCGCCGCTGCCCGCCGCCCTCCCGCCCCGGCGGCCCCGCGGAGCACCGAGCGCCCTCCCCGAGCCCCGCCGCGCTCCCTGAGCCCCTCGGGCCGGCCGCCCCCTGCCCCGCTCACGGGGCCCATCGGCGCGGGGCTGCGCCGGAGCTGCGGGCAGCATCTCCCCGGGATGGGACCGAGCACCAGCCCCGGGCACGGCCGCTCACACCCTGCGCCGAACGTGCCCGCGGCTGCTGCGCGCAGGGGGGGAGAGCTCGGGGGGGGCCCGGCGGGCTGGGGGAAGGGCTCATCCCTGCCGAGGAACCCGCGCTGCAGCTCCCACGGCCCCACTCCGCAGAATAAAGCCGTTACATGCAATTAAATGTCTACAGCTGATTTTAATTAGAACTTAGCTGTAAGTACACACATCCTACAGGTGATATTTATCCAGGATTTCCCCCAACAGACAATTTCGCAGCCCGGTTTGATTTGGAGAGTAAACAAAAGATGCTTCACTCACCTTCAGCCGTTAAAACTTCATTTGTGGGACCTCAAGAGCAAACACTCTAACACAGAACACAGCGCGTTGTGCTCAGTCACGCTGTGAAATTCCTTCTTAGTACTTACACTAACACTACTAACTGAGTGTTTATCTCATGACAGAGTTGCTGCAGTAACATCTGTAAATCGCCTGCTACAGTTCATCTCCACTCCTGAGCCGTCCCTACCCTGCATCTCTGCCGTGCTGCCTGTCTCCATCCCTGCCCCCGCTGAGACGGCAGGTGAGGGTCGTCGCTTGTGGGAGGCATCGGCCTGTCAGCCCTGCACAGCCCCTGAGAAGCAGCAAGGCTTTGATGAGAAACAGGCCTGGGGAGAAAGATCAGAAACTGCCGAGTTGTGCCGAGGTGGCAGATGAAAAACAACGGCCAGCTGCAACACTGAGCCGTGGGAAAGTGCTGAGCTGTGAGAAGTTACCGCCGCGTGAACAGCGCGTGAACGAGAGGGTGATTGGTCTGCACAGCGCGTGTTAGAGGGGTCTGATGGTGATAGGAGAAAAGGTTGATAGCTGTCTAATTGCTGATTTGCTAATGATGAAGTAAGAGCTTTGGCGACAGCATAAGTATGTACTGTTGGAAAAATAAACGGCTTTGCTTGTTATAACTCTTATAGAGTTGTGCAACTCCAATATTCTCCCGCAACAGTGGGTAATGAAAAATTGTTTAATTTGTTACGGTTCTTGTGGGAATTGATCCAAAAACGTCAGAATCCCTATTATGTGTTGCACATTCTTAGTCACAGTACCCTACCAGGATTTTTAGCAGAAGGGAATGCACAGGCTGACAGGCTTGTGTCTATATGTATGTAAGAGAATGCTATGAGAGCTCAGAAATCAAGTACAGTGATAACGGGGTTGAGAGTGTTTGGATTAGGTTAAGGGCCAATAGAGCAGATCTTGCGGTGGGAGTCTGCTATAGACCCCCCAACCAAAGCAGTGAGGGGGATGAAGCTTTCTATAAACAGTTGGGAGAAATCTTGCAGTCACTTGCCGTTGTTCTTGTGGGGGACTTTAACCTCCGGGTATCTGCTGGGATCACAGCACAGCAGAGGGGGAACAATCCAGGATGTTCCTGGAATGTGTGGAGGATAACTTCCTCACACAGCTGGTGAGTGAGCCGACCAGGGGAGGTGCCCTCCTGGGCCTGATTCTTGTGAACAGGGAAGAGCTTGTGGGGGAGGTAAAGGTTGGAGGCCGTCTGGGGTGCAGTGATCATGAGATGATTGAGTTTTCGATCCTTGGAGAAACAAAGAGAGGGGTTTAGTAAAACTGCCACCTTAGACTTCCGCAGGACAGACTTTGACCTGTTCGAAAGACTGATTGACAAAATCCCTTGGGAGGCTGCCCTGAATGAAATGGGAGTCCAGGAAGGCTGGACATACTTCAAGAGAGAAGTCTTAAAGGCACAGGAGCAGGCTGTTCCCGTGTGCCGGAAAACAAGCAGGAGGGGAAGGAGACCAGCCTGGCTAAACAGGGACCTTTGGCTGGATCTCAAGAACAAAAGGAGAATCTATGACCTGTGGAAGAGGGGCCAGGTCTCTCATGAAGACTATAAAGATGTAGTGAAGCTATGCAGGGAGAGCATTAGGAGAGCCAAAGCACAGCTAGAGCTCCACTTGGCTACAGCTGTTAAGGATAATAAAAAATGTTTCTATAAATTCATTAACAGCAAAAGGAGGATTAGGGAAAACCTCCCTCCTTTACTGGATGCAGAGGGAAACATGGTAACTAAGGATGAGGAAAAGGCTGAGGTGCTCAACGCCTACTTTGCCTCAGTCTTTAGCAGTGGAACTGGCTGTTCCCTGGACACCCAGCCTCATGAGCTGGGAGATGGGGAGGGGAAGCAGACTGAGGTCAGCACAGTTGAAGAGGAGGTGGTCAGAGACCTGCTACACCACTTGGATGCACACAAGTCTGTGGGACCGGATGGGTTACACCCAAGGGTGCTGAGGGAGTTGGCAGATGTGCTCGCCAAACCGCTGTCCATGATTTACCTAAAGTAATGGCTGACTGGGGAGGTCCCATTGCACTGGAGGGTGGCAAATGTGACACCCATCTACAAGAGAGGCAGAAAGGAGGATCCAGGAAACTATAGAGCTGTCAGTCTGACCTCGGTGCCAGGGAAGGTCATGGAGCAGGTCATCTCGAGTGCCATTAAAAGTCATATGATGGACAGCCAGGGGATCAGGCCTAGTCAGCATGGGTTTATGAAAGGCAGGTCCTGCCTGACAAACCTGATCTCCTTCTATGACAAGATGACCCGACTGTTGGACGAGGGAAAGGCTGTGGATGTTGTCTACCTGGACTTTGGAAAAACATTCGACACAGTTCCCCATAGAATTCTCACAGAAATACTGGCTGCCCATGGCCTGGATGAGTGAACGGTCTGCTGGGTCAAGCACTGGCTGGATGGACGGTCCCAGAGATGGTGGTCAATGGAGCTAAACCCAGCTGGAGGCCGGTCACAAGTGGTGTTCCTCAGGGCTCGGTGTTGGGACCATTTCTGTTCAACATCTTTATTGATGATCTCGATAAGGACACAGAGTGTATCATCAGTAAGTTCGCAGATGACACCAAGTTAAGCAGGAGTGTCGATCTGCATGAGGACAGGGAGGCTCTACAGAGAGACTTGGATAGATTGGATCGGTGGCCAACGTCAACGGGATGAGCTTCAACAAGGCCAAGTGCCAGGTCCTGCACTTGGGCCACAACAGCCCCCTGCATGGCTACAGGCTCGGGGAGGTGTGGCTGGAGCTGTCTGGAAGAGCAGGATCTGGGGGTTCTCATTGACAAGCAGCTGAACATGAGCCAGCAGTGTGCCCAGGTGGCCAAGAAAGCCAACGGCATCCTGGCTTGGATTAGAAATAGTGTGACCAGCAGAAGCAGGGAGGTGACAGTCCCCCTGTGCTCTGCACTGGTGAGGCCACACCTGGAGTGTTGTGTCCAGTTTTGGGCACCTCAACACGAGAGAGATCTCGAGGTGCTGGAGCGAGGGCAGAGGAGGGCAACGAAGCTGGGGAAGGGCCTGGAGAATAAATCCTGTGAGGAACGATGGAAGGAGCTGGGACTGTTCAGTGTGAGGAGGAGAAGGCTGAGGGGAGACCTCATCACTCTCTACAGCTCCCTGAAAGGACATTGTAGAGAGGTTGGTGCTGGTCTCTTCTCACAGGTGATTAGTGACAGAACAAGAGGGAATGGCTTTAAACTGCAACAGGGGAGGTTCAGACTGGATGTGAGGAAAAAAATGTTTCCCAGAAAGAGTGGTGTCACGGTCCACTCGGTGGACTCGTGATGATTCGTTTGCTACGATCTCGAAAGTGCAAAATTAAGGTGACCAACACCAAAGGGGATAGCAGTAATCAAACAGTGAAACTTTATTGGGTTGCCTGTGAAGAGGCACGCGATAGTTAGAGATGGGTGAAAGAAAGGAGAAAAGTAAAGTTAAGTTTTAGAGAGAAGAGGGAGAGAGGTTATAGCTACCACCGCTGATCTCACGACGTCCTAACGGTCCCGGGTCCAGCTGATACTGCGCCGTCGATCGTCGTGGTCCTTGGTGGGGAAGCTTCCAATTTTCGTTGTCCAGAAGTCATCTTTTATGCTTAGTAACACACCTTGCTCCACCTCTGCCTCGGGGGTCTCCGCCCTTCTCAGAATTCAATTATCATATCTCCACCCCTCTCGAGCAAGGCCATCGCGCGTGCGCGGGGGGGAGTGTCCGAGGTGTGGTCAGTCTCGGAGGTGGGTAACCTTCAACCAGGAGGTGTGTTTTGGTATTATAATGAAGCAAAGTTCATCTGAGGTTCATGATTTCTTCATCGGTGTTATGGCAACAGTCACGATCCATCTTTTTGACAATGGCTATGCAATTATCACTAACTGCTCTGGCTAGGCCCAGGTACCGAACAGTAGCACAACACTCTTTGTACTGCACGGCTCAGGCACCAAAGAACAGCACTGCACTGCCTGCACCACACGGTTCAGTACTCAGGAGAACAGCACAGCACTGGCTGTGCCACACAGTTCTGCATTCAGGAGCCTTTGCACCACATTCCATTCCAGGGGTCGGCAGCTGCGCTCCAAACAGGCCGTTGTCGGGTACCTCACTGTCCATGTCCCTGATGACAATGTTGAGACAATGCTGATCTTCTGACCGACTCTTACACCACCCCGTGGCTCAACATGGTCGTCAGGACATTGGGATCGCACGGTAGTAGCATAGTAGAAGAGGAAGAAAGAAATCAAAAGAAAGGGAGAGAGACAGAGAGAGAGAGAAGAAAGAAAGGAAATAACAGTGATCGAACAATCTGCAAAATTAAATTTATAAAATAATTATAATCAAAGCTATTAATATAAAAAAAAATTAATGGGATTTTAAAACATCAATTGTTTTGGGGATATCCACATTGGATGAGACATCAAACATATTGTGTGTGTTCAATACAAACATCAAACGTGTTAACCGATTCATCATTCTCCAGGTTATGACATACAATACTGCTGACAAAACCAAACTGATCAAAACCAATATCAAGAGAACCATGATGGGGTGACACAACTTGTTCAGGATGCCTGTAGCAGTAGGCGACCATCCGAAAAGTGTGTCCCACCATCTATGTTCTACATCCTTTTGCACTCTTTCCAAAATTCGGTGTATTTCTTTCACATTGTGATGAACAGTTATTAAGGTTTTCTGTCCGTTTTCCCCAATTTTTTCCAAAATCTCAATCAAATCTTTGTGTTGTAGTAACTGCTTTACCAAAGTGAGATTCATTCCAATGGGTGTAGGCAGCAATTCATGAATCAACGTGTAATTAGATTGCAAAAGTTGGTAAGATGTGACCGGGGCCGAATAAGAAAAGTCACACCCAATAATCTCAATAAAATTACAAACACAGAAATTTGAATAATTTTTAGTCTCTACAATTACCTTGTCCACAGATAAAAAATCACAAACAGTCCTCAAACATACACAGCCTTTGCCAATGTATATGAGTACTGTTTCAGGGTTTTCATTAGGATGAATCTCGAAATGACAAATATTTTGTTCAGTATCTAAACAAACATCTTGAGCCTCAATTGCGTTGCCTTCACAGATAAATCCTTGTTGTTCTCGCACAATGCAAGATTCCAAATTGACAGTTTGCCATTTTTCATCCACCTTTCGGGCCCATGCTCTATGCTCAAAAGGATAGAGTATAGCTCCGTTGTGGTTCAACCCTAATGCAATGGCGGGATAAATTGGGTATAGGGTAGCATTATATATAGTAAGCACAAAGGTTGTAGCTGTGTTTGTGATGGGGTCATAGGTAAAGTCACCAGATTCCACCAGGATTGGAGTTTCTTCTCAAAATCAGTGGCACTGTCCCAAATTATTTTCTGAATTTCAGTGGGGAGTGCCTTCTTCACCTTCTCTTATAATTGAGGCGGCTACCGACTGCATCCATACTTGAGCCTGGATACAGCTGAGAGCTAAAGAGAGGTTATTCTGGATCACCCCAAGTGCATCTGTAATCAATTCATGGTCCTTTACATTTACCTTTTCCCACTTTGGTAATATATTTGACAACAGCCACTGGTTAGTCCCCAGAGCCAATAAAGAAGATCACAAAGGCTGTTGTAAGTTAGCCAAATCACTAATTGAGGTAGCCAATTTGTTCATTATTACCTCTAAATCGATACTATTTAAAACTCCCAATCCTGTTCCCAAAACACTGGTTAGGTCTCTCCGTGTTCTTCTCGTGGAAAGAGTTCGTTTTTGCAGCCAGGTTGTCCATCCCTCGTAAGAAGCCTTTAGGAAGGGTGAGCAAGCTGGCTGAATGTCCAAAACATTGTTTTGCATCAGCAATTCAACTCGTTTGAGAGACCATGCCGGGTTAAGCAACATTTGTTGTTGGCCTGTATTCCTGATTACATATGGTCCTATTCCAAAGGTTTTTGGGCTAAGCACAACAGTTGGTTGGGTAGTAGGTATTACAACATCTATTTTGAGTTCTCCCCAGTATTTAGTGTTATTTTTACCACACATAACTTTATGGGCGTGCTGTACAGCAGTCAAATTTAGCCAACAATCTAGGTTTTAATTTTTACATAACAAAATAGGGTCATGTGGTCCAGCTCCATAACTGTTTGTGGGTTCAATGTGGGATTCAGTGATCAATCTGCATCTTATTGGGATGTTATCCCCTTGTACCACCATACTACAGTGGCTAAGTTTGGGAGACGGTCTTTGGGATAGTGTCCTAGAGTGCTAGTATGCTTGATGGTAGCTTGGGACCATGGCCATTCTGTATTCTTTTGGTTACAGGTTAGTGGTAAGATGCAGAAAAGTACTACCAATCCAATTAAGTGATTCATGTTATTCTTGGTGTCCCTCGGAGTTCTTCTGCAAGAATAAACCAGAACTTGCCTCTCTGAGGCAAAAATTAAAACCAGACAGAAAATTAGAATGATGGAATTATCCAGTGAGTATTTATCCGATGCTCCTTCCCTAGGGCATTGGAGGCTAACCTCCCACTCATTTTGCTCCCAGAAAGGGAGCCATTCAATACATCCCTTAAACACTGCATGGGAATCAGCGTATATGTGGACAGGGGGAGTGGTTTGTGCTTCGTGCTGGAAAACACTCCATACTGCAATTAATTCTCCTCTCTGGGCACTCCCTTCTCCCTCTGTTATTATCTGTTCATCAGTAGCAGTGTGGAGAGCTACTGTCCGGTATTGCCACACTTTTCCTTCTCGCTTTGCAGAAGCATCGGTAAACCAAACATTCACTGACTGATCGTGAAAGAAAGGAGGGGCCACCCGAATAACTGAGATAGGTTTGTCTTGGCTGCTGTCCAGGCTCTCTGTTTCTTGGACAGCTAAGTTTTTTAAAGCTCCTTCAGTCACTGGGAAAAGGTTACAATAGTGTTCAATCTGGGAATACCACTTTCGTACTGAGGCTCTCTGGGCCACCCCGTCAGGAGGGGGTGTCCCGCTAGTGACTGCTTTAATAACTTTAAACGGGCCTCTTAGCACGATTGGTTGTTGACGTGTGATCATCTCCACTTCTTGTGAGGGCTTTTGGATCTTTTCTAGGGGAATTTGCAAACCCAAGTTCTCCAAATGAGAGATTATGTTCTGTTGGGTTGCTATGCCTTCAGCTTTTGGTAGTTTCTTCAGTTTTTGGGCCAAAGCATGGTGAGATAGTGTAGGGGAATGTTTGTATTCCTGAGGCAGATGGATAAAGGTAAATTGTTGACCCTCCCACGTAAAAGCAAAACGATCTCTGTCTTCTGGTCGCAAAGGTATCATGAAAAACATATCTTTAACATCTGTGATTGCCATGATTGGATGAGTTTTCTCCTGAATTGTTATTACCGGTTCAGCCATGTTAGGGACTGAGGCAGTTAGAGGGTCTGTATTAGCATTCAGTCTCCTAAAATCTACTGTAAGCTTCCACTTCTCCTTAGGTTTTTTCACTGGCCACACCGGCGAGTTGAAAGGAGAATGAGTATTTATCACCACTCCTTGCTCCTGAATTTCCTGCATAACTGGTTTGACACCTTCCTTTGTTCCCAGGGGGAGGGGATATTGTTTGACATTAGTTACTTTGCTAAGCGGCAGAGGGGCTGCAGTTTGAGGTAGCCCGATATTCAGCTGCGGTGTCCCAAGAGTCCACAACAATCCTTCTGAACCCTTCCATCCCCTTTCTTTAAGGGCATCTTTTAACAAGTGATTTTCTTCCTCTATCTCTTCCTTTTCTTCTATCTGCTGTTTTAACAAACAAATTACTTTCTCCTTCTCTGCTAACTGCTCTTCTTTCTCTGCTAATTGCTCTTCCAGGTTGGAGATTGTTTTCTGCAAAAGTTGTGCCAAATTTTCAAGGGATTCTATGATTTGTTTTTCATGGCTACGCCGCTTAGAGCGGTCTTCAATTGCTGCGACCAGGCAGGCTCCAAGGACTGCACAGATTATCGCTTTGCCTTTACCTGACCGTAATCTAGCCTCATTATGTATGGAAATCACTCGGCCTGTTACACTCTGTAAATTTGTCCAATTGTCTCGAGCCCACTCTTCCCCGGGCAGGGAGGGTCGAGCTCCATACTTTGCCAAGAGTGCATAGAACGAGTCAAGATTTTTTACTAATGGAGGGTTTTGATAAACATCTTTTTCAGTCATTCTTATTACGAAGGGGCTGAACTCACTTCGGGGAGGAAAACTTAGTTACACCACAGACGCAACAGCTGCTGCGTCGCCCTTCTCTTCCCCGAGTGGCTGAAGGGACCAAAATCTACCACGGGGAGGTTAAACTTAGTTGCAGACTTTCTCAGTTTGTCCCTTTCACTTCCCCAGGTAGTCGACCTCATTTATTGAGGGCAGTTCCCCCTTTTGCACTAAGAGATCCTTGCACTTGATCCTGATAGACAGAGCCCTCAATTCGAGTTTGGGGTGCAATACACCGAGGCGTGTGTGGTGTGCGGGAATCTCGAATCGCCCCCCTTGCTTTCTGGACACCTCTCACCCTTTTGGGTGTAGGGCCAGGTGCGGCTGGAGCGAAAAGTTATTCCCCTGTTACAGACCACACACAACCTGCACCCCCCTGTCTCTCAGGATCCTGTCCGTGACGCCAGTTTAATGTCACGGTCCACTCGGTGGACTCGTGATGATTCGTTTGCTACGATCTCGAAAGTGCAAAATTAAGGTGACCAACACCAAAGGGGATAGCAGTAATCAAACAGTGAAACTTTATTGGGTTGCCTGTGAAGAGGCACGCGATAGTTAGAGATGGGTGAAAGAAAGGAGAAAAGTAAAGTTAAGTTTTAGAGAGAAGAGGGAGAGAGGTTATAGCTACCACCGCTGATCTCACGACGTCCTAACGGTCCCGGGTCCAGCTGATACTGCGCCGTCGATCGTCGTGGTCCTTGGTGGGGAAGCTTCCAATTTTCGTTGTCCAGAAGTCATCTTTTATGCTTAGTAACACACCTTGCTCCACCTCTGCCTCGGGGGTCTCCGCCCTTCTCAGAATTCAATTATCATATCTCCACCCCTCTCGAGCAAGGCCATCGCGCGTGCGCGGGGGGGAGTGTCCGAGGTGTGGTCAGTCTCGGAGGTGGGTAACCTTCAACCAGGAGGTGTGTTTTGGTATTATAATGAAGCAAAGTTCATCTGAGGTTCATGATTTCTTCATCGGTGTTATGGCAACAGTCACGATCCATCTTTTTGACAATGGCTATGCAATTATCACTAACTGCTCTGGCTAGGCCCAGGTACCGAACAGTAGCACAACACTCTTTGTACTGCACGGCTCAGGCACCAAAGAACAGCACTGCACTGCCTGCACCACACGGTTCAGTACTCAGGAGAACAGCACAGCACTGGCTGTGCCACACAGTTCTGCATTCAGGAGCCTTTGCACCACATTCCATTCCAGGGGTCGGCAGCTGCGCTCCAAACAGGCCGTTGTCGGGTACCTCACTGTCCATGTCCCTGATGACAATGTTGAGACAATGCTGATCTTCTGACCGACTCTTACAAGTGGTCAGAGAGTGGAACAGGCTGCCCAGGGGGGGAGTGGAGTCACCATCCCTGGATGTGTTTAAGGGTTGTTTGGACGGGACGTTGGGGGATGTGGTGTAGGGGAGAACTTTGTAGAGTCAGGCTGAGGGTTGGACTCGATGATCTCAAGGGTCTTTTCCAACCTGAGTGATTCTGTGATTCTGTGATTCTTCTCAACAACGCCTCCTCCCCGCCTCCTTTCCCACAGCCCCGACCACCTCTGTCCTTGCTCCAAAGGCTTCCACTGAAATCAGCTGTTCCATCCCTGCGTCGGGCTCTTTTCTGGCTGCCGGGCATCTGGCTGAGATCAATCCACCACACGCGGGTCCCTTCTTTTCCTCAGGGAATGGGCACAGAAGGCAGAAACAACAATTGTATTAGTGACGAGCAGAGTACCAGCAGGCAAGGATCTCTGAAGGTCAGAGATGTGTGAAAATCTAGAAGATGGCTCTTTGTCCCCAAAATGAGAATTAATGCGTTGTGTGGTGATTCGTACACGTATAACGACCGATTAGAAGATTTTGTCATCGCTTGGGTGAGCGCTGAAACTACATCTCAAGTGAGGGGAGGTTGCTGCAGGCGCAGCGCTGCCCTGAAGGACCCAGGCACCCAGGAAGCGGGTGAAAGGGGACCTCCCGCTTAGGGCTACCCTACCTGCAACGTCTGGGACTTGTACAAACGCGTGTGCAAACGCGTGTGTAAAGTTTGGAGATTTTGCAAAGGCCTGTGCAGTGCTCAGGCTTGTACAAAAGCACGTGCCATGTTTGGTGCTGGTGCAAATGCTGGTGCAATACCCGGGACTTGTGCAAGCCCTGGTGCGTGTCCAAGAGCCCCGGGACGTGGAGGGACAGGGCTGCACTGCAGGGCACTGGGATGAACTGGGGGCACTGGGAGTTCATTGGGTTATTAACAGCAGGCGGGTGCAGATAGTTAGAGGTGATCCCTGGGTGTGGACAGCCTGTGAAGTGGATCCTGGGACCCTTGGGGACATCGGGGGACACCCAGGTCACCCCCTGTCCCCCCCACCCAGAGGGGTCCCAGCACACTGGAGAACACTGGGAGACATTGAGGGGGGACATGTGGAAACTGGGGGACATTCAGGGACACTCTGGGAACCCCCAGACTATCCTCTATGTCCCCATAGAAGGGTGCCAGGACACTGGGTGACACTGGGGGGAACACATGGGGACACTGGGTGACCCCAGGGACATGGAGGGACTCCCCCAGGCCAACCCCTGTCCTCATAGAGGGGTCCCAGGACACTTGGGGATGCTGGAAGACACTGGGGGACACACATGGGGACACTGGGGGATGCTCAGGGACACTTTGGGGATCCCCAGGCCACTGTTTGTGTCCCCATAGAGGGGTCCTAGGACACAGGGGGACACAGGAGGGGAACACTGTGGGGGACCACCAGGCAACCCCACCCATCCACATAGAAAGGTCCGAAGAACACATGGGGACCCCTAAGTCGCGTGGGGACACTGCAGGGGGGAACATGGAGACACTGGGGGACCCCCAGGTCACCCCCTGTCCTTATAGAGGCATTCCAGGACACTGGGAGACCTGGGGGGGGACACTGGAGGGCCCCCAGGACACTCCCCAGCCCCATAGAGAGGTCCCGGGGCACTTGGGGACACTGCAGGGGTGACATGGGGAGAGCAGAGGACCACGAGGCCACCCCCTGTTACCAGCAGCAGGGTCCCAGTGGGGTCACTGCACAGACTGGGGGGACTGTGCCACTGCCCGGGGATCCTGTTGGCTTTCCCAAAGGAGGAGGGGGGCAGCTGTGGACTGTCCCCAGGCTCTGATGTGGGGGGGGACAGCACTGGAGGCGGTGGCAGAGGGGGCAGTTTGGGTGCTGGGGTGGTGGCACCCGTGGGTGTCCCAGTGTCCCCCTTGGTGTCACTGGTGGGGGACAGGGACACCACGCTGCACTTCTGGACACTGCCAGTGACAGTGGCACTGGGGACCGTGGGCACCGCTGACACCAGTTTGACCACAGGCTGGACACTGGGGACAGTGGTGGTGCCAGGGGAGGTGGCCCATGGGCACGGGGCTTTGGCTGAAGGTCGTCACTTGTGGGGCACGGGGACAGTGTGGGGCATGGGGACACGGGGGGCACAGGCACCATCAGGGGTGTGGGGACCATGGGGGGACATGGGACAGTGTGGGACAAGGGAATGTGGGAGGACATGGGGACAGTCTGGGGCATGGGACATGGGACTGGTGTGGGGACATGGGGAACATGGTGGGACATGGGGGGGCATGGAGTCCATGGGGACAGTGTGGGGATATGGGGACAGTGGGGGGCACAGGGACATGGGGACAGTGTGGAGATGTGGGGACAGTGTGTGGACTCAGGCACCGTTGTTGCCACCGTGATGGGGACCCCAGGACCCTTGGGGTGACACGGGTGACAAGTCCCCAGCTGGGTCTGGCGCGAGTGCTCGTGCAGGGGCTTTCCTACCCCCAAGGCTCGGCTCACGCTGACTCCAAAAGGCAATTTATTGCCACAGAAAAGGGCCCTTTCCACCAGGACTCCACCGGGATTTCCACCGTGACGTGGGTGGCACCAACCTCAGAGCGGGTGGCAGGAGGCTGAGGGCGTCCCTGCCTGTATGTGGGGGTGGCGATGTCACCGTGGCCATGGTAACCTGCCAAGGGTGTCCCTGCCCATATATGGGGGTGTGATGTCACCGTGGCCATGGTAACCTGCCAAGGGTGTCCCTGCCCATATATGGGGGTGTGATGTCACCGTGGCCATGGTAACCTGCCAGGGGTGTCCCTGCCCATAGATGGGGTCCCAATGTCACAATGGCCGCTGTGACCCACGGGGACAAGCCTATAAAAGGGATCG
Organism: Strix uralensis; assembly: GCF_047716275.1. NCBI lineage: Eukaryota > Metazoa > Chordata > Aves > Strigiformes > Strigidae > Strix > Strix uralensis. The sequence continues at coordinate 942,920 of NC_133983.1, read as the reverse complement.
CTGGGCTCCAGCCGTGGTCAGTGCGACCTGGGAGGTGAGGAGAGGGCAGGGGAGGGATGGGGCTTGTGGAGGGCTGCCGAGGGAGGAGGGGGGGTCCCACACCTCGGGGCGCTGGGGCTGTGCTGAGAGCTGACCCGCGCCCCGCTTCTCCCTCAGAGTCAGCTGAGGAGCATCTGGGAGAGACACCCCGGTGCTGCTGGGACAGGGACGCTCCCAACGCTCACTGTGGACATGTCCATGTCTGACAGGAAAGAGGAGGAGGCCCCCGACTCAATGGAGCAGGGTGAGAGCAAAGTTTCCCTCCTGCAGTGCAGCAGAGGGGCTGTCGGGGCGGTCAGCGTGGGGCCGAGCACGGTGGCAGGGGGTGACAGTGCCTGCAATGCCCCTTCCTCGCCACGGCCCCCAGCCCTTCCCCTCAGCCCCTCAGGGACAGAGCAGGCCCCTGGGGGACAATCCCTCAGGGACACTTCCCCCGGCCCTGCAGAGGTGCTCATTCCCGCCGGCATTTGCTCTCTCCCCTCCAGCGTGCGTGCTGTGTGGCCAGGCAGCGGTGGACCTGGTTCTCTGGGGGCAGAAAATCGATCAGGAAGAGCTCTATGCCCATTTCTTTTGCCTGGTGAGTGCCCCGGGGCTGCTCCAGCTTGCCAACAGGCACTCCCGGCCACGCTCTCCTCTCATCAGCTCCTCCTCTCCTCTCTTCTGCAGATTTTTGCCAGCAAGCTGCTTTACTGGCAGGACGAGGAATCAGGGCAGCGGAGATTTATTCCTGAGGACATTCCCTGCGTACTTGAGCGGGTAGTCGACAAGGTCAGGGAGCTTTGTGTCAGGAGAGGTTTGGGGGAGCTTAGCCCAGAGCCCAGGAAAGAAAGCCCACCCCCTCCAAGCAGCTCTGGGACAAAAGTCTTGCTCCCAGCAGCTCCAGCCCAGGAGCCTCGTGCTCCAGGTGGATCTGTGGGCTGTGGCCCAGCAGTGGCCACATGCTTGCACCCTGCCTGGAGGCGTGGGGCTGGCTGGGGAGGCCCTGAGGCTGCCGCTGACGGGGGCTGCTCTGCTCTTTCCAGCAATGCTTCGTCTGTGGTGAGAATGGGGCCGCCATCACCTGCTGCCGCGAGGGCTGCAACCGCAGCTTCCATCTGCCCTGCGCCGCGGAAGGTGAATGCGTCACCCAGTACTTTCTTCCGCACAGGTACCTCCTCTCCCCTCCTCACCCCCAGTGGGGAAGGACCCAGTGCTTCTCACCTCACCTCACCTCACCTCACCTCACCTCACCTCACCTCACCTCACCTCACCTCACCTCACCTCACCCATCCCTTCCCTCTTCCCCCAGGTCCTTCTGCAGGGAGCACCGCCCAGAGCAGGAGGTGGAGGCAGTTCCAGAGAAGGACACTGCCTGCATCATCTGCCTGGAGCCTGTGGAGGACAGAAAGTCCTACTACACCATGGTGTGCCCGGCCTGCAAAGACGCCTGGTTCCACAGGGGCTGCATCCAGGTAGGAGCCGTTCCCTCACCCCCGGGACACAGCAGGCGCTCGGCAGCAGCAGGGCCTCACTCCTGCTCCTTTTGTTTCTGCTTCAGGGCCAGGCTCGGTACACTGGTACTATTTCCTTCAGCTGCCCCCTCTGCAGGGACAAGTATGCCTTTCTGCATGACATGCTCACCATGGGCATCCGAATCCCCGTGAGGTTGGTGTCCTGCTGGCTCACAGGACAGGAGGCTGCCAGCCCTGGGCCATGCCAGGGGCTGTCCCTGCAGTCCTGGCCCTCCGCTGTCCCGTCTGCCTGGGCTTCAGCTTCACGGAGGAGCTGTAAACCGGGCAGGGGGGAGGAGCAGGGCTGCCCTGCATCGGCCTTATGCCGGGGCAGCAGGGGCTCAGCCATTTCCCTTTCTCCATCAGATTGCCATCACAGGACAACGAGCCTCCAGAGTGCGAGAGCTGTGCTGGCCAGGGCACCGGTAAGAGGCAAAGCACCTTCATGCCCCTGGGCTGGGGCCAGGGCCCAGGCAAGGCCTGGCAGCGGGTGCCCAGGCTGGGCTTGGCAGAGCCTCTCTGCTCCAGGAGGGCTGGGGGCACTGCTCTGGCCTCTCCACAGTGGCCTCTGTGCCCGTGACCTTCCTGCTTCCCCTTACAGACTCCAGTGACAGCTCAGAGCTCGCTGGCTCTGGCACTGGGTCATCCCACGGCTCGCCAGCACCAGAGAGCAGCAACTCCAGCACCGGCAGCCAGGCAGCATCAGGGCCGGCTGAAGACTCCCCAGTGCGTGAGAGCAGCAGCTGCTCCATCTCACCTGGGCCCATCCACACGCGACACCGCTCCTGGGTGCAACGTCGGGCCCAGACGCCCTACAGCCGGCCCAGGAGGCGCCGGGAGAGGAGCCACGCGCCAGCACCAGGTGCTGAGAGCAACACCCCCGGCCAGGCAGCACTGGGGATGTCCCACGGCTCCCCAGTACCAGCGACCAGCAGCCCCAGCACCACCAGCCAGCTGCCATTGGGGTCCTCCTGCCCCGCTCCAGCGCTCGAGAGTGGCAGCCGCTCCAGCCGCCGGGGGCCCGTGCGGATGAGGGACCGCTCCCGCATGGAACGTCGGGCCCAAATGCCCTACAGCCGGTGCGGATGCAGACGCGGGAGCAGCCGTGCGCCGTCCCCGCGTGCTGGCCCTGATCCCCCTCCACCGGTGCAATAAAGTGAGCCATTAATCTCTGCCCTGGGAGACTCCACACTCATTTGTCGGTTTCCTCCTCCTCTCCCTTTCTCGAGGGGCAGCGTTAGGGGCTGGCCCCAGAGGCTTTTCTTCCCCCGGGGCCTGGCAGCCCCTTGCCCAGCCCTCCCTCCTTGCGGGCTGGCCTTGGCCGGCTGCCCAGCGCCATGGCCATGTGCTTCGGGCCTCGCTGGCCCGCAGCCTGCTCAGTCTCCCCAGGGAAGGTTCACACCAGTGGCAAAGCTACTTTTCTTTACAAGTTCCGCTCAGTGTCACCTCCGGAGCTGTGACATGGAGATTGCTGTAGATGGTCTTGCGACAGTAGCCAAAGGTCACTCCCCTTGCCCAGTTCCGGGTCCTGCTGCCCACCCTGATTGCTGCTGTACCAGACCCATCCAAACACACCATCAGCTCAGGCCACACAGAAGGTCCTAGGAAGGAATGTTGTCCCCGACCTTCACCAGCCCTTGGCAGCCTGTTCAGCCCAAGAGCAAACCTGGGGCTCTGCGCTTGCTCAGCCCCTTGTCATGCTTTGAACTCGCCCGGCAGCCAAACCCCATGCAGCCAATCGCTCACCCTCCCCCTGCCCGGGAAGTGGAGGACCCATTGGAGGGACAAAGGGGGACTCATGGGCTGAGATAAAAAATAGTTTAGTAACTGTAATAAAACAATAACAATGATAGAAAGGACAAACGGGTAATGCACCCTGTGATTGCTCACCACCCGCCGCCTGATACCCAGCCCCTTCCCAGCCAGCGATCCCCAAAAACCGAGACCCCGCAATCGCAATCCCAGATGCAGGAGAGAACCTCCTGCTTCCCAGCTGCCCCTCCTCGACATCCTGAGCATGACGTTACAGGATATGGGATATTCCACTGGATAATTTGGTGCTCTGGCTGTGCCCCCTCACAGCTTCCTGTACACCTGTGCATGGACAGGACGTCAGGAATTGGAGAGACCTCGATCTCTTACATCAATCCCTGTATTATCAGCATTCTTCTCATAGCAAATCCCGTATTGAATCCAAAACACAGTGCTCTTCTAACTAAGAAGAAAAATTAACTCCTCCCAGCTGAAACCAAAAGAGGCTCCACCCCTTACGTTATACCATTTATATACCTTTTACGTTACGGTCAGGTTCCCAATACATTCTAAGGAATCCCCATCCCATTCCCTGGTCTCAAATGTATCTCCACAGATCTCATTCCCTTTGTCTCTGGGCCATCCCTCCAAAATGTGTGGTGAGATCATTTAGACCATAACTTTGGGTTCCATCTGTCATGACAGTCTTTTAAGGCAGGAGGGATGAGGCGGAGTTGGCTCCATCAGCGGAGCGGGTGACCTTGGGCCCAGCGCGACGATGGCGTGAAGTCTCTGCTGCAAGTGGAGCTGGTGCATCTGGCGTGGTCCCTGCTCACAGTCTGCAGGCCGAAGATGTCCATCTCCGGGATGTTGCTGGGCACCAGTTGCTGAAATCAGCCCTGACCCTACCAAAGTTCATTTTTTTTATTAATGTGATGACATCAGTGTAAGATCTATCCACCATAGCGATGATGCGATGCAATAGCAGGTTTATCACAGAATCACAGAATCATTCAGGTTTGAAAGACCCTTGGGATCATGGAGTCCAACCATCAGCTTGACTCTACAAAGTTCTCCCCTACACCACATCCCCCAACATCTCATCCAAACGACCCTTAAACACATCCAGGGATGGTGACTCCACCCACTCCCTGGGCAGCCTGTTCCACTCTCTGACCACTCTTTCTGGGAAACATTTTTTCCTCACGTCCAGTCTGAACCTCCCCTGTTGCAGTTTAAAGCCGTTCCCTCTTGTTCTGTCACTAATCACCTGTGAGAAGAGACCAGCACCAACCTCTCTACAACATCCTTTCAGGGAGCTGCAGAGAGTGATGAGGTCTCCCCTCAGCCTTCTCCTCCTCACACTGAACAGTCCCAGCTCCTTCAGTCTCTCCTCACAGGATTTATTCTCCAGGCCCTTCCCCAGCCTCGTTGCCCTCCTCTGCCCTCGCTCCAGCACCTCGAGATCTCTCTCGTATTGAGGTGCCCAAAACTGGACACAACACTCCAGGTGTGGCCTCACCAGTGCAGAGCACAGGGGGACTGTCACCTCCCTGCTTCTGCTGGTCACACTATTTCTAATCCAAGCCAGGATGCCGTTGGCTTTCTTGGCCACCTGGGCACACTGCTGGCTCATATTCAGCTGCTTGTCAATGAGAACCCCCAGATCCTGCTCTTCCAGACAGCTCCAGCCACACCTCCCCGAGCCTGTAGCCATGCAGGGGGCTGTTGTGGCCCAAGTGCAGGACCTGGCACTTGGCCTTGTTGAAGCTCATCCCGTTGACGTTGGCCACCGATCCAATCTATCCAAGTCTCTCTGTAGAGCCTCCCTGTCCTCATGCAGATCGACACTCCTGCTTAACTTGGTGTCATCTGCGAACTTACTGATGATACACTCTGTGTCCTTATCGAGATCATCAATAAAGATGTTGAACAGAAATGGTCCCAACACCGAGCCCTGAGGAACACCACTTGTGACCGGCCACCAGCTGGGTTTAGCTCCATTGACCACCATCTCTGGGACCGTCCATCCAGCCAGTGCTTGACCCAGCAGACCGTTCACTCATCCAGGCCATGGGCAGCCAGTATTTCTGTGAGAATTCTATGGGGAACTGTGTCGAATGTTTTTCCAAAGTCCAGGTAGACAACATCCACAGCCTTTCCCTCGTCCAACAGTCGGGTCATCTTGTCATAGAAGGAGATCAGGTTTGTCAGGCAGGACCTGCCTTTCATAAACCCATGCTGACTAGGCCTGATCCCCTGGCTGTCCATCATATGACTTTTAATGGCACTCGAGATGACCTGCTCCATGACCTTCCCTGGCACCGAGGTCAGACCGACAGCTCTATAGTTTCCTGGATCCTCCTTTCTGCCTCTCTTGTAGATGGGTGTCACATTTGCCACCCTCCAGTGCAATGGGACCTCCCCAGTCAGCCATTACTTTAGGTAAATCATGGACAGCGGTTTGGCGAGCACATCTGCCAACTCCCTCAGCACCCTTGGGTGTAACCCATCCGGTCCCACAGACTTGTGTGCATCCAAGTGGTGTAGCAGGTCTCTGACCACCTCCTCTTCAACTGTGCTGACCTCAGTCTGCTTCCCCTCCCCATCTCCCAGCTCATGAGGCTGGGTGTCCAGGGAACAGCCAGTTCCACTGCTAAAGACTGAGGCAAAGTAGGCGTTGAGCACCTCAGCCTTTTCCTCATCCTTAGTTACCATGTTTCCCTCTGCATCCAGTAAAGGAGGGAGATTTTCCCTAATTCTCCTTTTGCTGTTAATGAATTTATAGAAACATTTTTTATTATCCTTAACAGCTGTAGCCAAGTGGAGCTCTAGCTGTGCTTTGGCTCTCCTAATGCTCTCCCTGCATAGCTTCACTACATCTTTATAGTCTTCATGAGAGACCTGGCCCCTCTTCCACAGGTCATAGATTCTCCTTTTGTTCTTGAGATCCAGCCAAAGGTCCCTGTTTAGCCAGGCTGGTCTCCTTCCCCTCCTGCTTGTTTTCCGGCACACGGGAACAGCCTGCTCCTGTGCCTTTAAGACTTCTCTCTTGAAGTATGTCCAGCCTTCCTGGACTCCCATTTCATTCAGGGCAGCCTCCCAAGGGATTTTGTCAATCAGTCTTTCGAACAGGTCAAAGTCTGTCCTGCGGAAGTCTAAGGTGGCAGTTTTACTAAACCCCTCTCTTTGTTTCTCCAAGGATCGAAAACTCAATCATCTCATGATCACTGCACCCCAGACGGCCTCCAACCTTTACCTCCCCCACAAGCTCTTCCCTGTTCACAAGAATCAGGCCCAGGAGGGCACCTCCCCTGGTCGGCTCACTCACCAGCTGTGTGAGGAAGTTATCCTCCACACATTCCAGGAACATCCTGGATTGTTCCCCCTCTGCTGTGCTGTGATCCCAGCAGATACCCGGAGGTTAAAGTCCCCCACAAGAACAACGGCAAGTGACTGCAAGATTTCTCCCAACTGTTTATAGAAAGCTTCATCCCCCTCACTGCTTTGGTTGGGGGGTCTATAGCAGACTCCCACCGCAAGATCTGCTCTATTGGCCCTTAACCTAATCCAAGCACTCTCAACCCCGTTATCACTGTACTTGATTTCTGAGCTCTCATAGCATTCTCTTACATACATATAGACACAAGCCTGTCAGCCTGTGCATTCCCTTCTGCTAAAAATCCTGGTAGGGTACTGTGACTAAGAATGTGCAACACATAATAGGGATTCTGACGTTTTTGGATCAATTCCCACAAGAACCGTAACAAATTAAACAATTTTTCATTACCCACTGTTGCGGGAGAATATTGGAGTTGCACAACTCTATAAGAGTTATAACAAGCAAAGCCGTTTATTTTTCCAACAGTACATACTTATGCTGTCGCCAAAGCTCTTACTTCATCATTAGCAAATCAGCAATTAGACAGCTATCAACCTTTTCTCCTATCACCATCAGACCCCTCTAACACGCGCTGTGCAGACCAATCACCCTCTCGTTCACGCGCTGTTCACGCGGCGGTAACTTCTCACAGCTCAGCACTTTCCCACGGCTCAGTGTTGCAGCTGGCCGTTGTTTTTCATCTGCCACCTCGGCACAACTCGGCAGTTTCTGATCTTTCTCCCCAGGCCTGTTTCTCATCAAAGCCTTGCTGCTTCTCAGGGGCTGTGCAGGGCTGACAGGCCGATGCCTCCCACAAGCGACGACCCTCACCTGCCGTCTCAGCGGGGGCAGGGATGGAGACAGGCAGCACGGCAGAGATGCAGGGTAGGGACGGCTCAGGAGTGGAGATGAACTGTAGCAGGCGATTTACAGATGTTACTGCAGCAACTCTGTCATGAGATAAACACTCAGTTAGTAGTGTTAGTGTAAGTACTAAGAAGGAATTTCACAGCGTGACTGAGCACAACGCGCTGTGTTCTGTGTTAGAGTGTTTGCTCTTGAGGTCCCACAAATGAAGTTTTAACGGCTGAAGGTGAGTGAAGCATCTTTTGTTTACTCTCCAAATCAAACCGGGCTGCGAAATTGTCTGTTGGGGGAAATCCTGGATAAATATCACCTGTAGGATGTGTGTACTTACAGCTAAGTTCTAATTAAAATCAGCTGTAGACATTTAATTGCATGTAACGGCTTTATTCTGCGGAGTGGGGCCGTGGGAGCTGCAGCGCGGGTTCCTCGGCAGGGATGAGCCCTTCCCCCAGCCCGCCGGGCCCCCCCCGAGCTCTCCCCCCCTGCGCGCAGCAGCCGCGGGCACGTTCGGCGCAGGGTGTGAGCGGCCGTGCCCGGGGCTGGTGCTCGGTCCCATCCCGGGGAGATGCTGCCCGCAGCTCCGGCGCAGCCCCGCGCCGATGGGCCCCGTGAGCGGGGCAGGGGGCGGCCGGCCCGAGGGGCTCAGGGAGCGCGGCGGGGCTCGGGGAGGGCGCTCGGTGCTCCGCGGGGCCGCCGGGGCGGGAGGGCGGCGGGCAGCGGCGGGCAGAGCGGGCAGGGACGGGCAGAGCGGGCAGCGCCGCTTCAGCACCCTGGAGAGCGCCCGGCGGCAGCGGCGCGGGGACCGTGCGCGGACGCGCCCCCGCCCGCGGAGTCCCGGCCCCGCCCGGAGCCGAGACACGGCCACGGCCACGCGCGACCGGCCCCGGGAGACGCAGCCGCCACCCCCCGCCGCAGGCGCAGCGGCACAGGCGCGCAGGGGCGGAGGCACACGGGCACCGGGGCCGGGCGGGCGCAGAGCCCCGCGCAGAAACAGCGGACACACACGCCCGCGGGAGGGGCTGCCGGCCGCGGGGCGCGGGGGGGGGGGCGGGCGCCTGCGCGGGGGGAGCCGGCCCCGCCCGGGCAGCCCGTCCCGGCGCGCCCCGGCGCCGCGGCCCCGAGGCGGGGGAGCAGCGGCCGGCGCCGCCCGAGCTGGCGGCAGACAGGGACAGCCCGGACCGCTCCGGGGCTCCCCCGGCGCCTCCCGCCCCACGGTCAGGCTGCGCTCGCGCCCGCCGGGGGGGGGCGGCTGGTCCGTGCGCGGGCGCGGGGGGGCGCGGAGCGACGCGCGGCGCCGGCGCCGGCAGCTCACGGGGCTCGCGCGGCCCCGCCGCTTCCCCCGGAGCCGGCGCCGGGCTCCGCGCCGAGGGGGCCGGTCTGAGCGGGGCCCGCGCCCGCCCTCGGGGCCGCTCCGGGCAGCGCCCGCCCGCGGCTGCGCGCTGGGGACGCGCCGCCGCCGCCGCGCTCGGTCGGGGCCGCGGGCAGCGCTGCCCGGGCCGCGGCTGCGTTCCCGCAGAGGCCGCTGCCGGCTGCGCGCCCCGCTCGCCGCGGCTCGGTGTCCGCGCTGAAGCGCTCGGCGCTGCGCGGGGCCGCCGCGGGGCCTCGGTGCGGCGCTGCTGGAGGGACCGCGCGGGGCCGGCGGGGCCGGGGGCGGCCGCTTGGTCCGGGACACGGGTTCATCCGGGCGGGGATCCCGGACAGACGGCCGGGAACACTCCGGCACTGACGGGAACCGCCTCTGCTGCCCTTCCTCTGTCGGGACTCGCTCCGCTGGAGATTCTTCACAGAGTTTATAAACCGCTCGGTCTGTCCATAACTGCTCCGTGCGGTCACTGAGCGGGGCCTGGCGGGGCAGCACTCCAGCTCTTGCAGCAGTGCCATCCGGGAACTGGGGGGTGTGATACTCGTTTTAAAAATCCCGGTGAAACTGGGAACCTCGTGTCGAAGAGAAGTGGTAAAAATGATGCACAAATCCAAACAGCCTGTCCAGCCCTTAAACGAGACTAAGGCAAAGCAACGTCTGGTCAGGCCCTGAGAGAGTCACAACTCCAAATAAACTCACACCCAGAGGTGGGGAATCGTTTCCAAAGTTCTGTTCTGTCTTATGGGAAATCAGAACTAATTAAACTTCCAGTGCCCGCAGCCCGTGTCCTCCTCTGTCAGCAGTCTTGATATCGCCTTTCCTTAACAGATGTTCTGTGGATTGTGGATGAAGCTCCTGAGCCCAGGTTTCGGTAGATGCTTCGGTTTGATGCTGTGGAAGTTCAGTACGAATACCAACGTGTTTGGGGCACTTTGGTCATAGCCGCCTTGCTGCTGAAGAGGCGGCCGTGCTGCTTTTTATAGTTCTTTTTCTAATAAACATACTATAAACAAGGCCTTTATTTCTTAGAGGGATGTTTTTGGCACCTTGCAGTTCCATCTTTTCCCGGGGCGGGGGGGGAGGTATCTACTGAGAGTCTGTACGTGTTCATGGGAAAGGGAGAAACTGCACGAAGGACAAAACTGAAAGCGTGCAAAGTAAAGTTAACAAAAATGAGAAGAAAATAGGTGTTTCTAGGTGCCAAGTCCATGTGGAAATTGCATTTGGGGCAATAGTGAGATTGAATAAAGGATTAGTTTTCTCGTCCCTTCTCAGTATAACTGGACTATGTGTATTTATGGATTTGTAAAAGCTGCAGGGGAGTTGTCTCTAGGGAATGCTGATGTCAGACTCACAGCAGACACCCGGCATTACCCTCCAGAACACCATCTGCCAGGCTGTCTAGAGATTGGGGTTGGAGTCTGACATGGGATGGCTGTTAGAACCCTTTAACCAAGGTAAGAGTGTAACTGCTTGAGGAAGCAAGAGTTAATGCCCTGGTTGGTGCCGGGTATAAAGAGGAAGGAAATGTACAGAACTGGCAGAATTATTTCTGGTGCAGGAGGAGCACAGGACGGTGGTGCAAGGGTCTCTGTGACCGTGTATTTCTGGGATGTACCCACGGTGAAGCGATGCTCCCAGACCCCGGGTTTCTGTTCTTTATAATCCATGACCAGCCACACCGGTAACAATAGCAGCCAGGTGTTGTTTTTAGGGTGTACTGAGCTTTTTGGATGGCTGGTAGACTTTGTATAAAATGCGTCAGTGTAGGTGTGAAGGGTTTTGCCTCAGAGGTGAGAGCCTGGAGCCTCTGCTCTGAGTTGGCAGTGCTGTGGTTTTCCATGTCCGTTGCAGACCCTGAGGTTGAGAAGAGACCTGCTGCGGTGTGAAGCTGCAGAAGGGCACACAGTGACGGGCGTTCCAGGAACACGGTTTCAGTTGGTGGCACTGGATTTACTTGTAAAGGTAAAACCCGAGGTTTTTCCCCATTAATGGTTTTTTTTGTTTGCTTGATTTTTTTGTTTGTTTGTGTGTGTGTTTGGGTGTACTTAACCTATTTGAAAAACAAATTACTTGTGTTTTTAATATGTAGGTCTGCGTCCTGCAGGCTGACCTGTGTCAGGTGCCCACTGGAGTCAGGAGCTATTTACCCCTCACCGCTGAGGGGTGAACAGAAATTCCTCAGTCTGCAGCTGCTGAGAGCAGCGACCTTCACCGTGGTGTGAGCACCAAGGCACCAGCAGCACACTGCCCTGGGTCTTTAAAGCTGCTTCTGTGCCATCCATAAACTGAAACAAAAATTTTGGAGGTGGTAAAACCGGCTTCAAACTGCAAATAGTAACAAGATGGCATAGAGCAGTGGATTGAAAAGGGGACTCGGCTGGCAGTGCTGAGGTGGGGTGGTTGCGCCAGCTCCTGCATCTTGGGGGTCTGCACAGTGAAAGAAACAACTGGTGTGACTAATTGGGTCATTTAAGTTTCAGTTAACGTTAATTCTCTCATCTTATGTAATAAATGTAATTAAAATATATAAATGCCCATTTTATAACCCGTTGGAAGGCTATATTACAATTTATTTACGGTGGGGCTGTTCTGGCTGTCTTTAGCACTTGCAATATTACTCGTTAAAGGGTAATTCAGGTTCATTTGCTGGTTTAAAACCAAGAAGTGGAGTGAAAATTAGGAGAAGATACAGTGCAATAAGATTATTTTTTCCCCTCAGATTGCTTAGCAGACTACTCCAGCTGTCAGAGACGTGAAATACGTGCCCTAACTGCAATTTCAGGTGAGATGTTTGTGGTCCCGTTACTGACACGTGTAGACACGTGCTGCTCGCACCTTGTTTGTGAGCCAGGTGTGTGCCGGTGTGAGCGCTGCAGGTTGGTTGCTCTGGGCTGTGTAGGGCAGCCTGCCTGCTGGAGCACAGCGCTGTGCTCTTCCCTCTCACACGCTGCTGTTTGTGTCTCAAGAAAATGAGAATTTGGCCTCGAGAGAAGTGCTGCTGCGTGTTGTGCTCTTGTCCCAGCCCTGAGCTGGGTGGAGCCCAGAGCTGCGCCTTAAGGACAGGCTTAACCAGCCTGACTGAACTGAGACATGGACCCCATCTAGCCTGCCAAACCAGACGGTGGGGTTTGTTCACTTTTCTGAGATAAATTACATCCTGGGGGATCGATTCCTGCATTGGTTTCTGCCCGTGTGAGCCCTACTGCTAACAGTTTTTGTTGAATTGTTCCCTGCTGACGTTTTCCTCTTGATTTGTACCACTCTTTCACGGTATTGGCTGTGGATCAGAGTCAAACTTCAGAACCATTTTAAGAAGCATATTTTTATTTTAATATATTTTTTCACTTTTTAAAATTGGGGATATTGAATATTTGAGATCTATCTTAAGTCATACTTCCCTATTCACTACTCAGTGAGTTTAAATCACTTCCAAAGTAAATGAAACCAAACCAAATTGAGGTCATTGCAATTTTCTGTGAGAGCGTCCAGTCAGGGGCTCAACCCAGATTAACCACATCCCTTCAATAACTCATCCAGAATGAATTTCCAAGTGTCCTTCCTTGTCCACACCAGCCCTTCGGCTCAGTCAGTGACGCCGACCTCTGAGGGCTGCCCAAGCCGGCAACCTGCCTGCACGGGCAGAACTGTCTCCTGCCTGCCAGGTGCCCGTCACAGAGGGGGACGCACAGGAGGCAACGCTGTGCCGGCACCGTAATGAAGTTCACTGGGGATGAGGAAGGATAATTACTGTGAGCGCTAGCATCCCCAGTTCACCTAGAGATCCCTTTCCAAACCCAGAGATCGCCTGCATAAAGACTTAAAAATTAAGCTAGAGAAGACAGAAATGCCTTTATAATAGCAGAATTCTTTGAAATTCAAGTGTTCTATTGGGAGAATTTTTCTGTGAATGAAAAAATAATTGAGAAGCCTTTCCCCTGCTCTAAGACATGAACTTTTCTTTAATTATTTGTTCATTTCGTGCTGGTTTATCCCTGCCTAAACAATGTTAAAAAGAAGGGAAGCTGCTGCCGTGGGGAAAAGATTTTTTTTTTTCACACACATTACTTTTCTTCCTCGCTAGACAGTGGGAATACGGCCACTGACAGACCCGCCTCCGTCACTCTCCTGATCAGGGGGATCTGATTTCCCCACGGGCCGGGCAGTCAGGAGTCTCTGGGTGCAATGCAGGGGTATAACAATCCAACGCAGGTCAGAGCAGCAGAGGTGTGGGTGCGTGTGCTACACGCACACGTGTGACAGCGTGAGAAATAACTTCTCCCCAAAGGCTCCTGGCTGCTGCTGCAGCTGCTGCTGGTGGTGGTGCTGGGCCATGGGGGGAGCCGGGAGCGCAACCCCGGGGCTCAGCCGGGCACGTGGAGAGGCCCTGGGAGCTCTGTCCTGCCAGGGGGGTTGTGCTTTTCCCGCTGCAGGGGCTGCAGAGCCGGGGGCAGTGGCCGTGGCCTGAGGGGCGGGTGTCCCCATGGGGCTCTGGTGCCTGTGACATCACAGAGGAGAAGTCACCGAGGGATGTCACCAGGGTGCCAGCCGGCAGCACCCGCTGCAGTCCAGCTCGGGCCAGCGGTGAGTGAGGCCGGCGGGGGGAAGGCTGGGCCGGACGAGGGCCGGGGCAGAAGCTCTGGCCCCTCAGGGGGGGTTCTACAGCCGGGGCGAGGTCGCAGCCACTGCGGGGGGCACCTGGGACAGGGCAGGTGCCGCCCTCGGGGCTGGGCGCAGGGGTGCCGGGGCTGCCAGCCACGGCCAGTGCCCGGGGTCTGTGGGGAGATGTCCCCGTCCCTGCAGCGCTCACCACCCTTCTCCTTATTGTCTCCAAATTCTCTCACCCCCTCTCCCACCCGTCCCCGGGCCCCGGCATATTCTCCCCTGCTGCCCCAGCCGCCACCTCCCTCCCACCCAGCCCCACTGAGCCCCTTCTCCCCCTCCTCCTCCAGACCATGGCTGTGCGTATCACCCGCGTCCTGACCCTGCTGAGCGTCCTGCAACACGCTCTGAGAGGGGGTGACCAGAGTGACACGGCCACACAAGAGCTCCTGCGGCAGCGTGAGGAGCAGCAGCGGCAGGAGATGGCCTGGCTGATGGAGCAGATGGAGCAGAGGAGCCAGGAGTCATGCATCCTCAGTCCAGAAGACGTGCTCCCCGCTGTCTGCCAGCACTGGTGGTTCTGGGCCTCTGCTGAAGCCCTGCTCCTGCTCCTTGAGCTCTACTGGCTGCGCAGGCGGAGGAGCGCTGACTGCGACAGCGGCAGCCAGCGGGGAAGCTCCAGCGATGCCGAGGAGAAGAGAGAGGAGGATGGCTGGGAGGGCAAAGCAGAGCCCAGTGACACCTTGGGCCAAGGCAAGCCTCAAGATAATGTGGGGACCTCCACTGCATCTGCCAGCCCTTCCCAAGAACTCCTTTCTGACGGGGATGCATCCAGCCTAGGGATGGGGCAGCGCCTACAAACACCTGAGCACCCCCAAGAACAACATCACCAACCGCCTGCTGCTGGTGCCCCTGAGACCACCCCTCGGGCACGTCTTCCACCAGAGCTGGGCACCGGGGGGATCTGCCAGCGAGGCGCTGCTGCATCCCTGTGGATCACCTTCCGGAGTACGTGCTGTGCTTCCTCCTCTGCCCCGTGACGAGCTGAACACCAGCCGGGTCCCCGCTTCCCACACAGCCTCTGCATCTGCTCACAGCTGTGATGCTCCTCCTGCTTGGAGGCGCAGGAGGGATTTACCCTACGTAAATATCCAATAAATAGGCTTGTTTTAAGAAATCCTGTGTCCGTGATTGTCTGGGCAACTTTTTTGGGGAATGTTACCTCTTAAACAGATGAAGTTTGTTCTTGAATTTACGTTTGCAGTGGTTGCACTTAAGACGTTTAGTGCCTCCTTCTCTTCTCTCTTCTTCTTCTGGTGTTCTCCACAACCCCTCCTCCCCGCCTCCTTTCCCATGGCCCGGATCACCTCTGTCCTTGCTTCAAAGGCTTCCGCTGAAAGCAGCTGTTCCATCCCTGGGTCGGGCTCTTTTCTGGCTGCCGGGCATCTGGCTGAGATCAACCCACCACAAGCGGTTCCCTTCTTTTCCTCAGGGAAAGAGCACAGAAGGTACAAACAAAAGCAATGCTGATAGTAACGAGCAGAGTGCCAGTAGGCAAGGATCTCTGAAGTTCCGTGATGTGCTGAAAATCTAGAAGATGGCTCTTTGTCCCCAAAATGAGAATTAATGCGGTGTGTGTGGTGATTCGTATACGTGTAGTGACTGATCAGAAGATTTTGCCATCTCTTGGGTGCCCACTTAAGCTCCATCTTAAGTAAGGGGAGGTTGCCCTGCAGGACCCAAGCATCTGGGGGTGGAGGGGGTGGCAAAGAGGGGTCAAGGGGATTTGGGAAACACCCCCCCCTCCCCAAAGTGCCAAATCCCCAATCCCCCAGCTACTCACTGAGGGCAAGGCAGGAGCAGACCCCTTTGCACCCTGGCACTTGAGAGGAGCAGCTCCAGCTCTGCCAGACATGCAGCATCAGGGTTGTCCTGTGGTACTTCAGTGCTTGAGAACAGGAGAGGCTCCGGCCACCTGGGGCCAGACAGGATCCGACATCGCGCACCGTTAGAGCGTCGGGCACAAAAACCATCAGCCAGCCCGGAGAACGCTTCTGAGCGGTCATGCGTCAGCCCCAAGTGCTGGCCCCTGTCACCAGCACAATAAAGGTGGCTGCTCACCCCATCTGCACCGGGAGATCCCACATTAAATGTCTTGGCACATGTCAGATCAGCTCTGAGAGCATCCGCTGCCTTCTAGTGACAGGTCACGAATCTCTAGTCTCGTGCTAGGTTTCCACCTGCCAACGCTTCCGTGTACTTCTTGCATCTGCTTTTGTCCTTACAAAACCGACAGCCAGTCTCTGGGTCTTCTGCTTTGTAGTCAATGATATTATTTTGTAGTTTAGTTCATCTACACATCTCTCTCTCTCTCGGTCCCTCTCTGGTTTGCATAGCTGAATAATGTAACAGCCTGTTCAAGATTAACCATGTGCATATTCCTGTACTAAGGAACACGACGTAGGAGAGAAAGGCAGAAGCGTCTCATCAGGACACACGTAAAAACGCAGCGGGGTTGGCAGTTTCAGCGGGGTTTGGCAGTGGTGGTTGCTGTAGCCCTGGGCTAGCTCGGTGCTTCCAGCTCCAACACGCTGCACAGGTTGAGTTTCTTGCCGGGTTCTGCCCGTGCCTTTGGTTGGTGCGGAGTCTCTGTGGTTGGGTGCAGTGTGGCTTCGTTCCTCACCTGATGAGTGTACAGTGAAATTTGATTTAAGAGTCAACGAACTTTAGGAGCAACCCATAACTATCTATGTACTGTGTCAGACTGTCATGTCCCACTCAGATGAGGGAGACAAGTGACTCAGATTCGTAAATCCCCAACGGAGCAGACAACGGTGAGAGAAATCGCAAAGTCCAACCATTTATTAACTTCCCACAGTGTTCTAACTGGATACACGATAATTGGCTAAGTATATAACGGGTCATGGCAAGCAATACGGTGTGCCTTGCCTTGCTTAATGGTAGTGAAGAGAAGGGGAAAAAGGAAAGGCGGGAGATGGAGAGAACAGAGGGATAGAGATCACCGGTCTGGGTTCCTGCGTCGATCCCGCCAGCCAGGGTTCCAGGAGCCATCCATGTTCTTCGCTTCACTGCACTCTCAGCCCTGCCCCCCCCCCCCCCCCCCTTTTGCTCCCCCTTGATTTATACCCACTTCCCTTGGGTCCGTCCCCTAGGTCGACCCACATACCTACGTATCCCATGTACGGGGAGGGGTGAGGTGTTTCATGGGATGATGCAATTAGCATGATCATGTCAGCCCTCGTTAGCATGTTCAGGGGTGTTAACTTTAATATGCATTTCGTGGATAATGAAGCAAAGGTCATTCACCAGACAAAAGGCCCTCGAAACTTGACCAGGTACCCCAGAGCAGAGCCGTCCTGTCTCCACAGGGCTCCCCCCTCCAGCTGCACCCTGTGCTATTCGGGCAGCCTTATCAGCTTCGACCTCCACACCACCCACTGTCTCCTCCGCTGCAGGGGGACAGCGGTGCTCCTCTCGTCTGCAAAGACAACAGTGCTGAGTACTTCTGGCTCGTTGGGGTGACCAGCTGGGGGAGAGGCTAGCCTTTATGTACATTTCATGACTTTTTGTTAGCTGTAATGGTGCGAAAAGCTGGAAAATCTGTGGTGAGTGTTTGCATGTCAATTAGAATTAAGAAGAGAAGAAAAACCAGACGATTAGTTATTATTCTTACTATATGTCTCCAAGGTAAATCTAAGCAACAGAAAATGAGAAGTGGATACAAGATGACTTTAAGAACTGCCAGAAGTGTTTCACGTCCCAGTATACTCACTTGTTTATTGCTCCTTCAGTTCTGCAGGTCAAAGATTCCCAGAACCCTGTAAATCATACTTACCCTAAGTATTGCACATTCCTAAGTGACATTCCTACAGCCTCTTTGCACTACTTGCTCGAGCCGGTGCTAAATACTCCACTCCTAGGCTAGCAGAAAAGGCAGGTATCTCCGTAGAAACCTGCAGCTTGCTGAAGCGTGTGTGCAGGTGGCACAGAAATATCTACTTCCCAAAGGCACAAGAACATACTTGCTCAATAATTACACACAGTGTAATTTAATTACACACAATGTAATTTAATAAAATATTGCAGTCTGGTAAAGGAGGAGTGCTGAATTTCCCTTTCTTTCCTGATGGTTTGCAGGGAGCCCAGCACAGAGTACCAAGTGCTGAACACGGAACCTTCTGGATGATGCTGGAATTGCTTTCTGCACACGAGCTCTGCTCTCTGCCACGGGAATATCAATGGCAAGACAAATTGTTTTGACCAGCTGAAATAATCTAAGCTTTCACCAACAGTGGTGAAGGACAGTTATATGCTTTGCTTATCCTGACATAGTTTTGGGCAGTTTGGAAACAAGTGCTTAATATTAAACAATTCATTTCTTTCCAACGGTCACACAGAGATATTCCCAGAGTCTTATTACTTGAATTTACAGGCAGCAGTATTGCTGAGGTAAAGGACTTTACTCAGCCCCGTGGAGTTACAGATGAGGACAGACACTGAAGACTCATCAAGGAAAGCTATTCCTACTCTGATTTGACTCACATAAAACACCTGCTGCTGCAAAAGAGCTCTCATGACACCTTGTTGGTTTTGCTTACCCACTCACACAGCAGGTGCTGCTGATTTCCACGAGGATTGGACAGTGTCTCCTGTCACTAGACAGCAGTCCCTCTGGCTGATTGTAAACAAATGGTGCTGATGGGCTCTGAAGGAAGCTTCATTGGTCCTGTCCAGAGGAAGTTTAAATCTTTTTGAAAAGTGTTTTCTAGCATTGCTGAACTGTGTTAGCAAAACAAATTTGCTTGTCCTGGCCGCTCCGCTAACTGCTTTCAGGGACACATTCTCTTTCCACTGAACTCAAACCCAAAACTCTACTGTGTTCTGGGCATCAAGATTTAACTTTAAGTGTTTCCAACACTTGTCCATTGTCAAAGAGAAACATCTGAGAAATGTGTTTCCTCCTCAGTGTCTACTCTGACATCTAAAAGAGTGAACACAACTCGAGGTATTTGCTGGATAGCTGCCAACGTATCAGAGGTGCATAAACTCAGTCCCAAACTTAATTCTTAATATAAATCAAAATCATTTGTATATTACAGCAGTTATGAAGTAGAAATTCAACCCTCAGAGCAGAGGTGGGTTTTATTTCTCTGTCACTGAAGCTGAAGTTGGGAGGCAGTGAGAAACAAGGGAATTTTGTGAACACAGGATATCCAACCATATTGAGTAATTAGGCAATCCGATTATTCCTTACATTGCCTTGGCCCAGTGCAGGTGTCTCTTGGAATGCCTCTAGAATGATCCAGAAGGGTAGTATCCCAGAAGAACAAACACAGGACAATCCTCAAGAATTTTTTTCTTTACAGACTGACCATCAATTTGAGTGTACTGACATTCCAGAAACATTGGTTATTGTCTAGCTGATTTCCAGTGATGTATTTCTATAAGAAATGTGTAATTCAGGGTTTTTATAAAACTGAAATATATTTTAAAAATAGGGTTTCTTAATAAAACACATACTTATTTTAGTTGAATTATATAATTGACTTCTTTAAATATAATCACTGGAATATTAAGCCATGATTGAAAAATCCAAAGCCCTGCCGGTAACACCAGTTCAGGGCCAAAGCAAGCGCACAGACCCAGATTTGCTGTTGGGCTGGACAGGCTGCAAGGCACTCGGGAAAGCCAGCAAGAGAATTCCCTTCCACCACCTTCTGTGTGCCTGCAAGGGACAAGTGTTTGGATTGTTTTGCTGGATGTGGCAAGAATGCTTGTTCAGGGCCAATGCGCGCGCAGAGCCCCAGGTTTGCTGTTGGGCTGGAGAGGCTGCAAAGCGCTCAGGAAAGCCAGGCAGAGAATGCCCTACTCTCACGGACACAGGATTTCTTAAAACAAGCCCTTTTATTGGATTTTGAGATGCAGAGGCTATACGAAGACGCAGAGGCTGCGTAGGAAGCGGGGACCTGGCTTCTGTTCGGCTCGTCACGGGGCAGAGGAGGAAGCACAGCACGTTGTCCGGCAGGTGCTCCCCGGGGATGCAGGAGTGCCTCGCTGGCGGATCCCCCACAGTGACCAGCTCTGGTGGAAGACGTGCCCGAGGGGTGGTCTCAGGGGCACCAGCAGCAGGCGGTTGGTGATGTTGCTCTTGGGGGTGCTCAGGTGTTCGTAGGCGCTGCCCCATCCCTAGGCTGGATGCATCCCTGTCAGAAAGGACTTCTTGGGAAGGGCTTGGCAGATGCAGCGGGGGTCCCCACTCGAGGGTTGGCTTGACCCAAGGTGTCATTGGGGTCTGCTTTGCCCTCCCAGTCATCGTCCTCTCCCTCCTCCTCAGCATCGCTGGAGCTTCCCCGCTGGCTGCCGCTGTCACAGTCAGCGCTCCTCCGCCTGCGCAGCCAGTAGAGCTCAAGGAGCAGGAGCAGGGTTTCGGCAGAGGCCCAAATCCACCAGCGCTGGCAGACAGCAAGGCGCACGCCTTCCGAAGTGAGGCCGCATGACTCCTGGCTCCTCTGCTCCATCTGCTCCAATGAAATTCCTAGGAAAGCCACCAGTTTGCAGTCCAGGTTAACGTCTCCCCGTGTACCCACAGGAGATAAACAAAAGAGGAGGTGAATACAATTTCTCTCCCATATCTCCTCCCAAGAGCTTTGAGGTAACGGTTACACTCAGAACAGGGAGACACAGAAAACCCAGGCACTAGACCTCTTCAGGTTCTGGCCTCCTCACAGCTGTCAGGAGGTGAAGGGTGTCACTGCAGAGAAGCTTCAGTGAAAGAGACACCTGCTCCTCAGCTACTGCTGCCAAATTGTAACTCTCAGTCAACTGTAATCTCTGCCGTAGCTGAGCTAGTACCCCACATACAGAACTCCTCTCCCTGCTAATCCCTGGAATCATCCCATCCACCTGGAGAGGGCAGTGGAGATCCTCCCGATTCCTCTAGCCAGCCTGCTCCTCCATTAAGGACATGTAAAGCAGTTACCTGGAAAAGGAACGCCTGCGCTCCTTTGGAGTCTTTAGATTCCATCCGCTCCTGAACCATGTGTAAACTCATCGAGTCTGGACTTTTTCTTTTCCCTGTTAAGATAAGTTTGACCTTTATTACAATTACAGCTTGACCTTTATCACAAAAAGACACCAAGAAACAAAACATGGCCAGTATGAGAAAATGCATACTGCTTGCAGATGCAAAGGTGGACATGCTATTTAAGCAAAACCAGTTTAGAATTCCTACAAGTCTTAGGGAAAGTTTTAGGATGACATTTGTCTTGTTTTAGTTTTGCATGTTTGCCATCTGCACCCAGAAAGTCTATTGGAGCAAACACTCTGTCAGTTTTGCTGATGTCAGATGCACTCGAGTGTAACTGCCGTCCGACAGGCCATCGAAACACAAACATGAAAAACAGCCCAACTTCATTGAGCCAAACCCCCACTCTTCTTTAAGTCTCGTTGTGCTCTGTCAAACTCCTCCCTAGACAAGGGAGGCCAAAGGCATCCTGCTTGTGTCAGAAATCGCAGCAGGACCAGGGGAGCGACGGTCCCCCTGTCCTCGGCTCTGGTGAGGCCGCTCCTCGAATACCGTGTTCAGTTTTGGGCCCCTCACTACAAGTCAGACACTGAGGGGCTGGAGCGCGTCCAGAGAAGAGCAACGAAGGTGGTGAAGGGTCTAGAGAGCAAGTCCTGTGAGGAGCGGCTGAGGGAACTGGGGGTGTTTAGCCTGGAGAGAAGGAGGCTGCGGGGAGACCTCAACACCCTCTACAACTACCCGAAAGGACGTTGTAGCAAGGTGGGTGTTGGTCTCTTTTCCCCAGTAACAAGCGATAGGAGGAGAAGCAGCGGCCTCCAGTTGCACCAGGGGAGGTTTAGATCAGCTATTGGGGAACATTTCTCCACTGAAAGGGTTGTCAGCATTGGAACAGGCTGCCCAAGGAGGTGGTTGAGTCACCATCCACGGGTAGATGTGGCGCTGAGGGACATGGTTTAGTGGTGGACTTGGCAGTGTTGGGTTAACGGTTGGACTCGATGATCTTAGAGGTTTTTTCCAACCTCAGTGATTCTATGATTCTCCAAAGGAGGTGCTTGTGTCGTTGGGATGGCATTTGAATGAGCCATTGGAACTGCTGCTGGTCCTCAAGCTGGTGACGTGTCTGCAGGAGCTGGGAGATATCCTGGAGGAGGGAGAGTGCACCCAGCAGATGGAGGCTGCCCAGGTGGAAACCGAGGAGGAAACGGTTGTGGTGGTACCCCCGGGGGAAGAGGAAGTGCGGAGGGTGGTGGAGGATACAAGGGAGATGGAGGCACAGGCACAGAGAGCGTGTTGATGCTGGTAGTGCTGGGGCCTGAGTCCTCTGGGTACATTCACTGTGCGGGCGTCCGCGATTTGAGCTTCTAAAGAAACCCCAAAACACCAGTCACTGCTTGTTACACTCTGCCCTGATTTTAAAGAGGAAAGTGAATGGAGGAGGAGCGTGGTGGCGAGCACTTCTTGTTCTCAACTTAAGCATTTTTCTCCCTGCTTTTTGTTCATTTGAGACTACGCTCATTTCTTGGTCCTCATACTTGCCTTCCACATCCTCACCCCCAACAAATCCCTCAGTCTCCCCTTCTTATAGTCAGTTTGGCAACTGTGGCCGGAGGCTGCCCGTGCTAAAAGAGACACGTGCCAAGCGCTCTTCTGCCACACCTTGACACGCTTAATACATCACAGTTCTGATCTTCAAAGTACTGCACAGACATTTACTCATCTTCTCTCAAACTTCTTTTAACATCTTCCGCACATGCTTCCTAGGTTGCTGCCTCATGGTGACGTCTTTGGCCCGTTCTTGGCCCTGAATTGTTATTTTTTGCATACTGAACTTGAGGTTTTAGACAATCTGTGGGATGGACCCTGGTTTTTGTTTTGACTTATCTTTAAGATTTTATACACACAGTTCACCCTTACAATCGATCTATAACACAGAGATACCAAAAGGAAGGACTAACGATGCTGCAATAAACCAAAAGAGACTCCTCTCTCTCCAACCGAGAGAAAGCAGCTTGGCTGCTTGAGATGACTAAATAGTAAAGTAACAGCCTTGCCTTTTCCAGTAGTTTGCTCAATCAGTATTAACTAAGTTGTTAAAAAAAGAATATTGGAGGCTGATTTCTATTGGGAAATCAATTTCTTCAGCCCTATTCAGTAATCAAGAGGGTGCCTTTCCATCTGATCCTTTAATTAGGTTTCATTTTCACACGTAATTATGATTGCCTCAGAAAGACTTCATTCTTCAGAGTCCTCTTTTCAATCATGTACTGGAGTTTTATTTTAAATAATCTTCCTGAGAGCACAGATCCCCTTTGTGAAGGCCAATTCAAATTAAGCCATTTAAAAATTAGTTACCACATGTATTCTCCACAACGATCTGTGCATACTTATTCCCTTATAAATCAGCTGTTGTGTCCGTTATGTGTTACGGCCTCGTTTAACAGGTTACAAGCAGCAATATATTGAATTTCTGTAGCATACTTACACTTCCCAGTCTGGTCTGCCACTTGCCGAGCGAATTTTGCCGGCTCTCACTGGATGACCTTTTGGCATGGGGAGAGAAAAAAAATCCCTTTCAGTTTACCTCAAGATAATTTTTTTAAGCGAAATTTGTAAGTTACAGTTACTTACCAGTTGTGGGTATCGATCGTCCTTGGTAGCCCAGAAGACTCGGCAATGCTGGCTGTCTCAGTCCAGGAACCAGATAGCCCTTGTGAATCAGTGCAAACAGTTGGAAAATAAGCTCTACTAAAATACGAAAATCACTGCACATGCTGGAAGAAAACCTACCTTCTCTTCCCGCAAACCATGGATTGACAGGGGGGAAGATTGAGGACGTCCCCTGGCAGCCACCAGCGCAGCAGGAGGGGTCAGAGCTGGTGGATGTGCTGGTGGCTGCTGCTGCTGCCGCCTCTGCTTACGGATCACCTGTGCATACCCAGTTCCATTTTTGAAGTTGTTCACAGCCTAGAGGCAGAAAAATATTTACAAAGAGGTAACATGAACCTTCAGTAGCTCAATGAACAAAAGCCTCCACAGAGTAGAATTACTTGTGTATTCCCGTATATACTCTCCATCCTAAAATAAACCAACATACGGATATATTCAGATTAGATCTAAGGAAGAAATTCTTCCCTGTGAGGGTGGTGAGGCCCTGGCACAGGTTGCCCAGAGAAGCTGAGGCTGCCCCCTCCCTGGAAGGGTTCAAGGCCAGGTTGGACGGGGCTTTGGGCCACCTGGGCTAGTGGAAGGTGTCCCTGCCTGTGGCAGGGGGGTTGGACTGGATGGGCTTTAAGGTCCCTTCCAAGCCAAACCCTTCTGTGATACATGAACGCATCCCATTAAACACTGGTGTTAATGGCTGGTAACTCAGACTATCTGTATGTAAAGCACTCCGGTGTTAACACTGAATTTGAAACTGAGGCAATCCTGTTGAACACAAGTGTGACCTGAATTTGCCAGATTGTCGCTCAAGAGTTGTCAGCTTCTGTAACAACAGGGAATGTATTTACAAAGTAAATTTAGCCTTATTCCATTTAGCCTTGTTTAAGGAGGTGTACATTAATATTTTCTTCCCTTTCAGCTAACTGACTGACTAGACTTTTCTTACAAACAGTTTATCTAAAAGTCACTGCATTACCTGGCGTAGGCACTTGTTGGCAACTAAAGTGTCGGGAGAAACACCTGCCTGATGACATGTTGGGCATGTATGTTCCTCAGAGTCCAGTAATGCCGTTCTAATACCTGGGTATAATCAGAATCATCAAAATAGGTTTTAGCTAAACTAAGGACATTGTCTGGGTTCTAATCAATTATAAAGGCCTGTAGATGGTTAATGGGCGAATATGGTTCCGAACTGAGAGCATGAAGCTATAAATGTTCAGCAGTGTAAAAAATTTCTAGTATGCAGGAAATAGCTGCCCAGTTTTGCTATTGCACTATTGTAGCATTTGAAGATGTAGAGCAGGCCGTGTCTTGATGTTCTGACTGGTCTGTTCTCCACTGTCCAGCACAGTGAGAAGTCCCCAACCTCAAGGTTCATGAATAAGACACATCTCCAAAAACCATTAGTAGGTTCAAGTTCTGACGGTTTTAACCAACTCTCCCGTGGAGAAGAATGTGGATTAAATGCCTAACGAGCCATTTGCTGCAGACCACAGTAAGTCACCAGCGTTGGCTCTATAGTTTTGTATGAGAGAAAGGACTGTGCACAAACTCAATGCATTTGATAACTAACACTGTAATCAGCTGCAGCATTACGCACTCTTCTCGTACTCATCCTTCTGCATGGAAAGAGGATTTAACTAGATGCATAAAAAGGGAAAAAAGCCTTCTGCCTTTGTTTTTTCCTTTCTACAAGAAGAGTCCTTTCCTATTCAGGGTACACTTTAGTATTAAACAGAGCTGGTAACAAAGGAATGTTATGATCTTTCTGCTGTCAGAAGATCAGGTGTGATGTTTTGAATTAGCAAACATGGCAGTAACACTTACACTCGTCACAGTAACTGTTTCTACAGCAGGGAATAATGACTGCATCAGCCATGATTTCTTTACAAATGGAACATAACAGCTCCTCCGGAATAGGATCGTCTGAGGAAAGGGAGGAAGAAGATGGCTCCTCGGGTAAAAAGGGAGGCTTTTCCTTCTTTCCTCTGGCATAAGCTTCCCTGGAGGGGGGATGGGGAAGGAAAAAGAAAAAAAGTTAAAGATGGATAAAGGAGAACTTTCCCAAGCTTTGGATTTTATCCAATGAAGACAGTAGGTGTCATTCTCACTCCACATTAGCCTTCAAAAATACAGACATTTAGTTTAAACTACTTTTCTATAGCCAGAGTGCTAGAAAAGGGAGGGGGGAACAATTTTCCTTCTGCAGAACTCTTCCATTCATTGGATCAACTAAGAAATTAGCTCAGACTAGAGAAATCATTTTCTGACAGCTAGAAACCAGGTG
Source organism: Strix uralensis (assembly GCF_047716275.1). Classification (NCBI taxonomy): domain Eukaryota; kingdom Metazoa; phylum Chordata; class Aves; order Strigiformes; family Strigidae; genus Strix; species Strix uralensis. The sequence goes on along the minus strand of NC_133983.1, from coordinate 917,432 downwards.
AAATGAATCCCACCTCTCCTTTGCCAGAGGGTAAATGTCAATCGCAGGCTCAGGATAAAGTCAGTCTCTGTGTAATTATGTTTTATAAATGGAAGAAGTCTATGTTAGAGCTTCTGCAAAAGGAGATCCATGACGGAAAAACAGAGCTGCTACCGAGTGCATTTTAAAACAGCCACTCTTGTCAGCACACAGCAGGATTTTCTTAGTTTACAGCAACAGGTAAACATCCCTCTGCTTCACACATGGGATCTGATAAATGTCAGAGGCAGAGGGAATCTCAGTCCAACAGCTGTTTGTTAAATTCTGCAAGAAGCCTTAGCAAGATAAAGCAGAAGCAAAAGGAGCTTTCAAAAAGAATGACGCCACTGTAAACACGACTGAAATGTTTTGCAGAAATACGGATTCTTAGCATACCACAAGCTTAACCAACGTTCAGGGGCGTGAGCAGCAGCACTGCCCTATTTTAATATTAGAAATCATCACAGGTTTTAAGGTTAAGATACAATGACAGTGCTTCTTCCCCCGTAATTACAGATGCTGGCCAGCTTGGTGGCATTGCCACTCAGACACTGACACGTGGCTTCTCTCCTTCACTTTTTGGTCAGACCAGCTAATTCCATACTCACGCATTAATAATTGGTATTGCATATCTTCCAGTCTTCGTCAGCATAGCGCCCTTGGTATTGGGATCTTCCACCTCCACCATGAAACTCCTGGGAATTCCTGTGCACTTTTTAAGTCTGGGAACAGACTGAAAATTACTGTCCTGTTAAGAAAAGAAATGCAGACATAGCTCATCTTAAGACCCACACTTAAAACGACATTTCAACCACTATTTTAAGCAGGAAAGGCCTTTAATCCTCTCCTTTTACCTAGCCTAAGGGTTGCTCGACCGAAATACTCTTTTTCCTAAATGAATATAGCCAGGATGCTCCAAAGGCTCGAGCAGTGTTCTGAACGCAGTCGACATTCTTTGGCTCAACTTCAGGGTCCTTAAGGGTGAAATATCCCTCAGCTCCCCATCCCCTCAGAGGAGAGGCACAAACCCCCTCCTCCTCCAAAGCGCAGTTCAGAGGGAGAGCTTAATGCAGGGCTCTGGATCGGCCACTGGGGACACTGATATTCACCACCTACAGATGAAGGTTGAATTCAGAGCTGATGCACGTACGTTCAGTGAGTAACGTTAAATGGCATGAATACTCAACCAGAGACTTGTGTAATTATAACACGCAAATATTCAATAGATGGGGTCAAGAGAAACGTCATCTTTTTCTACAAAATACTAAAAACTGCAAACTGTCATTAAAAAGAGTTAAGATGAGAAAAATTTGCAGTAACATTGAAATATATAAAAATATACATTAAAGTTCACAGAGAAAGATCTATGCACATATATAATGACTATGCCCTCGAAGAAAGAAAATTTCCCATTGAAAATCCCAGCTTTCCCTGGAATTTTGAAGGGCTTTGCACCACTGCCATAGAACCTCTGTACTTCAGCCCAAGAGAAACAATTCCTAATAGGGGTATTCATGTAACTGCTGTGTAACTGCCAAGGTAAAACAAGTGAAAAACCAAGTGACACCAGAAGCCCCCCACAATCTTACCCCATTTGTTGGGCAGTTCTTTATATAGTGCCCAGGTTTTCCACAGCGAAAGCAAATATAGGACGGTGGAGGTGGACCCAAGGGTTTCTTCACGTAACTAAAAGGTTTTTGGGAAAAAAAGAAAATGGTATGTATGCGTCTCTCTTGTTCCAACAACCATCTCTACAATGTTTCCATAGTCTTCAAAGAACAGGTAGGACTTTGCCAACACTTACTTGATTGGATCGTACTGACGGCAAGACTGGATCATCATAGCTCGTATTTTATCTTCCTCGGAAGCGTTGGCTTCAGCCAGATTGCCGGTCTGTTTAACAGGTAATTATTGGACACGCACATTAGAAACACGTTTAAGCTCCCCCAGCCAAAGACTCACCCAACCCTGTAAAAAGCAGCCCAGCAGTAGCTGAGGTTGCAGGAAAGCAGCTGCTTCTATGAGCCAGAGTTGTCCCAGAGATGTTCTGGGGAGCCCTTACGCCATCACATGGTGTCTCTGTGCCCGTTAACCTGCTTGGAAGGAGCATTCTTGGGCACTCAAAACCTGAGGCTCTGTTTGTACCTTACATAAAGACTTGTGTAACCAATCCAAATGTCTTCCAAGCAGACTGAAGCTCTGCGTAGAAAAAATTACATTATCCAGTATTTTTAAATGGATTCCTGAGCTCCAGATTATTTGAAGGAGAAAATCTCCGCTGTACATTTAATGGAGATGTATGCAAGTATCCGTGTTTACACTTTGCAGCATTAAAAGGACACACAACTTAAGAGTCAGGGAAGTTGCTTTTGCTCACCGAAATTCAGCTTCAGACACAGAAGCATTAAGAGGAATCAAGCTTTTTATAATTCCTCAGCAAGACAAAAGATTCTTTCCAGCAGAAATTGGACCATGGTGTGCTGTAGGCAGCCCAGACTGCATGTCCCCTGCCTACTCACTTCTTCACGGTAAGTGATTTAACTATGGTCAGCACAACCTGCAGATTTTTTCCTGTTTGCTGTGCCCTTCTAACACACAAATTGTAATAGAAACCTTACGCAGAACTAGACCTTCAAATTACCAAAGCCAGCTGATTTTTTGTAAGTAGCATTTGTTCAAATGTTCTCATTACACACTAGTCCAGATCCCAGCAGGGTCTAAGGGAGGGATGTAAAGGACACGGACCTCCAAGCACCCATCATTCAGAGCAACCACTCATGGTTTTGAGTTTATATGCAAAAGCAACCCACTAGTTTCAACAGTTTATGAAATGGTTGTTTTATAGACACAACAGTAACATAATCCAGACCGACATCTATGAAACCCCTTCCGTTACCATTTACAGAAAACTTTACAGATACTTGACCAATTTGTTTAAACCCAGACAGTTTACAAGACACATCCAAACCCCACAAACCATTGCTAGGCACAGACCATAATTCAAATACGGAATTTCCTACAAGGTAATAACAAAGCAGAAAACTTGTCAACACATTGCCTCCATGCCAAGCCTGTCTGCACTGAGGAGGTTGGAGTATAACAGTTTGGAGCTGCTTTACGTTACATTCCTGCATTTTTCTGAAATACCTACATTTTCTCAAAAGCTTTAATGTGTACAGCACTTGGACAGTTTTTCACATTTTAGAGTCAAACTTCACATGAGTTTACAGAACCAACAATTTCTTCTGGTGACTACCTTCCAAAGTAACTGTTGGGGTTTTTTCCCCAAATGTACACAATTTAATTCTGCAGTGAGAGAGGGAAGAGGAGAGTGGGAAGAGATTTCTCGAACTCCAGCCTTTATTTTCAGAAGAAAGAACTAGCCCCTCTGCACGAGGCCCTGCCTCCTCTGTTCTTTAAGACCAGTAATTTGACAGGCTCACACTACGCCTTTTCACAAAGTGCAACCACTAGTGCTTTCCCAGACAAAGTGACACATTGTTGAGCAAAAAATGCAAGCAGTTCCACAGCAAACCATGGCATTACAGCAGCTTCAGAAGGCCACCTCTGCTAATACACTGCACTAACACATTGGGATATTCCTGCAAACAATTAGGCACATTTACACAATTTACAGTCTGCGTTCAAACAAATTAGGGTGTGTTGTCCACTCTCCATAGACTACAAGTTATGAAACTGTGCAGCATTCAGAGAGCGGCTCTATAACTGCAGTGACTAGAAACTCAACCGTAGCCACGCAATTGTCCGTGTTACACAAACGCTTCTATTTTGGCTGTTGCAACCCCCCCCGAAATGTCCATAACTTGCAGCCAGTTAAATTCTTCTGTGAAAATTGTGTCGGTCTCCAACACAAAATTAACAAAAGGTCTGAGAAACAGTAAACAGGTCCTGAAGTGCTGCTTCTTTATGTCTTGAAGATGAGCAATAGTGCAACATTGTGTTGAGGGACTCCCCTTCTGTCCTCCCAAACTGGGAACTACTCTTTACAGGGTGCTACGGAAATATACACACATTCTAAAGTTAAAACCAATACTGTAAATTATTAAAAATTAAGTTTTGTTCACATTACAGCAGTTATCCAGTTATACATCACCGTACAAGACTTAAAAATATGAAGCCAGTGGGGTTTTTTGTTGGTGGTGGTGGGGTTTTTTTAAGTCTTTGACAAGAATATACACATACCTTAATGAGCTGGGCCAGAGGAGTGGGTGCAGAAGAGTCCTCAATCTGTTCACAAAAAATTAAACACATATTCAAGTTGTACAATCGAAACATAGCAAAAGTTAACCTCTACTGTAGTCTGAAAGTCTGCACTCTATCCTCCGAGTGTCACGGAAAGAGACATGTCCAACCTAATGTAATTGTATTGGTTCAAAACAAAGTCCAAACCTATGACAGCTTCAGAGGGCCAACGTGGTTCATGAGAAGCAGCTGAACTCGGTGCGCTGGGTTTTAGGTATTTGCATTTGCAGACAAACTGTGAAACTAAACCGTTTCATCGGATAAAACAGAAAGATCAAATGCAGAACTTAGGAATGCCACTTCAGGTAGCAACAACATTTAAACTCACAGCAATCCGTTAGAGACCTTTAAGTACTCAGAGGAGGCCAAACAATAGCACTTCAGTTATACAGCTTTAGGAACAAATACCCAAGTATTTCAGGACACGAAAAGGAATCTTAGCTGCACAGAACTGTCCTCAAAATGTATGGGATACGTTGATTTTGGGATTTGTTTGAACCGCCAAGTCAAAAGTAAGAAACAGTACCAAGTAGAACAACAATGGTTTCTCAGTGGGTTTTGATAACATCTTCCCAAACTGTTAGGCAAAGAAAGTATTTAAAAACAAAAGCTAAGTGATACAATGTGAAAATGGAAAAAATACACTCCAAACAATTTTAATTGCAAGAAACAAAGAGCACACGACAGCCTATACAAACATACTAGCTCTAGACAGACAGATGTAGAACACAGCACCATTGAATTGTGCAAACCTTGAACCTACCTGATCTAAAACCAATCCTACATTATCTGTACAACACAAAGTCATTCAGGAAATATTCCAGCATATTCAATATGAAACACAATGCATCACTAGGCACAAATACCAATATTCACATTAGAACTGTGCAAATGGTGGCATTACTCAGTTTTCACTGTGCTGTGAATCAAATACATGGTCTCTACAACATATACTATGTCTTGCTGCAGAACAGATTAAGTTAATGTTTGGGAGATTAATACGAGGCTACGTTGTTTAGAATTAAGTGCAATGTGTAGAAAAAAAGTGTGAGGTTGTGTTTTTACATACCGCTTTTGGTGTTCCACTCACTGGCTCGGTTCGAGTTCTAGAGGAAGAAATAAAGGTGATGAGAGCTTAGAACAAAGCACTTGTACCCAACCAAAAGCAGTGAAAACAGATTATAAAACCTGAACATCAAGGCATTATGTTCTGATAGTCTAGTGAACGTGGAAATGTATTTGTATACATAAACTGTTCTCTCTTGGCACATTCAGTGCAACTAAAAAAAAAAAAATCCCATTTCTAGTTTGTCAGCAATTACTGTCCGACTTACAGCTCTAGAACACAACAGTGCCAGAGGAAGTCCTCAGATATTTTGTCTCTGCTGTGTAAGTATCAAAACGATGAAGTCTGTGCTACAGCTTTGTGCTCTTAAATAATCAACCATCCAAACAGCGACCCTTGGTCTTTCCTCTGTAGCCAGTATGCCAGAAAGCCAGATCTGAGGCATAAGAATACCTGCCATATCCCACCCCGCCTCCCCCACATGCAAGACACAGTCAAACACTGACAGACTCTTCTGAGAGGGGAACATGCGTATCTCTCTTTACTGTAAAAGCAGTAAAAAGAAGAAAGATACACTCCGAATGCCTCTGTAAACTAATCTCCATACAAAAAGTTAACACACTGCAACCCCTCACAGACTACAGTGCTTTATGGGTACTTACATAAATCGTGTTTTGCTGGTAGTTTTGACTCCTCTAACAGGGACTCTTCTAACAATCACCGAGGAGTTCTTAGGAATCAGGCTGTTATCATCGGTGTATTCTGAAAACAACACCAATACAGAAGAAAACATTAGTCAGTTCGTAAGAATGTATATTAATGTGTAATTACATAGCACTTGAGAGAACCCCTTCACAGACAGAAAAGCAAAATTTTGTATGTGACATGGCACTCCCGTCGTCTCAACACACTAACAGAACCTTTCAAGAAGTCTTCAGGTTTGAGAATCAAACACCAGCAGCAAAACCTTTTCCATTCTTTTCAAACACTTTGGATGCCAGCAGCAAAATGGTCTCAGAGGTCACTAAAGGAGAGTCTGCTCATGCCTGAGGTTCTTTCCTGACCTAGCTCAAGTTGCTTTTGCTTCTGTTAGGCTACAAACCCGAGAGATCTTTGGAGAGGAACAAACCACAGCAAAGTCTCACCTGCGTAAACCAGATTCTAAAGTCTGACCAGCTTACCCTGCAACAAAGCAGGCGCTCGGCTAAAGCATGAAAACTCTGCGCCGCTGCTTTCCGAGCTGTTCCCTAAAAACGATTCCCCTGGGCTGCGAGTGCTGGGGACTGACAGAACACAGAAGAGAGCCGCCAGCTCTCTGCTTCTCGGGGCTTCGTCCATCGACAGCCACACTGTCAGCTGCTCAGGGCTGTACATGCGAATGCAAACGGAACTGGCAGTGCTGGAGTTTGGATCACAGGAACCTGAGGGGTTTTTTGAGCTTGCTTTCACACGTAGGGCAGAACTGGCTCCAACTAAAGTGGTGTCTCCTCTCTTAAGCTAATCATCTAGCTTGAATAAGCCAAAGGGACGTGAATTCTTTCAATTCACTTTTTGCAGAGCAGAGAGACTCAAACGAAATTAATTACGAAGACAAGTCTTCTGAAAAGCCTTTTGAAACCAGAGCGTGCCTGAAGGTCTCCATGCTTTGCCTTGGCTTACACCGTGTTCGTCTTTTGAAGAGGAGGAGCTACCTGAGACGCTTTGACTGAGTGAGCCTCAAATGTGAAGATCTCCCATGAGTGAGTCTCACATGTAAAGACGTCTCCATGAGAATGGTTTATATATTGTACTTGCACAAGCTGGATATGACTAAATGTTTTAAAGCACCATCAGCAGCCATGCCCTGTGATCTGCCTACAGTTTTAACTATTAAAAGCCGTTACCTATGGAGGCCGAATCAGAACAATGGCCCGAAAGCCAAAGTTGCTGTGAAAGTACTACTAATGACAAAACCCAAAGCTTTTACAGAAGTCATACCCTGAAACCAACGCCTAGAGCTCTGCTCAAATGGGGAATCTCACCATTACACAGCCACCTGTCAGGAAAGGCCTGAGATGGGACTTTTTGATGTCGGAGGAGCTCAAAGAGCACTGAGGCTGACAAGCAACGGGGAGATGATGCCAGCTGCAGCTCTGGAAGCCCAAAGCAGCTGTTTCCACCTGCTGAACGGAGTCATACAGAGTGTTCTTTCTGGTCCAGATCACAAACCACTGGACTGAGATTTCAGAGGCACAGGATAAGTAACAGTAGCTCCACAAAAAGGCAGGAGTTTGCTACGCCTGTGCCCAGCTGAGGGTTCTGGTAGGTCTGCAGAGGATTGCAGGTGGCAGCACCTCTCCTCGAGGGAGGCTGTGTATATGAGGACAGCAGCCAGTGCACTTATTCGCCAATTCTGCAAGCGTGCAGAGGTCAGCTGGAACATGCACAACAGGTGTATGATGCAAAGAGAGGAATGGGTCCTCTTTTTGTATTTTATGACAATTCACTGACCATTAGAAGCATTGACATCTGCCTTCTGAATAGACTGTCCTTGCATGAGATATATATAGACAGAGGGAGGGATGCTTGTTTTCAATCCACTTGTGAAGTGCACAGGGAGGAGACCTCCAGCCATCTAATACCAGACTGATAGAAAAATGAATTCCCCTTAAAAGTCAATCAGTACACATTGAAATGGATCAACTGAAAACTGAAGAGTGACAATAACCTGGTGAAGTAAAGGCTTTATTTGCGCAGGACACTTATCACGGCACATATTTGTATGTGGGACTTGAAGCATCCCACCAGCTGGGTCACTGAGGCAGAGAATTTGTGGAAGAGGGTTTACAAACAGCGGAGTGCGCTGCCGAGGTAGTTCTGTGAAGGGACCTGACACCTGTTGGCTTTCATACATTTATTTTTCCTTCACGTCAATTAATTGAGTTCATTTTGGTGATGAAATCTGTGTCAATGATGAAATCTGGTGAAGTCAAACAATGTAGACTTAAAAGTTAACTTTTTTGGTTTTAAATAGGAAAGGACTAAAGCTGGAGCATTAGTCCTGAAGTCCCTGGAAATTTCTGTTTGCTCCCTTTGAATTTAACAGCTGCCAGCTTAGTCTAACAGCTCTCAGACAAAACTGGCATCTGCCAGCAGGAGCCTGTTCCCCGCAGGCAGCAACATCCCGTGTAGCTGCGGGGCCTTGGCAACTACCAGTGTCACTCTGCCTCGCCACGACTCCACATCTGCAGATTGAGCAGCGACATCACGCTCAACAGGGCTACTTTTCACACTTGTCCAAGCAGAGCTCCAACAGAAATGTTCAACAAAGCTGGAGCCAACACCATTGTTGATTCCCACTCCCTTCTAGCACAAAACTTGTTTTACTGCCAGTGATGGCCGGTAAGTGGCTACTGGGCTTTTGCAAGCACTAGACGTTGCACATCGACCACGTAGTCTCCTACGCCCAGCTCCGTGTCTAACAACAGATCGGAACGGCTCTGTGAGGTCCCCGCACAAGCCACAGCTACCGATGGTGGCCGAATCGCACTGTCCCTTCCCACCCCACTGAATCGCTGGCGCCACTTGCCCTCCCGGTTCCCCGCACGCCGGCGGGACGGGCCCCAGGCTGACTCACGCCACGTGGGGACAAGCCACAGAGAGCAGAGTGTGGCTCCCGCAGGCCGTGGCCGCCGCCAGCCGGGCAGTGCCCGAGGCCCCGTGTCCGCCGCCCCCACGCACCTTCTCCGGTCTGGGCGTTGGATATCTGCAGCTCGCAGTTGGTCACCTTCAGCTTGTGGCGGCCCATGATCTGGCGCTTCAGGTGGCCCAGGGAGATGTTGAGGCCGCTGAAGGTGACTGTGTCGTACTGCAGCAGGGAGAAGAACTTGTAATGCACGCACGGCATGGCTGATGTTCCACTCGCTGGCTCGGTTCGAGTTCTAGAAGAAGAAATAAAGGTGAGGAGAACTTAGAACAAAGCACTTGTACCCAACCAAAAGCAGTGAAAACAGATTATAAAACCTAAACATCAAAACATTATGTTCTGATATGTTCATTATGTTCTGCTGGTAAGGACTTTGTGAGTCCCAGCTGGGAATGGCCTAACAGGCCCATGTGGGCCTAGGACTCAAAAGATGGTGCAAGTCCATCACAGAGAATGGGATTTTGCCATCTACGTGCCAGTACAGGCATCCAGAAGGTAACTGCTGCCTTTATGACACTATTCAGCAAAAATGTTTATTTTGTTTGGTGCTTCCAAGCTTACGCCAAGCGAATACGGCCAGGGGGTTCCTCTCTCTCTGAGGGCCATCTATTCAGAAGATGAAAAGCCAGGAAAACAATCCCCCGTCTCCGCAAAAGGAGGCTGGTGCTGTGTGAGGAGCCAGGGCTCTGACACGTGTACATTGACCCTCCTGCTCCGAGGGGGAGCCGCTGCCCACGGCTGGGCCACCCGCTGCCCCGCGCTGCGCCTCAGGGACTTCACCTCGAGGAACTGCTCTGGCTTCCACAGTTATTAACCTCAGCTACTACTGCCGTGCTTGTCAGAAGCCATGCCGGGACACAACTACTGAACAAAACTGACCCAAGTCAGCAGGCGACATTTGGATGGGGCTTTGGAGCCCAACAATAATTAATTGGTCTCTTCCAAGCCCACCAAACCCTTAAGCACACGTACCGTTTTACTCAGGTGATAACCACGGGAGGGAGAGGCCACAGTCTCTCCAAATCACCTCGTATCTTTGCTGAAAAATCTGCAGGACCCCTTCAGCCCTGGCCATCTGACCTCAGTGAGACCACCGCTCACCTTGCCCCACGGAGACACCGCTCACATTCACCTGGGTTTTGTTTCAAAAGCTTCACACTACTTCCTTTACTCTTTGTCTCACCTGACTGTTGAACCTTTGTCTACCCTCACTGTTTGGCTGCTCTGAAACTCACAACCTGCAGCTCTGAAGCCAGACAACAACAAGGGGAAGGCCTGAGGCCAGCGGCCCCGCTCCCAGCACACGCCGTCACCGCGGCGCAGGGGCCCGGGATGTGCAGAGGAGCCGGGTTCAAGGTGCCGACCTGCGCCCAATGGCTCCCTCCAGCCAAACCCCTCACCCAGAACCACCGCTCTGCCCGCGCTGAGCGCCGGGAAACACCTTCAGGGCTTCCAGCTGTTTGCAGTGCTCAATTCCACATCGTTATTCTTACAGAATTGAAAGGCCAGGGGCCGTGAAACGAGCGCAGCCACCCAGTTCACACGCAAGGGGTGACCCCGACTGCACCGTGGCCCCCGTGGCCCCCCTGCTGCCAACCCCTGGGACCGCGTGGGAGGGACAGCGACCGGACCGGCCCCTGGACCCCCCCCCTCTCCCCGGAGCCTCCCTGGACCAGCCCTGGGCCCTCTGGAGACCCCCTTGAGCCACTCCCGGCCCCCAGAGCCCACCCAGACCAGCCCTGGGCCCTCTGGAGTCCTCCAAGAGTGATCCTGGGCCCTCTGGAGCCCCCCTGAGCACCCCACCCGGAGCCCCCCAAGCCCATCCCCGGGCCCCCTGGAGCCCCCCCTGGCCCTGCTCACCACGGCGGCGGGCAGCTCAGGTCAAAGGGCTGGCGCTCTGGGCGCGGCAAGGGGCAGCCCTGCCGAGGAGCCTGTCGGATCTGGCTCTGGCTCTGTCCTCACCTGGGAGCTGCTGGTGGCACTGGTCGCCGTGTCCTGATGCCGCTTGCCATGGTCGTGATGCTGCTCGCCGTCTCCTCCTCCTCGCTGATCGCCTCCTCCTCACTGATCACCTCCTCCTCCTCCTCCTCAGTAATTGCCTCCTCCTCACTACTCGCCTCCTCCTCCTCCTCACTACTCACCACCTCCTCACTACTCGCCTCCTCCTCCTCAAATGAGCGCCGCTGCCCTGGCACTGCTGGTCGCATCCTGGGCATTATTAGGACACAATGGGGGCGGGGCTTCGCTCGGCCAATAGCAGCAGTGCTACTGCCCAGGTTGCTAGGAGCCAAATGGGGGCGGAGTTTCACTCAGCCAATAGCGGCAGTGCTGCCCTGGTTGCTAGGAAACCGGGCAGGGGCGGGGCTTCGCTCAGCCAATAGCAGCAGTGCTGCTGCCCAGGTTGCTAGGAGCCGGATGGGGGCGGGGCTACGCTCGGCCAATGGCGGCAGTGCTGCCCGGCCTTCTTTCTGTCTTTGCTGACTGAAGAATCGCAGTGATGGACAAGGAGCCTGCTGAGGTCCTGACCAGACCGACCCTGACAAAGCCTGGCACTGCCACACAGTGAGAGAGCTGTAAACGTCATTCACGGGAAAAGCTGTGGGGAAAGTCACGAATCATCTCCCATTCTGCAAGCCAAATTCTTGACTGTTTCCTCACTACTGCTGATTTAAGTGTAAATTGCTTCAAAATAACACTTAAAATTCCTAACTTTTCATACCAGTAGTTTCTTCGTGCCGTAAGAGAAACACTGTGCTGAGAAGGCACTATGAACATACAGCAATATTTACATATAGACATTTTGTCTTCCCTTAGATGAAGTTATTTTGTAATTTGAAACCTTAGCGGAAGGATTTTTGCTTTTCTCCTGATCAGACATTTAAGTGTCAGCCCCCTGCCACAGCTGCAGCAGAAGTATTCAAGCTGTTTCAGCACCAAATTAAACTTTCACTTTCCACTTGGCTCTTATTTTTTCCTTCCTCTTAATTTTTATATTTAAACAAAGAGTTTAAGTATTTGCTTACCTGGGGAAAAAAAGTGCTATCCTTCTCCTGTTATGATAAGCTACTGATCTGAAGGGCAGAAGGCTGAGACCCCCACGAAGATATTTAGAAGAGTGGGAAGAATTTGAGAGTCATAAGTTGGATGTTCTTTGGCTGGCCAAAACTGAGGAGGGGGAAGAAGACCTACAGGGAGCTCAAGGGAAGCACAAGAGAGCATCTGGGAGCCAGCAGCGTGATGGGGGCATGAGACAGCGCTGCACTGCCGTGTGTCAGGCACAGTGTTTTCAGCAACTGCAGAGGAGAGTTAATGCCACTGACGAGAGCACAGCTCGTCTGACGTGGTGGCCCTGCTGGTCCTTCACGTACCGGAAAGATGAACTGTCCCTGGAAGAACTGGCGAGGAGAGCTGCGGGGATCGCTGGGACATGGGAGATGGACACGCGTGCTGACGTCAGGAGTGCGGGATTTGCTTGGGCCAGAAAAGCAAGTGGGAGAAGAGTGGGGTGACTGCTGTAAATGCAGAAGAGGGAAATAACACTTAGGGAGAACAGTTACTAAGACTGAAGGGTGTGGGCACCAGAAAAAATGTGTAATGCCTGGCCCTGAGTAACTTTAAGCTGCAAACTGGAAGAAAACTCTTTAATGCTTAGAAGATTTGGGTTCTGCAAGAGCCTTCCAAGGGAAATAAAGAAAGGAGGAAGCAACCAGCCAACCCCTGACTGCTCACTATGGAGCTCAGTCACCTTTTGATGGGCCTGGAGATCTCTTCCAGTCTCTCCTTCCTCCAAATTAACTGCCTCTGCGGGCATTGCCTTTCAAGATACGTGTTCCCTCTTCACTTTTTAATTGCTCTGATGTCTTCTTGTTTGAAACACTGAACTGTTGCTGATCAAGTATTTTGATGGCAAAAAGCGCTATGCTGGCAGGATCGTTTCACTTGTGAATTGTGCTTAGGTACCAACTCAGATAATGTGGTTTCATATAGCAAGAATTACACTTTTTAACCAGTTAACAAGCACGGGAAGGACTTTACCATGTTTGAACTCCTCTCCCGTTACCGCTGGCGTTGATGCAGATCCCTTGTGTGCAGAGTTCTGCTGTGGAGAGCCTGGGGTGAGGATCCCCATTACACGGTACCGGTCTGAGGGGTTCATCTCGGATGTTAAAACAATTGCGCTTAGCATCAGTTTGGGTTAGAAAAAAGTTTAAAGGCTTCTGAATTCAATGTTTACACACCCTAGGGTCCTACAGTGGCAAACTAAGATTGCTGTCTTTGGGTTGTTTCAGCAGTGCAGGATTTGGCCATTCCCTCTATAAGAAAACCCAGTAACTGTCCATCTAAAACTCTGCCATGTAATTCAGGGTAGGACTGAATGCTGTCAATGTAAATCTTATATGAAGAACTACCTCTCGAAGTGTTACTTCCTTCTGCAAATTAAAATAAAGAATAGCTCTTACCATTTTGAAAAAAAAAAAAACCCAAACAAAAAACCAAAAAAACAAGAAGAACTTGTTCACAAGAGCAGAAGCCAAAGCATTTGGATAGAGCGGACATGTTCTTGCTACCAGCATTGCCCAGGAAACCCCACCATGAAATCCCAGCAGGTTGGAGTAAATGCCATGACCTAGAGCGGACACACTGGAGTTAGCCTGCAGTCTTCCAATACCCATGGATATCCCTTCAAATTTGCAGCACCAACTTCACAATCTATAGAATACTCAGTACACTTCAGCCTCCAAGTCAGTTGTTATTGCAGTGCGATGAGGCCAAAACTGTTGGTCCTTAACAGTGATGAGAAAAAGAATCGTTACCACACCACTCCCCAAAATACTGCTACTCTGAAATTTGCCTACTGCTACAGCTACTGCTTCACTCCAACTTCCCTTAAGACAAAATTTCTGCCATTCTTCTAGTACCTGCTCTAGCCACATGCACAAACAATACTTTCTTATTCCTTATGGATCAAGCTTTTATACTTAACTTGGCTTTTTTACCATCTGTAGTCAGGTTCCTGATAAGCAATAAAGCACCTTGTCTTGCAGGCACTCCCCTCTTCTCCCCACTCTACCCCCATTAAAAAACACACCCACTCTACCCCATGGACAGACCTTGAATCTAAACTAAAAAACTGGCTTTTGCTTGAAAACTGTCATTTAAATGGCTCTCCATGGCTGAAGTACTTCTAATGGTCTTATCTTTTCAGCATGAGGTGCCTCTGAAAAGCTTAAAGATTACAAACAATCACCTTACTCACGTTTTGCCCACAGCTTAATCACACGGAGCGTGAGCCAGAAGTTCTCCTCACTTGGCACTAGATGTAGCATTTCATCGGTAACTCTAAGAGAAAAGTTGAAGGACAGAAGTTCCTAGTAACAGGTACAGGTCCTTTTTATGCTACGCTGGATCAATAGCTTACAGTTTATCGTTCAAATCTATGAAAACAAGTTTGGATTACTCGCTTTGTAGTACGTTAAAAATTACAGATTACACATAACATTCCGTATCCCTACAGGTAACTGGTGCCCTCAACAGCTTTGTCATAGTTTATAGACTACCGCCAACCATTTTTAATAAGGCCTTTCTAGAGGATTCCGACAGCCAGGTTTCTTCAACAGCCAGGAACAATTAAACCAGTCACTGTTAAACAGCGAGCAAGTTAGGCTTTGGGTATTTTAAATATCTTCCTTTTTTTAATGAACTACCACACATTCTCCTCTATCAAGTGCTCCACCTATTCATCTGAAGCAGTCTCTGAGGCAACGTGGAACAGTGCACACACCCTGATCCAAGAAACATGAAATACAGCTCTATCTAAACACACAGCTCCTTGAAACATCTAAATTTACACCCACTTGCCACCTCCTCAGATCTCAAGTACACAGGAGATCAGCTTATGCACCTCGTACAGAAACTGGAGTTGTGTCATGTGCATTCTAGACCAACTTCAGTAACACTTTCTTCTTAAAGATGTGTAAATATGCTCACCATTTGCGCTTCATACACATCTCCTATCCAGGCTTCTCAGCTGCCAGTCATCTCCGAGATCAAGATTATCAGAAACAGTTTGCACAGACGGTCTTGCAAACCCCAGATCAATCTTAAGAGGAAAAAAAGTGCCAACCGTGAGTTAGAATGCTGCACTGTTTGTGAACAGCACACCAGTGGGGGACAGTTAGTCAAGTCTAAAAAGAGTGGTTAACATTTGTATTTAGAACTATGTGACTATAGGTACATCTCCCAAGAGATTTATTTGCCAAAAAACTCAAGAAAATTGCTAGAAGTTCCATATTTTATTTATAACACCCGTCATTTACCCCCTTTCTTTTTAAGAGAACTTTACAAAACCCCCTTTCCTTTTAAGCTAGGGAAAGGAAGGGGGTTTTAAGTTGAAAAAGATTACTCTAAACTTAGAATTTCCATTAAAAGGGAAGTTAAAATTAATTATAGAATTAAGACGTAAGTTCAGTCACCTCAGCTGTACTTCAGCAAAGGAGAGAGCACTTTCTCTATGCAGTAAGCCCTTTTGATCCTGAAGCGTCTGGCTCATAGCACCGTCTGAGGCAAGAAAGTTTTTCTGTGAATGTCTGCACCAGACAAAGGCCACAAGAAGGTCACGGAACAAGTGACTTCATGAGAGTGGTACCAAGCAGTGACTTGCTTAGGTACTACAGCACGCAGGTCTGCAGTCACCGTATAAGAGGCAGTCAAGATACAAGGATTCCTGCAGCTGACAAACCCAGGCAGGAGTCTCGTGAGTACTTTTACTTGCCATTTTCCAGATTGCTTGTCTCATGATCACTTCATTTTTGATTTGCAACAAAGCATTTAGTCTGCTGACATGATTCACACCGTGAACTACCCCATACGCATCCCTCTGTCGAAAGCCAGCTGGTCAGAGCTGGGAGGAGTCAGCAAGGGCACTGCCTCTGCTCCCACTCTGCACAGTCCCTGGCAGATAAGTGCCATTCCAGCAGGCTCCCCCGCTCTAAGCACAGGGCAGAAAGGGTTGTCTCTGATGCCCCCCCACCTGCCAAGCTTCCTGGGGGCTTATTTTCCTATCAGCTCCCATTTTACTGCAGCCTCTTCTCCTGGGATCGGCTGTGGTCAGGCCATTTAATTACAGTTTCCTAAATACACTCTAAGGTACCAATAACCTTGTAAAACAGCATGGTCACAGCTCCCTGGAGAAGTTCTCCTGTTCCAAAGCAAGAAAAAAAGCAAAACGCTTACCTCAAAGCCATCAAACTCAAACTTGACAACTGGTACAGACGCATCTTCCACTGCCTGTAAAGGAGCAGATAACTCTGTAAGAAAATATTTTTTGCTACTTTCATGTTCTTCTTAAACTGTGATAAACTACAGAATTTACACTGCTAAACTCCTTAGTATAATGACCGAGTTGCTTCCAAACCAAAAATAAATGTTAGTAAGTTACAAGCAGTGTGGCACTAGTACGGTGTAATACTGGCTTTAAAAAGTTCCTTGGCCAAGAGATTCAGAGGCTGATCCTGTGCTGTAATGAACCAGCAGTGCACAACGAGCCGTCAGTGTCAGTGCTGGTAAGGCACTTCCCTTGGCCGTGAGGAAGAAAAGTCAGAGATTTCTGTCGCTATCTTACCACTGGTTAACATCCAGAGAAATCGAAAAAGTTCTGTCCACATCCGACAGCATGCACTAGCCTCCCTTATTTTGATTTTCTACGGTGCCTGAGGGGCTGTCAGATACCTTATGGGACAGTTTTCAGTGCTGCAGACCCCTTGTCAGAACGGTGCCGCAGCCCACTGAGAGTCTGTTCTCAGGGGACAGTCATCCCAGCAAAGGCTCATGCGCTGTGCACATGAAGTCTGTCCAAATGTCTGCACGAGGAAGACCAGGCTAAGAGGAACACTTCTCAGGAGCTCAGTGTCACAGGCGAGGTGCGCAATACATCACCCGGGGGTGATTTTACAAAGCAGTCTGCACGTTCACAGCGCAGCTCCTACTCACTTGATGTCAAGCTGACAGCGTGCGTCCCTTCCGCAACGTCTGGGGCTGAGTGGCCAGAGAGGAACAGGACCAGGGCAGAATGAACTAGAGGTTCTAAAGTGCATCCAGAGGGACACCATGGCAAAGGCGCTGACAGAAGCCTTTCCACATCACCTTCAACTGCCTTAGCCTTCAGGCTGCTCCTTCCTCTTCCTGCCCCTTACTAGACCTAAGATTAAGGCAAGGCTCCTAGGGACAACCTTGTTTTCTGATACAGCTGACACATTCTCAAACCACGGGCAGGGGAGAAGTGTACTGATACAAGAAAATGATCACCTGCTTTGCACCTTATTTACTTATAGCAACTTACAGCAACTTATAATGATTTCTGAATATTGCTTGATAATCCTGCTTGCCCTGACTGTTCTGTGGAAACTTAGCAAGAACTACTATGTTGAGCAAAAATAAGAGACATGTCCTTGGAAAGCAGATGGGTTCTAGCAAGTTTAGTCTTTGTAGTGGATAGATAGCCATGTATGGGCGGTAGAAACTAATAGACTGGTGCTTTTAGATAAGATAGAGGTGGTAAACCAGTGGGAACCACTCTTGTTGTTCAAGAAATTGACGGAGAGAACCTGCACATGCTCCAAGGAAAAGTACGAGGTGAGGAGGACTGTGAGCCTTCCTCCAACAGACCCCCGGAGACGCCCCCCAGGAGGCAATGCGCAGGTGCAAAGAGAACATAAACTGCTGACGCCAGCCTCTAGAGCTAACCCAGCCTCACTTACACATATGGATATTTGTGTTATGTAATCCAATGAATATGTATATCCACACTCGATAAGTTTCTGGTAAAATGTGCTGTTGGGGTGAAAGCTTTGTGGAGAAATCCCCTTGCACCCTGGTGCCAGATTGGTGCTTTATAAATCTCTGCGAGTTGTAGAGTCTGTTTCTGCGAATCAGGTCAAACAGAAATTCTGGGGTAAAACGGGGAGATTTGGTGGTTAAACATCAATCTGGGGTCCAAGGGACATTTTGGGATGAAAAGGGGGGGCTTGGGATCGTGGGGACTCACCCCGCAGCACCCAGGTGAGGGTGGCCCCGGTGATGGTGGAGGTGCCATCCCCCACCCCCACGGTGTCCCAGCACTGGTACTGGAGGTAGTTGGGGCTGACGTTCTCGGGGTACCCCTGGGGCAGCAGCACCTGTTGGGGGGGGGGGGGGGACGGGACACACAGGTACCCCTGGGACCCCCAGGAATCCCAATTCCCCCCTGCAACCCACCCAAACCCCATTTGCCACCCCCAGGTCCCTCCAAAACACCCTCAGCCCACCCAAACCCCCCCAACCTCATTAGTGCCCCCACAGATCCTATTGGCCCCCCAGTTCTCCATTTTACCCCCCAAGACCCCAAATATCTCCCCAGGACCCTACCAGCCCACCCCCAGGACTCCCCGAGGCCCCATTAGCCCCCCCAGGAGACCCCCAGTACCCCAATAACACTCCCCAAGAACCAAGACCCTCCCCCAGACCCCAATACCTCCCTCAAGACACCCCCAGGACCCCAATACCTCCCCCAGAACCCCCTCCAGGACGTCCCCAATCCCCCCACCTCAGACACCAATATCTCCCTCAAGACCCCCCCCGAGGACCCCAATAACCCTCCCAAACCCCTCCAGGATACCCACCCACCCCTGACTCCATTACACTCCCTCTAGGACCCAAATACCCCCCCCCAGGACCCCAATAACCCCCACAACTCCCACAGAACCTCAATACAACTCCCCCAATAATCCCCCCGGGTCCCCAGTCCCCACTCACGGCACAGGCAGGAGTGTGGGCAGGTGCTGGGGGGGGACAACGTGCTGGAGCCCCCCCGGGGGTCCCCCTGGCCCCCACAGGGCCTACTTCCTGCCGACAGTCTGCCAGGGCTCTATGGTCTGCAGTGAGGCGGCCTAGGCAGGAGGTCCTCCAGCTCTCTGTGCTCTCTCTGATATGGGGGGGTTTGGGGGATATGGGGGTGTGATTTGAGGGTCTATGGGGGGTTTTAATGTGATTTGGTTGGATATGGGGGTGTTTGGGGGGGAAATGTGGGGGTGATTTGGGGGGATCAGGGGGGTTTTGGGGGGATATAAGGGTATTTTGGAAGGATATAGGGGTTTGGGGGTGATATGGGAAGGTTTTGAGGTGATCAGGGTGGATTTGGGGAGATATGGGGGGTTTGGGGGGGATTTGGGGGGATATGGGTATATATGGGGAAGTTTTGGGGTGATTTGGGGGAATATGATGGGTTTGGGGTGATTTGGTGGGATATGGGGGTTTGGGGGGCTATGGAGGATATAAGGGGTATTTTGGAAGGATATGGGGTTTTGGGGTGATATGGGGAGGTTTTGAGGTGATTTGTGGGGATTTGGGGAGATATGTAATGGTTTGGGATGGTTTGGGGGCATATGGGGTGTTTGGGGGGATATGGGGAGGTTTTGGGAGTGATTTAGGGGATATGGGGGGGGTTAGGGGTGATTTGGGGGATATAGAGGGGGTTTGGGGGGTATAGTGGGTTTGGGGGTGATATGGGGGTGTTATGAGAAATTGAGGGTTTTTGGGGAGATCTGGGGTGTTATGGAGTGCTTTGCAGTGATCTGGGGGATATGGGGCGATATGGGAAAGTTTTGGAGTGATTTGGGGGGATATGGGGGGTTTTGGTGTGATTTGGGGGGATATGGGAGCAGTTGAGGGAGTTATGGGGGTGATTTGGGGGATATGGGGGGGTTTGGGGTGATATGGTGTGATATGGGGGGTTGGGGGGATATGGGGGGTGATTTTCAGCGATATGGGTGGTTTGGGGCGTGATTTGGTGGGATATGGGGGGTTGGGGGTGATATGGGGGGTTATTTGGGGGGATATGGGGGGTTTGGGGGGATATGGGGGGATATAAGTGTTATTTTGAAGGATATTGGGGGTTTTGCTGTGATATGGGGAGGTTTTGAGGTGATCAGGGTGGATTTGGGGAGATATGGGGGTTTGGGGGGATATGGGGAAGTTTTGGGGTTGATTTAGGGGACATAGGGTGTTTTGGGGTGATTGGGGGGATATGGGGGTTTTGGGGGGTGATTTGGTGGGATATGGGGGTGTTTGGGGGGATATGGGGTGGTGCTTTGGGGGCATATGGGGGGATTTGGGGGGATATGGGGGGGTTTGTGGGGGATATGGGGAGGTTTTGGGGGTGATTTAGGGGATATGGGGAATTTTGGGGTGATTTGTTGGGATATGGGTGGCTTTGGGGTCATATGGGGGATATGGGGGTATATGGGGGTGTTTTAGGGCTATTTGGGGGTTTGGGGGGTTTTTGGGGATATGGGGGTGTGGTTTGGGAGATATGGTTTATTTGGGGGTGATTTGGTGAGATATGTGGGGGTTTGGGGGGATATGGGGGATATAAGGGGGACTTTGGAAGTATATGGGGGTTTTGGGGTGTAATGGGCAGGTTTTGAGATGATTTGTGGGGATATGGGGAGATATGGAGGGGTTTGGGGGGGTTGGGTGGATATGGGGGATTTTGGGGGCATATGGGGAGGTTTTGGTGGTGATTTGGGAGATGTGGGGAGGTATTGGTGTGATCTGGGAATATACAGGATGTTTGGGGGTAATATGGGGGATATGAGGAAGTTTGGGGGTGATTTGGGGGGATATGGGGGGTTTTGGGGTGATTTGGGGGATATGGGAGGTGATTTGGGGGGATATGAGTGGGTTTGGGGATGATTTGGTGGGGTATGGGGAGTGTTGGAGCTATGGTGTGATTTGGGGGCATAAGGGAGGGTTTAGGAATGATTTGGGGGGATATGGGGGGGTTGGGGGGATATTGTGGGGTGATTTGGGGGGATATGGGTAGTTTTTGGGGTGATTTGGGGGGATATGGGTGGGTTTGGGGCCATATGGGGAGGTTTGGGGGTTGATTTAGGGTATATAAGGGGTTTTCGGGGTGAGTTGGGGGGATATGAGTGGGTTTGGGGCCATATGGGGAGGTTTTGGGGTTGATTTGGGTGTATTTGGGGAGATATGGGGGATTTAGGGGGGAGTTGGTGAGATATGAGGGGGTTTGGGGGCATATGGGGAGGTCTGGGGGGTGATTTAGGGGATATGGGGGGGTTGTGGGTTGATTTTGAGATATAGAGGAGGTTTAGCGGGTATAGTAAGTTTGGGGGTGATATGGGGGTGGTTGAGGGGATATGGGGGTGTTTTGGGGTGATTTGGGGTTTATGGGGGCTTTGGGGGATATGGGGGATATGGGGGTGTATGGGGAATTTTAGGGGTGATTTGGGGATATATGGGGGGTTTGCAGTCCTATGGGGGTATATGGTGGGGTTGGGGGTATATGGGGGTGATTTGGGGGCATATAGGGGGTTTTGGGGGTGATTTGGTGGTATATGGGGGGTTTGGATGGGATATGTGGGGGAGACTTGGGGGATATGGGGATGTTTGGGGGATATGGGGGATATAAGGGTTATTTTGGAAGGATATGGGGGGTTTGGGCGTGTTACGGGAAAGTTTTGAGGTGATCTGGGTGGATTTGGTGAGATATGGGGGTTTGGGGGGTTATGGGGAGGCTTTGGGGTTGATTTAGGGGATATGGGGTGTTTTGGGGTGATTTGGGGGGATATGGGGGTTTGGGGGTGATTTGGTGGGATATGGGGTGGTTTGGGGGGATATGGAGGATATAAGAGGTATTTTGAAATGTTATGGGGGGGTGTATCACCCACAAGATCCCTCTCAGTACCCCAGTAGCCCCCACTGGACAATTCTTGCACCCCATTAATGTCCCCCAGGACCCCAATATCTTCCCCAGAAACCACCCCCAGCAGCCCATTAGACACTCCCCTCCCCCCCGACACTAATAACCCCCTGAACTCCCCCATGACCCCAATAACACCCCCCAAGTACCAAGACTCTCCACCAATACCTCCCTCAAGACACCCCCAGGACCCCAATACCTCCCCCAGAACCCCCTCCAGGATGTCCCCAATCCCCCCACCTCAGACACCAATATCTCCCTCAAGACCCCCCCCGAGGACCCCAATAACCCTCCCAAACCCCTCCAGGATATACCCCCCACCCCCCGACTCCATTACACTCCCTCTAGGAACCAAATACCCCCCCCAGGGCCCCAATAACCCCCACAACTCCCACAGAACCCCAATAACACCCCCCCAATAATCCCCCTGGGTCCCCAATCCCCACTCACGGCACAGGCAGGAGTGTGGGCAGGTGCTGGGGGGGACAACGTGCTGGAGCCCCCCCAGGGGTCCCCCTGGCCCCCACAGGGCCTACTTCCTGCCGACAGTCTGCCAGGGCTCTATGGTCTGCAGTGAGGAGGCCTAGGCAGGAGGTCCTCCAGCTCTCTGGGGTCTGCACTGAGGGATGTTCCAGGCAGAGATTTGGTTCACCCAGCAAGTGGGAATTCCTCCTTTTCAAACACTCGCTTTGTTCTGGATGGCTGAAGGAATTTTTCTCCTGCAAAGGTGGCACCAGCCCCAGCACCAGCCCCAGCCCCAGCACTAGTGGTGGTGTCCCCGGCCTAGCAGTGGGTGAGTGCAGGGGCTGGGGCCGATTTCCCTGGAGGGGGTGGTGGGATCGCCGGGGAAGGGAAAGCTTTCGTCTAAAAACCCAATTAATTTTTCATGGTTCTGAATTTTTTTTCAAAAAAAAGGTTTCTTGTCACAGTTCAGGCTGTTCAGATGTTCTGATGTGTGACTGTGCTTGTCCTTTTACCTTGAACTTGGTGGGGTTTTGCTGTCTGTAAGGGTCTGTTGTGTCTGTGGGGTTTATCTGTCAGGTTACCCCAGGGAAAGTGAATTTTAGCCCTTTATTTTTACTGCTAGTGTGAAAGCAGTGACACATTTAATATTTTCTGCTCTCTGTGGTGATTTGGGCTGGGTGGGTTCAGTCTGATGAAACCCCTCAGAGTGGTGCTTCAGAGGGTGCCAGTTACCAGAGCCAAGAGGTGCTGATCACAAACCGGCATTAAGCCCGAGGGCGAGAGCTGGCCCAGGCGGGCTCTTGCCTTCGGGCTGTGGGACAGTTTTTCCCAGCTCGGAGGTGCTGGGAGAGATGTGGGGGGGTGAGCAGGGGGGTGTGCTGGAGCCCAGCCCCTTTGCAGAGCCCTGCTGCTCCTCTGGCTTTCTGGACAAAGTTCAGTTTCTGTGCTGAGCTTCTAATTTGCACCTTTGCCAAAAGACACATCCTGGTTTTTTCAAGTGGGAACAACCTGCTCAGCTTTCAGAAAAGAGTCTCTTGACATCTGCAGGCAGAGCAGAAACCTCACACAATGAAGGTACAAGAAGTGATTGAAAAGTAATTAAAGGACAAGTTTCTGTGTGCTGGGATCCTGGGAGTGCTTCTGGTTGGGAAATCCGGCAGCACCACTTGCTCTGAGCCTGCAAACAGCCGGCAGAGCTCCTGCCGTGGGTGGCACTGCTTCAGCCTCCCCCGTCAGCTGCTGCTTCACCTCCACCTCTCTGCTCTGCACCAGCTCTGCATGAAATAGTCGCTTTTCACTGCCTGTGGCTGTGGATTGCTGTAAACGTGATGTAACCGGTTGCCACTGTGTTTCTTTGCCAGCTTGTCCCGCCCGATGTGCTGTCAGTCTGCAGATCGTCACCTCGTTCCTAGGTGAGTGTTGGGGCTTCTCCTGGGGTCTCCTGTGCATCCATTGCATTTTTGCATCCTTGGTCTGGGCACAGTGCAGTGACAGGTGTTTGCATCTGGGGGAGGGAAACTCGTCCAAGGGCTGTCAGGGCTTGTGGTCCTTGGTGGAGCTGTTATGCCCTTGGGGTAGTTTTACTTGTGTGGTGCTTCTCATTCCCCTCTCAAGTTTTCCCATTCATGTTTGCTCTTTGGTTAATTTGTCTTTACAGTATTTTGTAAATGTTCTCAATTCATAGCTGGAGTACATTTGTTTTGGTTTGGTTTTTAAATGGCGGGTGAAGGACATTTTCTTTTCTTTGAAAATCCATAAATAGCTCTGGAGTTTTCCTTGGGAGCTCAGAAAATGGGGATCCCTTAGAGTAGAGAAGAGAATTTAATATGAGAAGCACTTCAGTGATACGCTTCATGTGAGGATAAAAGTACCTGCTATAATTTTTTTGGTTGCTTCTGCATTATTTAGCAATACTTAAAAGTCTACTTGCTTCAGCAAAGGAAGAAGAGATCGTTCCCGATTTCTGTGTCTGACTATAAAAGAACTAACCTGAACATACAGAAAACTGATGTGAAGAGATGTATTTTGTCATTATTGGGTCCAGTGTCTGAATTGTAGTTCTCCCAAGAAGAAGGGAGAAGGAGGGGTGTTCCTGCATCCATTGCTGCTCTCTGGTCTGGGATGCTGGGTCCACATCCCTGCCAGTCACCAGGTGCAAGGCAAAAGGTCTGTCTTCATTAAAATGACTTGTCTAATTTCAGAAACTCTCCACATAGAGTTCAGAGTTAAACTTTTCATATTCTGTTTGCACACTAGTAGAGAAGCAGTGGGGTTTTTTTTCAGGGCTGTGCCTGTGAAAGGAGGCTTTAGGAGATCCTTGATTCTGGACTCTCAGATGGGGCGATGAAGAGTTTGAGAAAGTCATGGATATTTTTGATGTTCCCCAAAGCAGTTTGCTTTTATGTAGCTTCTAGCCAGAGGTTGAATAGTCGCAGTCTGATTTTCCATCAGCCTAGAAGCCTTTTTTTTTCCTGTATGATCTTTGTGCACAGGAGCTG
Source organism: Strix uralensis (assembly GCF_047716275.1). Taxonomy (NCBI): domain Eukaryota; kingdom Metazoa; phylum Chordata; class Aves; order Strigiformes; family Strigidae; genus Strix; species Strix uralensis. The sequence continues at coordinate 892,680 of NC_133983.1, read as the reverse complement.
TCTCTTCCATTGTCACGGTTCTCTCTGTGGGTAAATGCTGCACACGTTTGTACAGATGCTGGACAGACTAGAAGCTGTAGTGCCAGCACACAACGGCAGCTTGATGCTGGGATCCTACTGTAGCTCTCACAAGTAAGGAGATTTTTGTTTGTTGGTTATTGATGTGTTAGAGGAATTTCCCAGGTTTGGTATCTAATGGGAAACCCCAGGGATCCTTCAGTGTGTCAGGTGTGGTTAAATGATGGTCCATATCAGAGTGGCTGCCTGAGTCTGGGGGTTTCAGTCCACTCTCACTGAATTGCTTGGGGGCAATTAGAGCCCTGTGGGGCAGTAATGCAGTTCAGGCTGTGCTGGATCTGTGCAAGGGTCTACAGCTGCAGCAGAGCCAGGACGCTCAAGCCTTAGGTGTAAACCCTGAGTAAGAACAAAGGAGGGGAACAAGGGTCTTCAGAGGCTGTAGTCTTGATCAGATTTCTTCCCAGGGACCCTGGTGCTTTGTGGGCAGAAAACTCTCCCTGGAATTCCTCTTCCTGAAAAGGCTGTTCTGCACTGTACCTCCTGCTGCCTTTTGGACTTTCTTTAAAAGACTACTGTTTTTTGGGTTTGGGTGGTTTCCCCCCTCTCTAGGATGTGACATGCTTCTGTTTTGGAGAAAAGCAAGTAAAAGAGCAGAAGCTGGGGCAGGACTAGGTAAGTAGGGGGAGTGGTAGAATATTATGGGCAAAAGTGGGTTTGGATTTTGATCTGCTTCAAAATTTTCATACTAGCCTTCAAATTCACTTGTATTAATGTGAAGGTGATAGTGAATGAAGGGGGGGTGAGGAGGCAAGGAAATGGAGGGAGCAAGGAAAGGCTCAGAGAATTTGCAACACCTCGTGCTGTGTAATCCATTCAGCAAGAGATCCTCTCCCCTGCTCCCACAGCTTTAATGTGCTGCTCCTCCAGTGTCAGAAGTGACTTGTCAGTGACACAGCTGTCACTCCTCATCCCTGACTTCGTAATTCCCTTGAAAGCTAGGGCTGCAGCCTTTCTCTTAAGAAGGCACGTTAGAAGTACGAGTGCACAGGGGCAGCAATGTGAACAGTGGGCAGTGAGAACAGGCAATGTCTCAGTCCATGGACAGGGAGCTTGTTATTCCTGTCTTCTGATAGTGGGATGTGGTGGGCTTTAGCATCGTGTGGAGGGTTGTTCTTGAGAGGGTGAGAAACAGGGAACTGCTTGTCTCTCTTCCTAAGATGCGGTCCCCAGTGCATGGGAGAATCTGCTTTCATACTAATGAGTTAGTATGTGTTAAAACTGAATAACTTCATTTGCCCATGGAAAATCAAAGTGGGCTGGTCCCGAGGTGGAGCTATTCCAGGCAATGTTGTGGCAGCCTATGACTTCATCACCAAGGCTTTTCCTTATTTAGCTTTTTGGTTCAGACTTCCCACCTTGTTTCCTGAAGTGTAAGACCCTCCCAAGTCCAAGTTGCCATAACAGTGGTTTGACGAATACCTGGTGTTCTTGCAAGTGGTTGCAGAAATTGTTGATGCAATGCCACGCTTCCTTGTTCAGTGCTGGAGTAGAGGTGGGGAAGATGACTATTCCTGTCCTGGAGTTTTCCTGGGGAAACTTTTCAAAACCCCACAGATTAAGTTTGAAAATTTTCATGGTGGAAATTAATTTAGAAATAATCTGGTTCTCCTGAAATCAAAGCACTTTGTGTTATTCCTCAGTTTTGATGTCTTTCAATGTGGGTGAGTCACTACAATGTTAAAGACATACTTTGGTTTGTGGCACACTTGCTGCCCTCTCACGCTTTCCCCCTCCTGGTCCCAGGCTGTGCCTTCCTCCCTGTTACCACCTGCATGAGGGTCCCTGCAGCAACGTCCGACAGAAATGGTGTGCGGGTTTGTGTGTTGCAACCCCTCTGGCCAGCCTGGCCCACAGTGGTGTGTATGAGCCAAAACTCTAATTTTCATAAGGCAGTGGAGGTGATTTGGGAAAAACTTTCCGCTTTTTCATGAAACTTGACATGAAATTTTCCAAGCTGTTTCAGGAAAGGAAATCTGATTTGGAGCTACTGTGTCAAGTATTTCTGATTGGTCAAAGACTAATGATTTTCTCTCAAATTTAAAACTTCCTCATGAAAAGCTTAAGCTTTGCAGAAAAATCTCTTGTCAGGAGGATTACTGGTTGGTAATCTGCTCCCATACTCTGCATATACATGCTCGTAGCACAAATTGGTTTATTCTATCATTCTGCGTCCACTAGTTGAGCATTCTAATCTCATTTCAAGTGTAACCAAGCATGTGTTCATAAGATATGCATAAGTGAGAGTATCACATTTGTGACAGCAAATAACCCTGTCCTGGCCCTGTTGCTCAGAGGTGGGCCTGTTTGCAGAGAGGTGTAATTCGAAATGGTAGACACCCTGCTTCAGAACAGGAGTAGACACCTGGTGCGTGGTGGAAATGGTGGCAAGCTTTGTTTACTTATTCATGTCTAAGCCCTGCAGTGAGTTCCTACTTTAGGGATGGCAATTTCAGCCACAGCAATAAATGCAGGACAAGGTTCTTGTTCTGGGGGTGCAGCAAGCTTAGTAAGGGACCCAGGCAAGGAGTGTCTCTGGCTGTCTGGGCTGTTGTTCCTCAGCTGACGGTAGGCCTTTGGCAGATCTGGAGTTGTTGTTGGAAATCCCTACCTATTCTGCTCAAATTTCCAGGAGCAGGCAGCCTGCCCCTGTTACAGTCCCAGGTGGAGCAGGTCCTTGCAGCCGAGCAGCAGTGCTGTAACTCCGCCTCTACCTCCTGCCCAGCATGTCTGGCCATGGTCTGGTCTGGTCTGGGGCAGGAGCCTCAGTTCACATTTGGGGGTTGGACAGCTGGGTGCAGGCTTTCTGTCCTTGCTTTGGGTGAGATGTGACATGTGGGAGGCTTCAGCTGCTCTGTTTTGTCTTGGTGGCTGCATCCCTGTGAGGAAGCCTCGTCTGAGAACAAAGGTGTGCAGGTCCATGCATCTGGACCCCGCTCTCCTTGCCTGCCCTCTTGCGCTTGGAGGAAGGGTACTTTATTAAAGTGAGAACTGAAATTCTGCATTATCTTTTATCAATAAAAGGAGAATTCTGTAATTACAGGATTTTGGAATATTTCACATCCTTGAGATAAGGATCACCACATTAGAGGATTTCTGCCTCTGTTCTATGGATCATGCAGCATTAAAATAGCCCCTTTATATCTTAGTTTTTCCAAGTTATGTCCAGGGTGTGTGTGCAACGTGATGCAATCCTCTAACGGTGCCATTTGTGTGCTCTGTGTGCTGTTGGGCTGCAGGTCCCTCCCCGGGGCTCCTGCCCCGCCTGCCCTGCTGTGGGACGTTGCACCCGAGGCAGGTCTGTGGCTGCCGGGCCTGCAGCGGGGCCGTGTCCTGCCCTCGGCTGCAGCCCCGGTCCTGTGGAGAACTGGACCCCGTGTGCGGTGGGGATGGCCGTCATGTGCATCCTGCAAGTCAACAGCATGGCCAGGGGACCAGAAACATCCGCTTCTGCAGTTGGTGCGCTGCTGTGGTGGTGGGGATGCACCGAGTCAGGCTGGAGAGGGGGTTGTGTTACTGGGGACCTGCTTCCCGGGAGTGCACTGCCTGCTGCGCTGCTTTTTTGCCATTCAGCCCTGCTGAGCAGGAAGACCTAGAAGCTGGGGCGTTGATTCTTACCTATTTGCACCATCACACATAATTGTTCAATTTGTGCTTCTGTCTGCTGTGGAAGGGAGTGAAGGCATCGCATAGGAAAAAGCAGCAGCACCCTCCTGGCTGCAGGGTACACACCACGGTGGGATTGTCTCTTTTCTCCAGAGCTTGCCAGTATGTGGCATTAGACAGAGCTTTAATATGGGACAGCTTCCTGTGCTGAGGAGAGAGGGAAGAGGAACTGAATCCATTGCTGGGATTGCTTTGACCTGCCCCAGCGCTCAGAGGTGTTGATGTTGGAGGAACTTGTACCAGACACCACATGCAGGATGCAGAAACTCAGCATTTCTGACCGCTGTTCACACTGAAAGCGTAGGGGGAAAACCTGTGTGATCCCTGCCTACCTCCTTTTTTTAAATTCCCCTTGTCCTCTTTTGTCTGAAGCATTTTTTGTCACTGATTTATTTCCCACTTTCTCCTTGCCTTCTCTCACAGGCTTTGAAGCAGCATCGTGGCAGATGAAGTAAGACTGGCGGCTTCTTCTTTCCTGCATGTGACCACCTTTTTGTGCTGGCTGTTTCCCTGACAGACAGTGTCATACACAGGGCGCCTTCTTGCTCGGGGCAGAGCTTACTCTAAGGCTTTACTGTGGAGGGAATTCTCTCCTTAGTGGCACACGCCTGTTGCGTGCAGCTGCTGCTTGTGAAAGGCCATTCGGTTTTGTAGGATCCTCTCGTTCTGCTCCTTAGGTTTGGGCTGCAGTGCACGCTTCTGTCTCTGCTTTCCTCACGTCCATTTAACCAGCAGCCTTACCTGAGCATGGATCAAAAGCTGGGGGCACTACAAAACTGAATTAATCTCCTCTCTGACTTTAAATTTCAGCAGCGTCCTGTTTGGTGCAGGTAGTGCCCAGGCTGAGGACCCTGATGCTGCCAGCACTGAGTGCCGCTTGCTCCTGCGGTGGGTGCCTGGGATAACCAGGGGCAGGAGTGCAGGCAGGATGCCTGCTGTGACTTTTGGGCTAGCACGCAGGCCATGAATGATTACTGACTCTTGCTTTGTTTCTCCCACCAGCCAGGATGATTCCCCAGTACGAGGGTAAAGAAGGGAAGGGAAAAGTCCGATGCAGGTCTGAGCACCTCCTCTGCCGGTACGGGTGTCTCTGCCTGGGGACAGACACATTGGAAAGCACAAGGCGGTCTGCGAGCAGAGGCTGGTAAGCTGATGTCGTATTCCCTCTCTCCATGCGCTAGTCTTACCTGCTTTCTGTGGCAATTTCTCTGCAGCAAGTTGAGGAATGGAGATGATTTCTGAAGTCTTCCAAAGGCCTGCTTCACCTCTTCTGCTTGCATGTGCCTCTTCTTTGAGGGGACTCTGCTTTTATCGTTTGGCCTGCTCTTTCTCAGATCAGAATGAGCTGTTCACCAGTGGCTTGCTTGGGACATTTCTGGTTCTCCAGGCTGGATTCTTCAATCTGCACTTGCTTTGCTTGGGGCAGTATTTAGGGAGCGGGGAAGAGTAAACTTGCCTCAAAAGGCTGGAAGCAGGTTTTGGTTAGAGCTGCATCTCTGGTTCTCTTCCAGTGGATTTTAGCTTTCTAATGAGACTAAAATCCAAATAATATTGAATGAGTTTAATAGCAGTCATATTTGCCATGACCATATTTTTGTAATAATCTATGCTCTAAGTGTTCAATGGGTCTTGCTTGTTGAGCACTGCTCTGAGAATAAGGGTGTTAAAAAGCTGGTGTGCTTTTCTTCGACAGCTGGATACGAACATAAGCAAGGAGAAGCAGCCATCTCTGAGGGAGAAGGACATTGCAATCAAGAGGGCGATGGTGTCCTGTTACCTGCACACATCCAGTGCTGTGAGTATTTCTGACCCTCGTTGCTGCCTTCGGTGCTGGGGTCATTGGGAGGAGGCACTACAGGCTCTGCAGTGGCTCCAGCACAAAAACTCCAGCCTGGCTTCTAAATCAACATTTCAGGAGTTTCTTGAGTTAAAGTATGACCTAAAATGGAGTCCCTTTGATATGTCAAAAGAAATGTGCACACATGTTAAGTCTTGCTGGCAGTAGTAAATAACACCACAGTTACTCATTTGGTTGGTTACTGAAGACTTGCAGGAAGCTTTCAGCAAAGTGGTTGATGGTGCAGTAATTAAACCAATCTTAAATGGTGATAAAGATTCAGTTGTTAGGCATTTCATCACTTGGCCAACTTTCATAGCTTGGTTTTTACAGGGACAGAGGGAGCCATGGTGTTCTGTAGCCGGTGGTGGCATCTTTGCTTTGAATACAACTTTTTACAAGTTCCTGAAAATTCACTTTGTTATTCAGACTAAGGTTTTTACTGCAAACAAAACATTGATGCTTTATGAATGCTTTTGATATCACTTGATATGCTCAAAAATCTCTCTTTGCAAGAGAGAAAACTCGTGGAGAATCAGTACATTATATCTCAAAGATATGTCAAAATCTGAAGAAATGAAAGACAATTTTGCAGGATGACCTTATTGCCAGATACTGGGCTGGAGAACTCTGCTTTGCTAAAAGGAACTTTCAAAATTGGAAACACTGCTTTCTGTTCTGCTGGCTATTTCACCTCCACACCCCCAAAAAAAGGTGAGATAAGGCAAGCTAATTTAATTCAGGTGCTTCTAATTCTGTTTCTTGAAAGTCAAATTTCAGATTTTAAATTTTTTTGCTAAGATAATAAGTAACTTCTATATATTAAAAAAAAAAAAAAAAAATTAAAAGTCCAATGACCAGCCCACTGACACAGGTTTTTACTTGGGATGAAGCCATGTGCTGTCTGCATGAAATATCTTATGCCATAAACCTGGATTAAGCCTTGACTGTTGCAATATGCTTTCAAAACTGGAGATCATTTTTAGAGGCCAGGAGGAAAAAAGGTGTCTTGGGACAAGATTTCTGGTGTAATTCTCAAGTATTCTGAAGTTGAGGACTAAGCTATTGGGTGTATCCTCTCTGAAATTTAACTTGATGGTTTTTCTGACAGTCTGAGCAGTTTGCATTGAGGTGTTGCATTTGAGAGCAAAGTATTTGCATGCTGCCGGATGAAATACCTGTTTTCTTGACCCTCTCTGCTTATTTGACTGTTTTCAACTCACCCACCCCCCTCTTTACTCTCTTCCTCTATAAACTCTGTTTTAACAGGTTACAGCTCAGCTCTTTGGTCCCGCTCTTGAGTTCAGCAGACAGTCCCTGCCTTGGGTATAATCTTGGTTCCTGCAAGTGCTTCCTCTCCCCTTGCTGCTCCTGCCACCTCATCCCTTGGGCTGTTTGCTTTTTAATGGCAGCTGGTGACATTCATACCTCCTCTGTCCTGCAGTTCTTGGGGATGACTTGCTGTCTTGGGATCCCATCATTTTTTCTCCACAAGATTTCTGTAAATTACTAAGCTTCGCTATTTCTGTTGCAAATGGTGCTCTGTTCATTAAGAGAATGCACCTTTTTTCTTCCCACCCCTGTCTTTTTGTGGCATAAGTGTGCTCAGTTAATTAAACCTGACCATCCGACTTCTGGACCCCCAGTTTCTGAAGGTGGGGCAGGGAAATTGAGGTTCCAGGATATGAGCTCTGACTCTTCACTTTGAGATCCATGTAAAAAGTCACAGGACCCACAAAGTTTTGTGCCGTTTTGTTTTGTGCCCACCTGCCTTCATCTGTGAAGGCGCTTCTGATTTCCCTTAGTGGCAGAAGGCGACACAGGCAAAGTTAGTGGCAGTTTCCCATAGTGCAGGGCATATGCAATTGGAGCTGTGAGCTTTGGCGAGGTGCTGCCAAGGCTGGGTGAGGTGAGGGTCAGGAAGCAGGACTTGCAGATACCTGCCCCTGGAGAAGCGAGGGCTCTCTGCAGTGTTACTGGAGCAAAATATTGTATGTGTCGGAACAGTCAATTTTGACAGCGTGGTTATATCCTGTTATGGAGGAGGCAGGACGAGAGCTGACTGAACGCCATGGCTGGTGGAGTCCTGGCCGTCCTCTGTGCATTGTTTCTTTGCAGACCTGGCTCCTGACTTCCCAGCTTTAAAAATGGCCGCACGCAGGTCTTTTGTGTGTCAGTGCCATACTGCCTCCTCCCTGGCTCACCGTGCTGGCTGTCCTGGGCTAAACTTGAGCAAACGCCCTGCTATCGGTGAGCTCTCTGGGATGAGGAGGAGCACAAGAGGAAGCAGAGGCTTAAATGGCAAAGCTGATTCTGGACCTGTTGTTTGTGGAGCGAGGGACACTCTGTGACCTTCCCTTGCAGGGAATTTCTAAGAGAGAATCTGTGTTTCAATGCTCCAGTGCCTCCCTTGCAAATCTTTTAAGCCTTTCTTTCTCTAAAGGCTTTTAGATGAGGTCAAACAACAACTCAGCTGTCCAGTTGCCCGATGAGTTTTATCGACAAAGCCTGGAATTAATTTATTTTTCATGACTTAAAAAGGCTTTGTGTGCAAGGGAATGACAGCGCTGCTCAGGTGTTCTTTATCCATAAAGTTAAATAAACTTAGAAAAAATTTTTTTGAACTCCCTGTTACCTTTGCAAGTGTGACTTCTTTTTGCCAAGGGAATCACAGTCAGGACAGAGGATTATGGCCTACACTGTCCCCCTGCCCCCCAGGTGATGACCTTCAGCTCCAGCCAGGTGCCCACGGCCACCTCCCCTGGCACCACCCAAATCAGAGCCTGGGACAGCCCACAACCACCCCCCTCCTCTGCCAGGAAAGCCAAGAGGACCCCCGGGTGGTGGCACAGTGCCCCTAGTCTGTCCAGTGACCCTACTGGGACCCTGATGCTGGGGACAGGGGGTTGCCTGGGGGTCCTCTGCTGTCCCCATGTCAGTCCGTCCCCAGTGTTCCCAAGTGTCCCAGAACCTCTCTATGGGGATGTGGGGTTGCTTGAGGGTCCCCCAGTGTCCCTCCCAGTGTCTCCCAGTCTCCTGGGACCCCTCTATGGGACAGGGGGTGGCCTGGGGGTCTACCAGTGTCCTCATGTCCCCCCTGCAGTGTCGCTGTGTGACTTAGAGGTCCCCACGTGTTCCTTGGACCCCTCTATGGGGATGGGGGGTGGCCTGGGGGTCCCCACTGTCCCTGTGTCCCCTCAGTAGTGTCACAGGACTGCTCCTATGAGGACATAGAGGGTGGCCTGGGGGTCCCCCACTGTCCCTGTGGCCCCTCCCAGTATCCCGCGATCCCTCTATGGGGACATAGAGGGTGGTCTGGGGGTCCCCAGAGTGTCCCTGGATGTCCCCCAGTTTTCCCATTTCCCCCCCCCAATATCTCCAGTGTCCCCCAGTGTGCTGGATAGGACCCCTTGGGGGGCGATGACAGGGTGTGACCTGGGTGCCCCTCGTTGTCCCCTAAGGGCCCTGGGTCCCCCTTCCTGGGCTGCCCCCCCCGGGGACCCCCTGTTAATACCTGCACCTGCGCACTGTTAATAACCCAATAAACTCCGAGTGCCCCCAAGTTCATCCCAGTGCCCCCCCGAGCCGCCCAGTGCCCTGCGGTTTATCCCAGTGCCCCGCAGGGCAGCCCTGTCCCTCCACATCCTGGGGCTCTTGCACCCGCACCAGGGCTCTGCACTTGTGCACATGGGGCTTTGCACAAGTCCCGGGTGTTGCACCTGCATTTGCACCAGCCCCAGACGTGGCACGTGCGTTTGTACAAGCCTGAGCATCGCACAGGCCTTTGCACAAGCTCCAAACTTTGCACAGGCCTTTGCACAAGTCCCAAACATTGCACGAGCCTTTCCCCAGCCCCAAAGCTCGCACAAGCCTTTACACAAGCCCCAACTTTTTCACACCCACTCGCACAAGCCCCACCATTATCCGACCCTTTGCCCCCCCCTGCCCAGGGGAGGGCAGGGGTTGGGGTGGGACCAGCTCCATTAAAACCAGCAGCTCCCAGTTCCCCGCCCCTCTTCCTCCAGCTCCCAGTGCCCCTCCCTGCTCCCACTGAACCCCCAGTCCCAGTGCCCCCCCCGCCGCCGTGCCCCTTCACTTCACCCCGCTCCGGCTCCCCCTTCACCGCTGGCTCCAGACCGTGGCGGTGCTGCAGTGGGTCTGCTCCTGCCTCGCCCTCAGTGAGTAGCTGGGGGTTGGGGATTTGGCCATTTGGGGAGGGGGGGGTGTTTCCCAAACACCCCTGACCCCCCTCGGCCACCCCCTCCTCCTCCTCCCAGATGCTGGGGGCAGCGTCACACCTGCAGCAACCTCCGCTTACTTAAGATGGAGCTTAAGCGGGCGCCCAGAAGATGGCGAAATCTTCTCATCACTCGCTGTAGGGACACAAATCACCACACAGCGCCTTAATTCTCCTTTTGGGGACAAAGAGACATTTTCACACATCCCTGAACGCCAGAGATCCTTGCCTGCTGGTACTCTGCTCGTTACTAATCTAATGACTTTTGTTTGTGCCTTCTGTGCTCTTTCCCTGAGGAAAAGAAGGGACCTGCATGTGGTGGGTTGATCTCAGCCAGGAAGAGCCCGACCCGGGGATGGAACAGCTGATTTCAGAGGCGGCCTTGGGAGCAAGGACAGAGGTGGTCGGGGCTGTGGGAAAGGAGGCGGGGAGGAGGGCATGTGGGGAACACCAGGAGAAGAGAGAGAAGAGAAGGAGGCACTAAACGTCTGAGTGTAACCACTGCAAATGTAAATTCAACAACAAACTTCATCTGTTTGTTACAGAGCAGAGATGGAGCCAAGGGGTGACATTCCCCAGCACAGTGCTGCCCAGGCACTCACGGACACGGGATTGCTTAAACCAAACTAATTTATTGGGTATTTCTTCAGGGTATTTATCTATTTCTTTATAATAATATAAATATTATTTCTATTGGGTATTTATTGATCCCCTGCTGCGCCTCTGAGCTGGAGCAGCATGCCAGCGGAGCGGGTCAGAGGCTGCGCAGGAAGTGGGGACCCGGCTGGTGTTGGGGTGCTCCCGGGGCAGAGGAGGCAGCGCAGCACGTTCCCCGTCAGGAGCTCCCAGGGGTGCAGCAGTGCCTCACTGGCAGAGCCCCCGCGGTGCCCCAGGGGTGGTCTCAGGGGTGCGAGCAGCAGGCGCTTGGGGATGTTGTTCTGGGGACACTCGTAGGCACTGCCCCGTCCCAAGGCTGGATGCGGCCCCATCAGGAAGGAGTTCTTGGGGCGGGCTTGCTTGGCAGGCGCCGCGGAGCTCCCCGCCTTCTCCAGAGGCTTGTCTCCAGCCAGGGTGTCACTGGGCTCTGCTTTGCCCTCCCAGTCATCCTCCTCCTCTCTCTGCTCCTCAGCACCGCTGGCGCTGTCCCATGTGTGTGTGCAGCACACGCACCCCCACTTCTGCTGCTCCGACCTGTGCTGGATTGTTCCAGCCCTGCAGCGCACCCAGAGACTCCTGACTGCCCGGCCCGTCGGGAAATCAGATCCCCCTGATCAGGAGAGTGACGGAGGTGGGTCTGTCAGTGGCCATGTTTCTGCTGTCTGGCGAAGAAGAAAATGTGTGTAATAAAAAAAAAAAATCTTTTCCCCACGGCAGCAGCTTCCCTTCTTTTTAACATTGTTTAGGCAGCGATAAACCAGCATGCAGTGAATAAATAATTAATTAAAGAAATGAGTCTTTGACAGGTCTCGCCCCTCCTGGTTGTCACCAGGTGCTGTTCTTCACATCCCCTTTCCTTAACCGCCGCCCGTTCTTCCACCTCCAGCCACCCTTTGACAAATGTTTCTTCTAATTTTCCTTGGGGTGTTTTCCCTTGAATTCCTCATCACAGGCGTGCCGATACGTGTTAGGGTGAGCGGATTCTGGTGGGAATTACAGCTGCTGTTTACAGATCGTGCTGCGGACCCGTGCTGGGGCAGCGGCCACCAAAGGCCACCCCCACCCCGGGAGAGGGAGCAGCTCTTGTCCGTGGGGAGTGAGCTGGGTGCTCCTCACGCCCCCCCAGCCCGGCACACGGGCTCCTCTCCCCGCTCTGTCCCCTCTGTCCTCTCTTTCCCTCTTCCATCCTTCCCTTTCTTCATCCCTCACTTCTCCTCTGTCTCTTCCCCCCCCTCTCTCCCCCTCTCTCTGTCCCTGGTCAGATACTTCCTTCACCCCTCCGCTATTGCGTTCTCCGAACACCAGAGCAAAAAGCGGGAAGAATTTCTTCACCGCGAAGGTTGTCGCGCACCAGGACAGACTGCCCAGGGAGGTGGTGGCGTCCCCAGCCCTGGGGGTATTTAACAGACGCATAGACGTGGCACTCGGGACGCGGTTTAGTGGTGGGTTCACCAGTGTTGGGTTCACGGCCGGACTCGGTGGCTTTAAAGGTTTTTTCCAACCAGAATTATTCTGATTCTCCAATTCTATTAATTCTCTAGTGCTGTCTTGCACCCAGTAAGGGAACGCTACTGCTAGTACCTGAAGGGATTTTTTTTTTTTTTTGAGAAGGCAAAATTGCCACTTGGTGTCATGGTTTAACCCCAGTTGGCAGCTAAGCACCTTCCCCCCCAGCAGGATGGGGGGAGGAGAATTGGAAGGGGAAAAGTGAGAGAGGTGGTGGGTTGAGATAAGAACAGTTCAATAACTGAACTAAAATAACATCAATAATAAAAAATTGTCATGAAAAGGAAAAATTAGCAAAGAGACAGAAATGAAACCTAAGAAGGACAAATGATGGCAATGAAACCAACTGCTGACCACCAACCGACCAGTGCCCAGTCAAAACCAGCCCAGCTCCCCAGTACAGGAGAGGATTTTGGTGCTGGGACAAATGGCGACGTGCCAGCTTGGTGTGTGGGTGCCTTTTTGTGCCCTGAGACCCCTCAGGAGGGGCAGGATGGGCTAAAGCTTCCCTCCTCCTCCTCCTCTTCCTCCTCCTCTCTGGGCTTTGTGGTCTCGCAGGACACCCCAGGTGCGGGTGTGTGGCCCTGTGGGCAGCGGCAGAGGGACACTGCTTGGGGGGGTCCCTGTGGGAAGGACACCGTGGGACTGAGCTTGTTGCTCCAGCTTGATTTAAAAAAGAGATTTATTGAAGTACGGCCTTTCCCTGAGAATTGCACCTCTCCGAGGCTCATCAGGCGCAGCAGCACAACGACCGCAGGCTCCATCCTGACCTTGGCTTCTGCTTTAGAGCTGTCAGGATGAGGATGGTCTGAGCTGCCAGGGACCTGATCGAGTGCTCAGCATCATTCTCCAAGGGCTGGAGGGCTGCAAGAGAAGGAAACAGAGCAGAGGTGAACCCCCCCTGCCCGCAGAGACCCCAGGAGCCCAGGCTCTGTCCCCTGCCCCACCAGCCCCTGCCAGCACAGCACTGCCCCTACTCACCACTGTGGCAGATCTCCCACAGCTTCTCCAGCCTGAGGATCCTTGGGTGCCGTGCAGCAAGCCCTGGGGCACAGAGCTCCTGTCAGAGCTCTGGTCCCCCTCGGCAGGGCTGTCCCCCAGCAAGGACAGCACCTGAGGGTGCTGGGACCCAGCAAGACCCCCAGTGAGCCCCACCAGTGGGGACTGGGGCTGGGCGGCCAGAAATGGGTCCCCGGGAACTCACCAATGAACCTGACGGCCGCCTCTCGCACGCTGGCCTGAGGGTTCTCCACGTAGGGCAGGCTCTGGAGCAGATACTTGTACACGCTGTTCCTCTTGTGCGTTATCTGAGGGAGCACAAGGGCACGGGGCTGCTACGGACCCTCCGCAGCCGTCCAGACCAGTCCCTCCTGCCAGCACCCTGCTCCCTCCCAGTGACTCCCGTCTCCCAGCCAGGAGCCCCGTGGGGTTGAGGGCCAGAGACAATCGCAGGCAGAGGGGTCTGGGGGTGCTGAGACCCCTCCGTCCTGCTGCCAGGGCCCAGATGGGCTGGGGTCTCCTGGAGAAGAGCCCTTGGGGGGTGCGTGCTGGAGGGCAGGGAAGGAGGATGCAGCTGGAGCAGCGGGGCTGGAGCAGGGCAGCAATGCAGAGCAGCACAGCCCCCCCCACGGCACGGCTGCAGCCCCCATCCAGCCCGGCCAAGGGCTTTGGGGGTTGTCCTCACCAAGCACTCTCCGATCAGGGGTGTCTGCCCTGTCTCGGCCAGGAAGCTGAGCCTCCTCCAGCCCAGGAACTCTGCACAGGCACGGAGGGTGTCCTGGGAAGCCTGTGGAGAAGCAGAGGCTGGGAGATGGCACCAGAGCCCAGGGAAGAAGACCTGACATCCTCCTCCTCTGGGCCTGGCTTTGAGCTGCAGGGACGGAGCCATCCCGGGATTGGATCCCCCTTCATTCCTGGGGTCATCCTGCACTCTGGGAGCTGGTCCCGACACACAGGGGGTCATTGGGCACAGCCCTGGGGGACAGGGATGGGGGCTCAAAGCACACAAAGCCCGTGGGGACTAGTGTGGTCAGTGGCCACGGGCCACTGCTGAGCAGGGAAATGTCTGTGCCCAGTTCTCCAGCCCTGGTGGTGCTGGGGCTGCAGGGACCCTTCCTCTGGGCTGGGGGGGCCCCCACCTCCCCCTCCAGCTCTGCAGCAGGGGGGAAGGAGGCCAGTGGAGGTGGGACCAGCACAGCGGGACCCTGCAGTGACACACAATCCCATTGTCCCTCATGGCCAGGCCACCCCCGTGGTGTCAGCACGCCCTTCCCTGCGACACCAGTCACTGATCTCTGACCTTGGCCACGCTCTCGATCTTCTCATTGGTGTGGAAGAACAGCGGCAGCAGCGCACCCTTCACTTTCTTCACCATTTCTTTGGTGTTTCTCCCCACCGCGGTCTTCATCACATCTTTGAAGAGGCGGATGGAGAGCTCCCGCACCTGGCTGGACTCCTGGCAGGGAGGAGGACAGAGGGAGCTCAGCACCAGCCGCTCCTCGCCCATGGGGAGCAGGGGCTTTAGTGTGGCTGGAGGGAGAGGAGCTGCTCCAGGGTCGGATCCTGAACGCAGGAGCCATCGGCCAGACCTGCAGCTGCGGCTCAATGGCCCCAGAGCCCTGAAAGGCCATGGAAGAGGAGCGGGGAGGGGAAGAGCCCGGAAAGGCCACGGGAGGAGAGTGGGAAGAGCCCCAAAAGGCCACGCAAGAGGAGCCAGGGGGACACCCCTGCCCAAATGCTGCCCGCAGGGCCGGGCTGAAGGTCCTTCACCCATCGCCTCAGCTCCGGCTCCCGCCTTACATCATCGAAGAGGAGCAGGAGCTTCTCCACCAGCCTCAGAGCGATGAGGTTGGCCTCTTCCCTCTTCATGTGATGAATCACGTTCATGAAGAGCATCAGGGCCTTCATCCTGACATTGCTGTTGGCTGCCGGCAGGTTCTCCATGATGTCGGGCAGCAGCACCAGCATTTTCCTGGCCTGTATGGAACACACTGGTCACCTTCTTGTGGCAAAAGACCCCCCCCAGGCACCCCCCAGCCCCTCCAGAGCAGGGAGGGCTCCACTCCGCATCCTCCCGGCCGGGGCCAAGCCACCGCATCCCCCAGACCCCGGTTACCAACTTGGCTCCCCTTGCCGACCCCCCCACTCACCATTTCGGGTGTTTTTGACAGTGTCACGAGGCCCGTGAGAACCAGCGAGAGCATCACCGGGCTGGGACGCCTCAGGTACCTCTGGGTTTTGTAGAGGTCAGCAAACTGCTTGTTGTCAATGTCACAGCTGACCAGCAGCTAAAATGGAGACAGTAGTGAGAGACCAGCAGAGCTGTGGGGCTCTCTCCCCCGTGCCGGTACGGCCCATGGCAAGGGTCTCCTCTCCCCTTGAAGCCACCTCCAAGTCCCCACATCTCTGTCCCGGGGCCAGAGCCGGGCAGGGGGATGCAGGCAGGGTGGAAGGCAGAGTGCTGCCTGCACTGGGACAGGCTTGGTGGGGCCAAACCAGGATCGGGTGGGCCCGAGTGTGTGGCACAGGGGTCTGGGAGGAGGAGGAGGAGGAGGAGGAGGGGGAAGGCAGAGCGCTGGAGCTGAGCGTGGTCACTCACAGCCAAGGGGTAGATGCAGGCATCCTCTGCGGTGGAGCTGAACACCCTGCGCAGCCGCCAGTCCTGCAGCACGCCGAGCAGCTCTGACGTGACTCTCTGCAAAGCCCAGGGCACGGAGATCATCACCTCCCACATGGCCACGGCAGCGCTGCGGAGCCAGAGCCAACTCGGTCAGCAGAGCTGCCTCGGCTCCTCCAGACCCCGGCCCTGCCCACACCCCTCATTTCAGGGTGCCCGGGGAGGCAGAGTGGGGTGAGGTTCTGTTCCCCATGGGGCAGGGGCTCCGCTTTGGCCAGCTCTGGCCGAAGGAGGAAGCATGGTGGGATGGAGAGCCCTGCTCCTTGGGGATATCCTGCAGTTTTCTGTGGGTCTGACAGCCAGAGAGTCTCTGGGCCACTCTCCCCATGGGGAACGAGCCCTCAAGGCTGTCGGGGCCGGTACCTGTCACACATTGGAGAGATGTCCAACAGGCTCCTGACCACCTCCCTGGGGCGCCACTTGGTCAGCAGCAGCAGCAGTGAGTCCAGGCCGTGCTGGGCCGGCTCCGCGCGGATCTTCTCCACATTTGTGTGGATGCATCTCAGGATTTCTGGCACCTGGAAGGGACATGGGTGAGGATGGTGCTGCCCTTCCCATCCCCCCCTGCTGCCTTGACATGGCTTCGGGTGCCCGAGAGACTGGGTTAGGGCAGGAAGGAAGAACAAGACTTGACATGGTTTGACACGGAAGGACAGTCCAGCCACGGGGCACTTACATCTGTTAGCCAGGACACAGGGTCTGTCATGGCCATGTCCACGACCTTGCTGCCCGTCTCCCTGTTGTGGACATCATCTGCCGTCAAGGCCTTGATGGCCACATGAATGTCCATCTTCTGAGAAGGCCAGAGGTATTCCACAAACACCTACAGGAGGAGGGACGGGGGGGTAAGACGTGTCACGCTGAGCTTGGCTGAGCAGCTTGACCACCTCTGGGTCCCTTTGCTCACACAAGCCGATGCCATGGACAAGGGTCCCAGCAACGGGGGAGCTCGTTACCGTTGTTGTCTTGCTGCTGACGAGTAAAGCAAGCAACCAGGTGTTCTCAGAATCCCATCCCGGTTCCTCTGGAATCTCCTCTGGCAGTGTCTCGTCTACACAGAAACACGGAAGAGTCGGTAAGACAACGGCCATCTTGGCCAACCAGCCTCCCAAAGGGTGAAAAGAGCTTGAAACGGGGGAAACGGGGTCCTGGCGTCGGCCCCCTCACTCACCAATCCACAGTGGCAGGACTGTGGTCACCTCACAGGGCTCCAGCGGAGAGCTGCTCTCCAGGAGAGCATGCACCTCCTCCCAAACCACCCTGGGGCTGCTGAGGGGTCTCTCTGCCATCCTCAAAAATGGTTGAGGGACAGTGGGGGGGGTTCAGCTTTAGGGAGCGACGGGAAAAGATGCAGGCTGTGCTCAGGAGTCTCCTCGCTGCACTCCTGCCCTGTCCCTTCCCCGTCTTGTCAGACACTGCGGGGCTGCGCTGCTTAGATACGGTGCCGTGGGGTGACACGGAGCGGTGTCACAAAGGGGTGTCACAAAGGGGGGTCACATTGTGACCTGTCACCCAGGCTGGGTGGGGCAGAGGTTCTGCTGCAGGGGGTAGGGACCCAGCTCACCACTGGGCCATGGCTCCTCTCAGGGTGTCCCCAGCCCCCCATCATGTCCCCTCAGGACCTTCCTGTACCCCCCGGCTCATCCCAGAGGGTTCACACACCCCAGCACGGACCCTGGACCTTCTGCTTCAGTCCTGACATAAATGCTACAGACTGCCCCGTCTCTACTTTGCGGTCACCTGGAGCATTTGCTCTCCTGTCTCCAGTTCTCTCCCATACTCCCAGAGTAGCTTTAATCTGCTACAGCAGTGTCCTGGTTTCAGCTGGGATAGTTCATTTTCTCGAGCTGGGAGGGAGCACAGCCGCAGTGCTGTGTTTTGTGACGGTGGGATCTTCGTTCTGTCAGGATCGCTGGCCGGGAGCGGGCTGTTGGTCGGTGGGTGGTGAGCAGTCACCTTGTGCATTACCCATTTGTACTTTCCATTGTTGTTATTTTTTTGCTTTACTACAATCACTGAACTGTTTTATCTCAACCTACGAGTTTTCCTTGTGTCCCTCCACTCTCTTCCCCCATTCCCCTGACGGGGGGAGGGGGAGCAACTGGCTGCGTGGTGTTTGGCTCCGACCAAGTTCAAACCACGACAGTCCTTTTTGGTGCCCAGCGTGGGGCTCGAAGGGTTGAGATAACGGCAGATCGGGCCAGTGTGTCATAACCATTTGTTAGAAGCATTCATTATATTGGCTTATCCGTTGCTAGGCATAATGTTGATCGCTTGGCTCCTTAAAATTTCATTTGCTATATATAGTCCCCGTGCTCCTGCTCACCACCTGTGGCAGTTGGATTAAGATTTTGGTTTTGCTGAACTGTGTAACACTGATTGATGGCACAATGAAGTCACTGCTCCTGAGGCTATTTACAGCTGTGTTTGAGAATTTGGGGAATTTTGAATATCCAACTACGTGGTCGTCTTACTGCTGGGAGCCAGTGTGGTCCCGCAGGTGGTTCAGGCTTAAGCAACTCCTCACCTGGAGATCTACCCCAAGGCTGGAGAATTATGAGTGGCTGGGGGTGTGGGACAGCATGGGAAAGTGCCCAGGAGAGTGGGCACCTCCGGTGTACTGGAACTTCACTCCCAAACAGGTGCAGAATCCCAAAAGACTAGTAAAATATTTGGAAAACGTATGGTGTCACCTGGGTAATTCCAGAGAGACACAGCTCACTGCAACGTGCTGGGGCCTGGCCCATGCCTACTGAGTCAGTGTGCAGAGGTGAAAGCCATCCAATTGGCCTTGGCTATCGCCGAGCGAGAAAGGTGGCCAGTGCTCTGTCTCTATTGACTCATGGGTAGTGCCAAATGTGCTGTGGGGGTGGTTACAGCAGTGGAAACGGAGCCACTGGCAGCACAGAGGCAAACCCCTCTGGACTGCTGAATGATGGTGAGACATTGCTGCTGGGGTAGAGAACCTGGCTGTGAAAGTACCTCATGTAGATGCTCACGTAGCCAAGAGCCGGGCCACTGAAGAACATCAGAACAACCAACAGGTGGATTAAGATTAAGGTGGCTCGAGTGGGTCTGGACTGGCAGCATAAGGGTGAACAATTTATGGCTCCCTGGGCCCATGACTCCTCAGGCCATCAGGGAAGAGATGGAACATATAGATGGGCTCATGACCGAGGGCTGGACTTAACCATGGATGTTATTGCACAGGTGATCCATGAATGTGAGAGATGTGCTGCCATCAAGCAACCAAATGGTTAAAGCCCCTTTGGTATGGAGGACGATGGTCAAAATATAAATATGGGGAGGCCTGGCAGATTGATTATATCACGCTCCCACAAACTCGGCACGGCAAACTCTATGTGCTTACAATGGTGGAAGCAGCCACGGGTTGCTTGGAAACTTATGCTGTGTCCCATGCCACTGCTTGGAACAATATTTTAGGTCTTGAGAAGCAAGTCTTGTGGTAAGATGGCACCCCAGAAAGGATTGAATCAGGTAATGGGACTCATTTCGAAATAACCTCATAGACACTTGGGCCAAAGAACATGGCACTGGGGGGGTGTATCACATCCCCGATCCCACACCAGCCTCTGGGAAAATTGAGCGATACAATGGGTTGCTAAAAACTACCCTGAGAGCAAAGGGGGGTGGAACTCTCAAACACTGGGACGTGCATTTAGCAAAAGCCACCTGGTTAGTCAGTACCAGAGGATCTGCCAAGCAGGCTGGCCCTGCCCAATCAAACCTCCTACGTACTGTAGATGGGGATAAAGTCCCTGCAGTGCGCATTAGAAATATGCTGGGGAAGACAGTCTCAGTTATTCCTGCCTCGTGTAAAGGTAAACCCATGCGTGGGATTACTTTTGCCCAAGGACCTGGGTGCACTTGGTGGGTAATGCAGAAGGAAGAGGAAGTCCAATGTGTGCCTTGAGGGGATTTGATTTTAGGTGAAAAGACCTGATGAAAACATTTTTGGTTCTTCAAACACAGCGGTTTTTTTTCCCTTTCTCCTATCACAGTTCTCATCAGTGGAAGTGCTGACCGAGAGCACAATGTTACCCAAACAGTTTTAAAACTCACAGTACTGATACTGTATGTCTTAGCTGCAAGACCTCACACAGCAGTCTATCTCTGCACTAGCAACACTTGCACTACCCAGGAAAAATTGCTTTGCTTACTTGCGAGAAAAAGAAGATCTTTTGCTTCCAGCAGCAGACACGTGGACTTCAGGCACTAAAATACTGCACATGCCTCTTGAAGAGCTGAAATCAGCTTCACTCCCTGGAAAGAAGGGAAGAGTAAAAACATGATGGAAATTAGAACTCAAAGACTGTTTGCAAATCACAGTGAATCATAAGCATCCTTTTTTCGTCCGTCCTCCCGCTGCAGAGCCACGTCAGGACTCAGCTGGGAACATTTGCTGTGACGACCTGTTGGCTTTCTCCCAGCCACCAATGCACGTGCCTGGATTAGGCTCAGAATACTTTAACCAGGGAATCAGAAAGCTGTTGTAAACACTGGCATCAATAATACAGATTGTATTTCTTTCTGTGGAGGTAAAGCAATACGAAAACCACAGGAAACAGCCAGGAAGAGCAGAAAATTCGCTGCAGTAAATACACAGATTGCAAAGCATGTCCTAGCTTGACCTCACACATATTTTAAAACAAAGACTTAAGAGTGTGCAGTGTGTATAGCGCCGGCTTCTTGCTTTGGCTCATATTCCATACTGGATTAGCAGAGGAGAGGAAAAAAACTGCTTGAATATACAAAAAGAAATTTTTTGACTAAAGATCACAGCTATTGCCATCTTCCACACTTGCCTCAACCCTGACCTCTAAACCCCAGCGCCCTTCTCACTCCCGGAACTCAGGCACCTTTTCCAGAGGCAGGAGCACGTCCCCACCGCCCCCAGGAGACCGGCATCTCTGCCTACAGGCGTTTGGGGCTAAAAGGCGAATTGGCTGGCACGGGTCTGCCCCCGCCCAGCACCCGGCGGCTCAGGCGCTCCCTGCACAAGCCCCACACCCGCATCCCCCCCTCACTGGGGTTTGCAGCTGGAGCCGCGGCTCCTCACGGGCCAAGCACAGGGCGAAGCTTGGGGCTGCGGTGTCCTGAGGTGAGAATCTCCCGTTAGCGGTGGGCGTCCCACTGGCTGCACATCTGGAGCGGTACCGGGACAGTCAGCGGGCAGAGAGAGAGAGCAAGGAGTTACGGTGTGCCTGCTGGGAACTGGCTTCAGACCCCCAATAACAGCGACTGAGCTACACACAGTGGCGCAGCTCCCCCGGGAGCAGACTCCCCGCACCCCCTCAGCCTGCCCAGCAGCTGCTGTCAGGGCACTCTTCTCCTTCGGGCTCGGGCCCGTCCTCCAAAACAGGCAAACAGACCTCAAGAGAAGTTGCTTTTCCCTTCACTGAACTAAGGAACAGGCATCTCCTTTTATTGGTTTATTTTTAGTTTGTGAGGAAGGAGGTAAGTACCAAACTGCAGAAGATTTGTGCCCGAGACCCTGAACTGCTGGTGGCCTGTGCGGCCAGCACAGAGCTGAGCAGTTCATTGTTTAGGACAGACGGGATTCAGGCTTCTGCCTTTTTCTTGCCCATTCCTCCTTCGTATTTTGCTGACTTCTCTTTCGGACCCTCCGTGTTCACTGTGACGTCTGGGCGCTTGCTGCAGCCTGAGAGTCTTCTGAACAAAAGGAGATCCATGTCCTGAGAGGCCACAGCCCGACCACTGATTGCCTACGTCTCTACCACACAACTTCAACAATAATGGTTTAGAAGGGGGTGGATCGTAACATTTGTGACACAGAATTAAAAGATCGTTTTCCTAGGCCACTTTTAGATCTGGGTTCAAAAATATGAAACATTTTAAAGCCAAAATACTCTTTGTAGCTACTACGTTGCTTATTCTCGTTTGAAAGAAATATTTGGTGATTTGAACATGTTTTCCACATCAATTCAACTACATTTGTTTAAATGCAAGCTTTAAATCTGAAATAGATAAAAATACTAACTAAAAAATAGTGCTGTGCTCATAAATTTACCTAACTTTTTAAGGATCTTTTCCTCAAAATTTTTATATTCTGATTATATTCCAGTGTTATCTCTTTTCACTTCAGTGCAATTTAGGTAGCTTGTGTCCTAAAAATACATCATTCCTGCTGAATAACAAAATTCATGGTGCAAAATGAGATGCAGAATCTCCCTGGGCAATGCCAGGCGTCTCGGGCAGCGGTCCTCAGAAACAGGACAAACAGAGAGGGCCTGAGCTTATCAGGGATGAACAGAAGAGGAAAAGGCATCTAATTAGACCTACCTGGAGATATAAGCGTGATCTTCAAACAGAAGCTTCTGCAACTGAATGTCTAAGAATCGCCTTTCTGTTAAAAAAAAAAAAAAAAAGAACAAACTACAGAGAAAAAAAGATAAAATAAATGAGACAGAGACTGGACTCAGCTTCAGTGAGGGCCAAGAGCAGAGTTCAAATTTTACCTCTTCTGAATCACAGGTACCGAGGGATTTCTGCCAGGCCGAGCAGCTCCAACCGCATCTCCTGGCTGTGCTGGGTCCGTTGACCCAACTGGGAGGGACCGTTCAAAACCTGCCCCAGGGACCCAGAGATTCCCCAGTGGGTGGGGGCGGGGCTGTGCAAATGAGGGACCCCAACAGCCGCTGCCACCCCGCTGCCATCCCCCAGCCCTCACAGCGCTGGTCGCCTGCCAGCCCTCACAGCACCAACTGCTGCAACACACCAACCCCTCGCGGGGTGACGCCCTCCCTGCTCACCTCGAGGACACAAGCTCTGGGGACAGCACGGGCTGGAACCCGGACATGGCGTCCTGGCTCCTGGAGGTGAGATGTCCACGGTCGTCTCCTGCTGAGAGAGGAAAAAACGGCATTAGAAACCCTCCACCTGACACAACAACAGCTTTAACTCATTGAAACCAGACACAGAAGATGTTTCTATGAACTTCTGACCCTAGTTTTTAAGAACAATACGCATTTTAGACTACTATGATTAATTGAAAGAAATCACACTAGATAATCTGAATGGTACTTGAAAGAGGGTTTAATGTTTAAGCAAGCTGGGAGGGGATTTTGTCAGCCAGGAATCCATCAGCAAGCACTTGGATCTTTAAGGGAACCCCTTTTTGTAATATTGAATGGAGATTTTTAATTAGAAAGCCATTCACTCCATGCAGGAGATTATTCACTGTATACTAGCACACAGCTATTTACACACACCCGATTTTTATTTTTAAAACAAGTGCCACTGAACAGTATTCCAAATGGAAGGCAAAAATGGGTAATCCTTCCAGAAATACTGGCAGCTCAAAGCAATTGTCCTCCTGTCCCACAGAACATCCCAAAAGAAGACTGAGCTCCCCAGCAGTCTTGCACGGCTGCAGTCCCTCCCCAGGAAGCCCAAAGAGAAACATGATGCTGTCACAACACACAGGGGCACCGTGGGACACGGGGGGACATGGGGTCAGCCCCACAGCTGGTGGCTCCCAATGCATGTCGTGATGATGGGGATGAGCTGGTGGAGACTGGGGACATGGCAGAACACAGAGGGGGGACACAGAGGGGTTTACAGCATCCCTTGCTGACCAGGACAGGCTGGTGACATCCCCCAGAGGGTCCCAGGGGAGAGGACAGTCTGGGGGGGTGGTGTCCCCCAGACTCATGTATTTCTCCAGGTAGAGGGTGGGGTTGTCCATCAGAGCCTTCACCATCCCCATGAGGTAGATGAGCAGCACCAGGTTGTTCTGCACCATGTTGACATGGACCTGGGGGAAAGGGAGACCCCAAAAAGTGTGTGGGGGTGTCACAAGGGCCACTCCACCTTTGGGGACACACCCGTGTTGGGGACACACCTAGGGCTCACCCCTTCCCAGATGAAGGTGCTGAAATGTAGAAGCATCTGGTAGAGACGAGGGTTGGCTCTGATGCTCTGGAGAGCTTGATGGGGGGAGGGAGACATGGGGATGTCACCCAAAGGGACAAGGGGACACCCCAAGTGACATGGCAGGGGGGTGGGGACACGGCACGGTGGAAACAGGACCCATAAATGCAATACTGAAGGTGGGAGGAGAGTGGGAGGCCACCAACCCAAGAGGTGAGTGATGAGTTGGGGACACCAGGATGTCCCCAAAAAAGAGGTTGGGGACCCCCTGAGATTCTGGGGACATGGGGGGGACACTCACGGTGCATTTGGCCTGGCAGGAGCCCACGCAGGCCTCGGGGATCTCCTTGTAGCAGAGCTGCTGCTCCACCCAGAGCTTGTGGGCACGGCGGGGTTTGAGGCGCAGTGGGGTCCCCTCCAGCAAGGGCCCCTCCTTCTCCTGCCCTGGGGGGACCGAAAGGGGGGACATGGTCACCAGGGGCATGGGGAGCCCCCAAAATCTCAACAGACACCCCAAGTGTGCAAAACAAAGGAGTTTCAGGGTGAACTTGGTGGCTTTTAGACAAAAATTTTTGGGATGAAATTGGAGGATTTGGGGCATGGCAGGAATTTAGGGTTGAAATTGAGATATTTAGGGGTTTGGGTTGAAATGGAGGGATTTGGGGCGTGGTGAAGTTTGTGGTGAAAAGGGGTGATTTTGCATATGGGGGATTTGGGGTGAAACAGGGTGATTTGTGGTACAGGGTGGTTTGGGGCTGAAAATGAGGGATTTTGCATACAGGGATGTTTTTGGGGTCAGACTGGGCGATTTGGGGATAAAACTGGAACAAATTTTGGGATCAAAGTGTGGGATTCTGGTGGTCCAAGAGAGATTTTTGGGGTGAAAGAAGGAGATTTGGCAGTGAAACTAAATAATTTTGAGGTAAAATCAGGGGATTCTGAAGTCCAAGGAGGATTTTGGGGTGAAACTAGGAGGCTTTGGGGGTGCTAAAGCAGATTTTGTGGTGAAACTGGGGGATTTTAAGATTCAAGATGGATTTTGGGTGAAAAATAGAATTCCTGGGGTGCTGAGGCTGATTTGGAAGACAAACAAGATAAGTTTGGGGGGCAAAATATGAGATTTGGGGGTCAAAATTGGGTTTGGGGGTCAAACGGGGGAATTCTGTGGTAAAAGTGGGCATTTGGGGGTCAAACACGGATCTGGGGACCAAGGGTGATTCTGGGGGCGATTCCCAGGGACCCCAATTCCCCCCTGCAACCCACCCAAACCACATTTGCCACCCCTAGGTCCCTGCAAAACACCCACAGCCCCCCCAATCTCATTAGTGCCCCCCCAGATACTGTTCGCTCCCCAGTTCTCCATTTTACCCCCCAAGACCCCAAATACCTCCCCGGGACCCTACCAGCCCACCCCCAGGACTCCCCTAAGCCCCATTACCCCCCCAGGAGACCCCCAGGACCCCAATATAACCCCACAAAATCCCCCACAGGACCCCACTAGCCCCCACTGGACCCTTCTTGTACCTCATTACTGTCCCCCAGGACCCCAATATCTTCCCCAGAAACTGACCCCAGGAGCCAATTTGACCCCCCCCAGACACTAATAACCCCCTCAACTCCCCTATGGCCCCAATAACACTCCCCAGCACCAAGACCCTCCCCCAGACCCCAATACCTCCCTCAAGACACCCCCAGGACCCCAATACCTCCCCCAGAACCCCCTCCAGGATGTCCCCAATCCCCCCACCTCAGACACCAATATCTCCCTCAAGACCCCCCCCGAGGACCCCAATAACCCTCCCAAACCCCTCCAGGATACACCCCCCCCCCGACTCCATTACACTCTCTCTAGGAACCAAATACCCCCCCCAGGGCCCCAATAACCCCCACAACTCCCACAGAACCCCAATAACACCCCCCCAATAATCCCCCCGGGTCCCCAATCCCCCCTCACGGCACAGGCAGGAGTGTGGGCAGGTGCTGGGGGGGACAACGTGCTGGAGCCCCCCCGGGGGTCCCCCTGGCCCCCACAGGGCCTACTTCCTGCCGACAGTCTGCCAGGGCTCTATGGTCTGCAGTGAGGTGGCCTAGGCAGGAGGTCCTGCAGCTCTCTGGGGTCTGCACTGAGGGATGTTCCAGGCAGAGATTTGGTTCACCCAGCAAGTGGGAATTCCTCCTTTTCAAAACACTCGCTTTGTTCTGGATGGCTGAAGGAATTTTTCTCCTGAAAAGGTGGCACCAGCCCCAGCACCAGCCCCAGCCCCAGCACTAGTGGTGGTGTCCCCGGCCTAGCAGTGGGTGAGTGCAGGGGCTGGGGCCGATTTCCCTGGAGGGGGTGGTGGGATCGCCGGGGAAGGGAAAGCTTTGGTCTAAAAACCCAATTAATTTTTCATGGTTCTGAATTGTGGATTTGTTGTCACAGTTCCGGCTGTTCAGATGTTCTGATGTGTGACTGTGCTTGTCCTTTTACCTTGAACTTGGTGGGGTTTTGCTGTCTGTAAGGGTCTGTTGTGTCTGTGGGGTTTATCTGTCAGGTTACCCCAGGGAAAGTGAATTTTAGCCCTTTATTTTTACTGCTAGTGTGAAAGCAGTGACACATTTAATATTTTCTGCTCTCTGTGGTGATTTGGGCTGGGTGGGTTCAGTCTGATGAAACCCCTCAGAGTGGTGCTTCAGAGGGTGCCAGTCACCAGAGCCAAGAGGTGCTGATCACAAACCGGCATTAAGCCCGAGGGCGAGAGCTGGCCCAGGCGGGCTCTTGCCTTCGGGCTGTGGGACAGTTTTTCCCAGCTCGGAGGTGCTGGGAGAGATGTGGGGGGGTGAGCAGGGGGGTGTGCTGGAGCCCAGCCCCTTTGCAGAGCCCTGCTGCTCCTCTGGCTTTCTGGACAAAGTTCAGTTTCTGTGCTGAGCTTCTAATTTGCACCTTTGCCAAAAGACAAATCCTGTTTGTTTCAAGCTGGAACCACCTGCTCTGCTTTCAGAAAAGTATCTCTTGACATCTGCAGGCAGAGCAGAAGTCTCACACAATGAAGGTACAAGAAGTAATTGAAAAGCAATTAAAGGACAAGTTTCTGTGTGCTGGGATCCTGGGAGTGCTTCTGGTTGGGAAATCCGGCAGCACCACTTGCTCTGAGCCTGCAAACAGCCGGCAGAGCTCCTGCCGTGGGTGGCACTGCTTCAGCCTCCCCCGTCAGCTGCTGCTTCACCTCCACCTCTCTGCTCTGCACCAGCTCTGCATGAAATAGTCGCTTTTCACTGCCTGTGGCTGTGGATTGCTGTAAACGTGATGTAACCGGTTGCCACTGTGTTTCTTTGCCAGCTTGTCCCGCCCGATGTGCTGTCAGTCTGCAGATCGTCACCTCGTTCCTAGGTGAGTGTTGGGGCTTCTCCTGGGGTCTCCAGTGCATCTTCTTAAATGTTGACAAAATGCCCGTGTGGAAATAGAATTAATCATCAGAATAATTGATAAGGAAGACTTCCTTAGACCTAAAGACCTAAACAAAACCAGGCTCCTGTCCAGAACACCTGTGTAGTTCATCTTGCCTGTTTTTTCTTCCTGTCACCTTCAAGCTCCTGTTCAGTTCTGCTGTGCCCTGCATCTCTGCTCGTTCTCATCCCCATTTCATGTAGCCAGGCAGACCAACTTCCTCCTCCTCCTTTTCCCTGGTTTTGTCCCTGTGAAATCTCTTTTCTGTAACTGCCTGGTCTTTGTGGAAACACATTTAAAAACTGCTCTCGCAGGTTCCCCCCTTTCAGGAGGTGCCTGTGGCTGCAGGGATGCCGTGTGAAGCAGGTGGGACAGGGCTGGTGTCTGCTCCGGGTTGGGGTTTGCACCCCTCGGGTGCTGCGGAGAGGCAGGGTGCTGTGGGCTTGCGGCGGTCACTTGGGTTCGGAGCAGAACCTGGTCTTTGGGGAAGAGGTGAGTTTTCCTGAAGTGACTCCCTGTCCCTAAGGCTGGCTGGCGGCCTGCAGCCGGCGTGTGCCCTGTGCCGGGGAGCTGGCCGGGGGCTGTCAGGGGAGCGGAGAGGTCTGACAGCACCTTCCTGGGGCGCTGGCTGGGACAGGCTGGGGAGGGCTTGAGCTTTGTGTGTGGTGGTCAGGGGAGGCCATGCAGCAGGTGGAGCCGGCTCATCTCTGATCGACCTTTTGAGGCAATTCCTGTTGGGGATTTAGGTTTTAGGACAGAACCAGAGTGTAGGGTTGGGGAGTCAAAATGTTTCAGCAGCAATGAATAGAGAAGTATGCAAAGGTTTGAGCTGCCAGCCTGCGCA
This sequence comes from Strix uralensis, assembly GCF_047716275.1. Lineage (NCBI taxonomy): Eukaryota > Metazoa > Chordata > Aves > Strigiformes > Strigidae > Strix > Strix uralensis. The sequence goes on along the minus strand of NC_133983.1, from coordinate 864,841 downwards.
CACTGGGTGTGCATGTACTCGAATGCACGGCTGCATTGCCCCAGGCTGCAGAGGTTATTGTGTAGAAAAGCCCTTGGTTAGTGGAATAATTCTCCGTTGTTGAGGATTTCTGGAAAGTAAATGGCAGAGGTGTTTTGCTTCTGTCTGACTTGTTTATTCCCTCACTACAGCCAGGGTCTCTCTGACTGTGTCTTAGGGTGTCCCTTTCTAGCCTTGGCCTTTTGTCTGAAGTTGGTCTGCTCAATTTTTGTGATCCTTAAGCATAAAGTATTTCATGGCAAAAACTAGATGTCTTCATCTGAGTTCATGCTGATAACACAGTTCATGATTATTCTGGGTCAGGGATTGTCTCTCTTATGCTCCTACGGTGCTTGTGGCTGAGTCTGGTAACTTGGTCAGGGCAGCCACAGCTCTGGAAATTGGTGACACCCTCTGCTGCTGACCCATCCGTGAGCCCCAGTGGGACATCCCATAAACCTGGCATCAGTTTTAACCATGCAGTCCTTGCACAAGGAGTTCTTGAGGCAGGACATTAAAGCAAATGAATCTTACCTGACTCTGATTTTTCTGACCCAGGAAACCTGTTCCCAGCGTGATGTGTCAGCAAGTACTGGGAAGTGAGTTAAGTGTAGACCACTGCTGTGCTGTAGTAAGCTGGCTGGAAAGCCGTTGTAAGAAAACACACCCCTCCTTGCTATGAAGAAATGGGAATTATTTAAGAATTGTCTGTTACTGCTGTGTGCTGGGGGTACTAGTTGGGGACTACATCCCCCCTGTGTTAGTGTGGAACAGACATCTAGTTCTGGGCTGTCACAGCAGAGCTGGTCTTGTGAAAGGTGTGGGATCACCGCTGGATCAGGGATGCAACTTCTTTCCAGAAGAAGATGAGGAAAGCTGCATGCTTTTGGCTGAACTCTGCTCTCTAGGGGAGCTAGAAAAGTGGCTGTAGCAAGCTGGGGGGGAGGAGAGGGCTCTCTCAAACAGAGGTGAGCCCAGTGGGGGTGGGTTACTCAGGGATGCTCGGGCAGTAAAAGGAGGGGAGGGCTGTGTCGGCCTGAGTCAGGGGATGGGGCACAGTCCAGGCAGTAAAGCAGGGATCTGAGTGGATAATGATAGTTTCAAATGCTGCAGAGTGCCTGGGCACGTGAAGGTCTGGAGGAAGGAAAGAATGGGAACTTCTGGAGTTTGGGACTCGGAGGGCAATGAAGAATGTGCCTTCAGGCTCAGGGGACCGAGTGCGGGGCTGTGGCAGTGGGACGAGGCTGTGCCTGTCCAAATGCACGGCTACCTGAACCGTAGCCACCAGCTTCCAGTAGCACCATAAAGTGTGCAGGGCTCGATCTGTGCCGGAGCTGACTGTAAAGCGTCAGGTAAACCTGTTCTCTGATGTTTGACTGCTGGGGCAGCCTTGCTCTGGTTGGGAAACAGGGAGCTTTGGAGGCAATACTGTGACAGCAGGAGTGCTGTAAAGCAACAAGAGAGAGCAGTTTGTCGAATTGCACTGTCAGACATCGCAGACCTTTGATGTGACAAAGGGAATTGCTAGAGCACAGGGAGAGGGCATGGAAATTGTGTCCTAGGTGGCTTCTTGGGGAAGACTGACTTTAGTCAAGGACTTGGCTTGCCCACTTCCCACTGAGCTTTGGGATGCAGATCTCAGAGCTGGCTCCATTTAGATGGAGCTCTGCTTCCGAGCTGCCCTTCAAAACCTTGTGGAGAATGTACCCACAGGGGGGACACTAATTACCTTGTATTTTGACCATAATGACATGGGGAAAAGAACAGGGTCAGCTGTAAGGAATAAACGAGATGTTACGTCTGATGACTCCCAGATCTTATTTTTCCTGGGTGTTAGGTCCGCTGTGGAAGGCAGGAGGAGGGAGTGGGAGCCTGGGTCTCCTCAGCTGTGTGGGTGCCCCTTTTTTAAATCCTGGCTCAGCAATGGGATGCTTGTTAGAAAGCAGGGATCAAGGAGGAAGACCTGGGCCAAGCTCTTGGCTGGCAGAAATGTGCTGAACTCTCTATGAAACCAGAGCAGAAGAGGAAGGTCAGGGTGGCTGAGCTTTGGATTTGGCTTCCGCTGTGGCTCTGACAAGCCCATGAGCCCATCCTGCCATACATGAGTGTGAGCAGCACAGCCCACTCAAATACCTGCCAAAGTCAGTGTGTCGGATCAGAGGGAGCTGCGCTTCCCCAGGTTCACCAGCTGGAGAAGAGATGGTGTCCATCCTCACCCTGCCTCGGGGCTGTGGCAGTCGCCTTCAGGAGAGGAGTGGTCTTGGTCTGCACCTGGGCAGCGGAATGGGATATTTACCTTGTGACACAGAGGTACCTCTTCGGCAAAGCAAAATACTAAGAGATGTTTTTCACAAATGTTCATTTTCATTCTGATTTCAGGCTGTCTGAACTGTTTTGTGGAATCCTGACTGTTCTCCCCAGCTGTCCATCACCCACTCTCGTGTTTTGATGGCTTGTGTCACAGACAGCCTGGTAAAAAGATCTGGGTAATTTTCTGTTTCCTTTTTTTCCCCTTTGAGAAGTCTCATGAACTTTTTGCAGCTGTCCTGACTCTCCTCCCCTGTCCTCACTGCAGCAGTGTGGCAGTTAGAGCTGCCCCCCCCGGGAGGAGGTGTGCTCTGCTGGCTGTTAAAGAGTTGGCAGCGCTGTGCTCTGTGCTCATCTCCAAAGCTTCTCTGTTCCCCCTGGGCAGTGGATTTTAGTGTTCTGCCATTCCGAGTAAAGTAACATCTGTACAGATACAAAACCTCTAGTTCATGGATTGGGTTCGTGAAGCCCTGATTCTTTTAAAGCTCTGTTTGAAAGCTCTATTGCCCCACATTTTCTCTCTCCCCTCTTCTCTGTCAAACTGTTTCACAGCTGGCCTTCTTCCCCAGGCTTTGCCTCGTCCCCTGGTCAGACTCGAGCTGTTCAGTTCCTGCAGGCCCAGCGGCTGTTGGGGGATCTGAGCTGCTCAGAGACAGCAGGGCCTGATCTCTAAAGGAAGCAGATTTTGTGGTCTGACTCTGATCTTGCTGAAGCTGCTTTTGTCACCCTTTCAGAAAACCAACTGAGGGCTGAATCAGAGCTGGCGGTTTGCTGAAGGTACCAAAGAATGGGGGGTTTAGAAGCCAATGCCTGATCCTGTGGACAACCTTAATGCTGTTTGTTTGGTAACTTGTCGGAGGTATTTTATGGTGGGTTTTGTGTAAGGTGCTATAAAGCAATCCCATGCAGCTGGAAGCCAGAGGCAAGACTATTTATTTCAGGGCTTTGAAGATCTCTACTCCTGGGACAGCTGTCTCTCTGCTGCAGTGGTTGGGTTTTATTTTGCTTTGGAAAAACTGAACCAGAATTTTCGTTCCATTTCCTTTTCCCTGAGGTGGGAGAATTCCTGGAAGTCTCCAAATAGAGTTAAGGGGCGTCTTCATCTTTTTTCCCCAAACTGGGCTGAGTGCAGCTCCCAGAAGGCCGGGGTTTGGAAGGCTGGGACCGCTGACCCGACCAGTCCGAGAGGATCCTGACAGCAGGGCTGGGCTGCAGATGTGGCTGCAGGTACTGCGGGGAGATGCTGGGTGTCTGGGTGGGCTGACCTGGCTGGTTTGGTGGTTTTGAGGGCGCTGTACTCTCTGCACCAGCTGCTGATAAGGTGTTTTCTGTCGGCAGAGCTGGTGGCCCATCAGTCTGTGTTCTCAGAGATGATCCCACAGGAGTCCCTCGCTGGGGCTTGGCTGCAGAGGGCTCTGTGGTATCTTGACAGTGTTTGACATTTCCCAGACAATGCTTAAACCTGCCAGTTGACGCTGTTTAACACTCTCCTCTGTAAGAGCCTTCCAGCGGGGATGCCTATCAACTCTGGCTTTCCCTTCAAAGAACTGTTCCCAAAAGCTGCTGTATCTTTGTCACTTGCCAAATGCCACCAATGAATCTCTACTTTTGTTGCTTTGGGCTTTTACGTGTTGCTTTTAATTAGGATGTGTGCTCGTCTGTCCAGGGGCTGATGGGCAGCTCTCTGGTGACCAAATCCCAGAGAAAAGAAGGGGGTTTACTGTATTACCTCTTGTACTTGAAGGAACAATCCTTTAGCCCAGGTGTCTTTGGAGGTGTCTTTTGGGAGGGGGCTACCAGGTCTCCAAATCCAGCAGTTTGTCAGTTTATTCTTTGTTCTGTTTCTGTTTTGCTTCTGGCCCTTAATCTGCAGCGGCAGATTGGGGCTGCGTGATGCACAGAGGTTCAGGGCAGGGTTACCTGTTCCTCCAGGACAAGATCTGCTGATTCAGCTCAGTATTTTAAGCAAGATGGAGCCGAATGAATCCTCCTTGTAGCAAGAGCTGGTAGCCAGGATGGATGAGGAGTTCATTCACAGTTACTGAAACACTGAAGGAAATTAGATTTGTACATTTAAAATTGCTTTCTTAACCAGTGTTTAGCATCTTGGGGTCTCAAGGGTTAAAATACCTCTGGCACCTTGGATCAGTGTATGGGGATTTAAAAGTGCTCTGGATTAAGCAGGCAAATGAGTTAAACTGCATTTAACTGCTTCCCTGGCTGTGAATAATCCAGCCAACCCTGTGCTGAAGACATCTGGGGCTCGTCTGCTGTTCGTAGTGGAGGTTTCAGACCCTTTCTCAAAGATGTCACCGGTCTGTAAGTTACGGCTTTACTGACCAGAAGGTAGGAGGCACTTTGGGAGTGGCCCCTTGTGATGGAGACTGGAGACCTCTGCTCTTCTGTCCTGGACGTCAGGCTGTGGCTTTCACAGTGGTCCCATCTCTCAGCTCAGCTCTGCTTTCTGTCCTTAGGATACAGCTTTGATGTGCCAGGGCTGAGTGAATTGGGACATCCCCTACTGCAGATCTGCACGAGACATACCCCTCTAGCAAGCCATATTCTAGCAAGGTACAGGACAACCTTACAAATACAGAAAGCTAAACCTCCCACTAATTACTCATGGGAATGCAGCAGGCAGAGCTTTTTGTCTAGATTGCATCCGTGCTGCTGTTAGCTTCAGGAACCCAGTGCTTCCAGCCCTGCATCTTCCTCCCCGTTCTCCCCCATGCCCTGGGCAGATCTCTGTTTCAGGGTTGGCCCTGCTGTTCCATGAGCTGTGCCCTCTAGGCGTGGTTGTGAAGTGTGAGGACAGACTTTGGGTGCTGCGCTGTGTTATTGCAGTGGTTGTGTCAGTCAGATGTGGACAAGTCCCAGGTGCAGATGTGTGGTGACAAGTGCCCGTTATTTAGCCCTGACTCCAGGAAGAACTGAACCCCTTCAGCCTTCTCAGTCTGGCTGGAGATGAGTGATGGAAAGCAGTTGCATCTTTCAAGGGATCAGTGAAAGGAGGATCCTTTGCTCCGCTCCCTCCATTAAAATGCTCTGCTGGCAAGCAGCAGCTCTGGGTTTGCCTTGATTGTTGCAGTGACTGCTTGTTGTGTTTAATCTGCTGCGCAGTTATAAGCAGTCTCCCTGCGAGCAAGAAACTTGTGAGTGGCTGAGCTGAGATTTCCAGGTTCCTGATCAGAGGAAAGGCTGTCCCAGCCACATTGGAGTTGGGTTCCTGATTGCATCCTGATAGAAAAGATTATTCATCCAGTGGAAAAAAAAACAACCCAAACCAGAGCTGCTGTTTTATCGAGTGTTTGACATATCTTAGCTGAGCAAATCTTGGCACTCAGTACGAGTTACAGCTCTGCTTTTCTGAGCCCATGAGGTGTGGCTGGAGCTGTCTGGAAGAGCAGGATCTGGGGGTTCTCATTGACAAGCAGCTGAACATGAGCCAGCAGTGTGCCCAGGTGGCCAAGAAAGCCAACGGCATCCTGGCTTGGATTAGAAATAGTGTGACCAGCAGAAGCAGGGAGGTGATAGTCCCCCTGTGCTCTGCACTGGTGAGGCCACACCTGGAGTGTTGGGTCCAGTTTTGGGCACCTCAATACGAGAGAGATCTCGAGGTGCTGGAGCGAGTGCAGAGGAGGGCAACGAGGCTGGGGAAGGGCCTGGAGAATAAATCCTGTGAGGAGAGATTGAAGGAGCTGGGACTGTTTAGTGCGAGGAGAAGGCTGAGGGGAAACCTCATCACTCTCTACAGCTCCCTGAAAGGACGTTGTAGAGAGGTTGGTGCTGGTCTCTTCTCACAGGTGATTAGTGACAGAACAAGAGGGAACGGCTTTAAACTGCAACAGGGGAGGTTCAGACTGGACGTGAGGAAAAAATGTTTCCCAGAAAGAGTGGTCAGAGAGTGGAATAGGCTGCCCAGGGAGGGGGTGGAGTCACCATCCCTGGGTGTGTTTAAGGGTTGTTTGGATGAGATGTTGGGGGATGTGGTGTAGGGGAGAACTTTGTGGAATAGTGCTGATGGTTGGACGCAATGATCCCAAGGGTCTTTTCCAACCTGAGTGATTCTGTCATTCTGTGATTCTTCTCAACAACCCCTCCTCCCCGCCTCCTTTCCCACAGCCCCGACCACCTCTGTCCTTGCTCCAAAGGCTTCCGCTGAAATCTGCTGTTCCATCCCTGAGTTGGGCTTTTTCTGGCTGCCGGGCATCTGGCTGAGATCAATCCACCACATGCGGGTCCCTTCTTTTCCTCAGGGAACGGGCACAGAAGGCAGAAACAACAATTGTATTAGTGACGAGCAGAGTACCAGCAGGCAAGGATCTCTGAAGGTCAGAGATGTGTGAAAATCTAGAAGATGTCTCTTTGTCCCCAAAATGAGAATTAATGCGTTGTGTGGTGATTCGTACATGCATAATGACCGATTAGAAGCTTTTGTCATTGCTTGGGTGAGCGCTGAAACTACATCTCAAGTGAGGGGAGGTTGCTGCAGGCGCAGCGCTGCCCTGAAGGACCCAGGCACCCAGGAAGCGGGTGAAAGGGGACCTCCCGCTTAGGGCTACCCTACCTGCAACGTCTGGGACTTGTACAAACGCGTGTGCAAACGCGTGTGTAAAGTTTGGAGATTTTGCAAAGGCCTGTGCAGTGCTCAGGCTTGTACAAAAGCACGTGCCATGTTTGGTGCTGGTGCAAATGCTGGTGCAATACCCGGGACTTGTGCAAGCCCTGGTGCGTGTCCAAGAGCCCCGGGACGTGGAGGGACAGGGCTGCACTGCAGGGCACTGGGATGAATGGGGGCACTGGGAGTTCATTGGGTTATTAACAGCAGGTGGGTGCAGATAGTTAGAGGTGATCCCTGGTGTGAGCAGCCTGTGAAGTGGATCCTGGGACCCTTGGGGACATCGGGGGGCACCCAGGTGTTATGTGTATGTTATGTGTAATCTGTAATTTTTAACGTACTACAAAGCGAGTAATCCAAACTTGTTTTCATAGATTTGAACGATAAACTGTAAGCTATTGATCCAGCGTAGCATAAAAAGGACCTGTACCTGTTACTAGGAACTTCTGTCCTTCAACTTTTCTCTTAGAGTTACCGATGAAATGCTACATCTAGTGCCAAGTGAGGAGAACTTCTGGCTCACGCTCCGTGTGATTAAGCTGTGGGCAAAACGTGAGTAAGGTGATTGTTTGTAATCTTTAAGCTTTTCAGAGGCACCTCATGCTGAAAAGATAAGACCATTAGAAGTACTTCAGCCATGGAGAGCCATTTAAATGACAGTTTTCAAGCAAAAGCCAGTTTTTTAGTTTAGATTCAAGGTCTGTCCATGGGGTAGAGTGGGTGTGTTTTTTAATGGGGGTAGAGTGGGGAGAAGAGGGGAGTGCCTACAAGACAAGGTGCTTTATTGCTTATCAGGAACCTGACTACAGATGGTAAAAAAGCCAAGTTAAGTATAAAAGCTTGATCCATAAGGAATAAGAAAGTATTGTTTGTGCATGTGGCTAGAGCAGGTACTAGAAGAATGGCAGAAATTTTGTCTTAAGGGAAGTTGGAGTGAAGCAGTAGCTGTAGCAGTGTAGGCAAATTTCAGAGTAGCAGTATTTTGGGGAGTGGTGTGGTAACGATTCTTTTTCTCATCACTGTTAAGGACCAACAGTTTTGGCCTCATCGCACTGCAATAACAACTGACTTGGAGGCTGAAGTGTACTGAGTATTCTATAGATTGTGAAGTTGGTGCTGCAAATTTGAAGGGATATCCGTGGGTATTGGAAGACTGCAGGCTAACTCCAGTGTATCTGCTCTAGGTCATGGCATTTACTCCAACCTGCTGGGATTTCATGGTGGGGTTTCCTGGGCAATGCTGGTAGCAAGAACATGTCCGCTCTATCCAAATGCTTTGGCTTCTGCTCTTGTGAACAAGTTCTTCTTGTTTTTTTGTTTGGTTTTTTTTTGTTTTTTTTTTTTTTTCAAAATGGTAAGAGCTATTCTTTATTTTAATTTGCAGAAGGAAGTAACACTTCGAGAGGTAGTTCTTCATATAAGATTTACATTGACAGCATTCAGTCCTACCCTGAATTACATGGCAGAGTTTTAGATGGACAGTTACTGGGTTTTCTTATAGAGGGAATGGCCAAATCCTGCACTGCTGAAACAACCCAAAGACAGCAATCTTAGTTTGCCACTGTAGGACCCTAGGGTGTGTAAACATTGAATTCAGAAGCCTTTAAACTTTTTTCTAACCCAAACTGATGCTAAGCGCAATTGTTTTAACATCCGAGATGAACCCCTCAGACCGGTACCGTGTAATGGGGATCCTCACCCCAGGCTCTCCACAGCAGAACTCTGCACACAAGGGATCTGCATCAACGCCAGCGGTAACGGGAGAGGAGTTCAAACATGGTAAAGTCCTTCCCGTGCTTGTTAACTGGTTAAAAAGTGTAATTCTTGCTATATGAAACCACATTATGTGAATTGGTACCTAAGCACAATTCACAAGTGAAACGATCCTGCCAGCATAGCGCTTTTTGCCATCAAAATACTTGATCAGCAACAGTTCAGTGTTTCAAACAAGAAGACATCAGAGCAATTAAAAAGTGAAGAGGGAACACGTATCTTGAAAGGCAATGCCCGCAGAGGCAGTTAATTTGGAGGAAGGAGAGACTGGAAGAGATCTCCAGGCCCATCAAAAGGTGACTGAGCTCCATAGTGAGCAGTCAGGGGTTGGCTGGTTGCTTCCTCCTTTCTTTATTTCCCTTGGAAGGCTCTTGCAGAACCCAAATCTTCTAAGCATTAAAGAGTTTTCTTCCAGTTTGCAGCTTAAAGTTACTCAGGGCCAGGCATTACACATTTTTTCTGGTGCCCACACCCTTCAGTCTTAGTAACTGTTCTCCCTAAGTGTTATTTCCCTCTTCTGCATTTACAGCAGTCACCCCACTCTTCTCCCACTTGCTTTTCTGGCCCAAGCAAATCCCGCACTCCTGACGTCAGCACGCGTGTCCATCTCCCATGTCCCAGCGATCCCCGCAGCTCTCCTCGCCAGTTCTTCCAGGGACAGTTCATCTTTCCGGTACGTGAAGGACCAGCAGGGCCACCACGTCAGACGAGCTGTGCTCTCGTCAGTGGCATTAACTCTCCTCTGCAGTTGCTGAAAACACTGTGCCTGACACACGGCAGTGCAGCGCTGTCTCATGCCCCCATCACGCTGCTGGCTCCCAGATGCTCTCTTGTGCTTCCCTTGAGCTCCCTGTAGGTCTTCTTCCCCCTCCTCAGTTTTGGCCAGCCAAAGAACATCCAACTTATGACTCTCAAATTCTTCCCACTCTTCTAAATATCTTCGTGGGGGTCTCAGCCTTCTGCCCTTCAGATCAGTAGCTTATCATAACAGGAGAAGGATAGCACTTTTTTTCCCCAGGTAAGCAAATACTTAAACTCTTTGTTTAAATATAAAAATTAAGAGGAAGGAAAAAATAAGAGCCAAGTGGAAAGTGAAAGTTTAATTTGGTGCTGAAACAGCTTGAATACTTCTGCTGCAGCTGTGGCAGGGGGCTGACACTTAAATGTCTGATCAGGAGAAAAGCAAAAATCCTTCCGCTAAGGTTTCAAATTACAAAATAACTTCATCTAAGGGAAGACAAAATGTCTATATGTAAATATTGCTGTATGTTCATAGTGCCTTCTCAGCACAGTGTTTCTCTTACGGCACGAAGAAACTACTGGTATGAAAAGTTAGGAATTTTAAGTGTTATTTTGAAGCAATTTACACTTAAATCAGCAGTAGTGAGGAAACAGTCAAGAATTTGGCTTGCAGAATGGGAGATGATTCGTGACTTTCCCCACAGCTTTTCCCGTGAATGACGTTTACAGCTCTCTCACTGTGTGGCAGTGCCAGGCTTTGTCAGGGTCGGTCTGGTCAGGACCTCAGCAGGCTCCTTGTCCATCACTGCGATTCTTCAGTCAGCAAAGACAGAAAGAAGGCCGGGCAGCACTGCCGCCATTGGCCGAGCGTAGCCCCGCCCCCATCCGGCTCCTAGCAACCTGGGCAGCAGCACTGCTGCTATTGGCTGAGCGAAGCCCCGCCCCTGCCCGGTTTCCTAGCAACCAGGGCAGCACTGCCGCTATTGGCTGAGTGAAACTCCGCCCCCATTTGGCTCCTAGCAACCTGGGCAGTAGCACTGCTGCTATTGGCCGAGCGAAGCCCCGCCCCTACCCGGTTTCCTAGCAACCAGGGCAGCACTGCCGCTATTGGCTGAGTGAAACTCCGCCCCCATTTGGCTCCTAGCAACCTGGGCAGTAGCACTGCTGCTATTGGCCGAGGGAAGCCCCGCCCCCATTGTGTCCTAATAATGCCCAGGATGCGACCAGCAGTGCCAGGGCAGCGGCGCTCATTTGAGGAGGAGGAGGCGAGTAGTGAGGAGGTGGTGAGTAGTGAGGAGGAGGAGGAGGCGAGTAGTGAGGAGGAGGCAATTACTGAGGAGGAGGAGGAGGAGGTGATCAGTGAGGAGGAGGCGATCAGCGAGGAGGAGACGGCGAGCAGCATCACGACCATGGCGAGCAGCATCAGGACACGGCGACCAGTGCCACCAGCAGCTCCCAGGTGAGGACAGAGCCAGAGCCAGATCCGACAGGCTCCTCGGCAGGGCTGCCCCTTGCCGCGCCCAGAGCGCCAGCCCTTTGACCTGAGCTGCCCGCCGCCGTGGTGAGCAGGGCCAGGGGGGGCTCCAGGGGGCCCGGGGATGGGCTTGGGGGGCTCCGGGTGGGGTGCTCAGGGGGGCTCCAGAGGGCCCAGGATCACTCTTGGAGGACTCCAGAGGGCCCAGGGCTGGTCTGGGTGGGCTCTGGGGGCCGGGAGTGGCTCAAGGGGGTCTCCAGAGGGCCCAGGGCTGGTCCAGGGAGGCTCCGGGGAGAGGGGGGGGGTCCAGGGGCCGGGCCGGTCGCTGTCCCTCCCACGCGGTCCCAGGGGTTGGCAGCAGGGGGGCCACGGGGGCCACGGTGCAGTCGGGGTCACCCCTTGCGTGTGAACTGGGTGGCTGCGCTCGTTTCACGGCCCCTGGCCTTTCAATTCTGTAAGAATAACGATGTGGAATTGAGCACTGCAAACAGCTGGAAGCCCTGAAGGTGTTTCCCGGCGCTCAGCGCGGGCAGAGCGGTGGTTCTGGGTGAGGGGTTTGGCTGGAGGGAGCCATTGGGCGCAGGTCGGCACCTTGAACCCGGCTCCTCTGCACATCCCGGGCCCCTGCGCCGCGGTGATGGCGTGTGCTGGGAGCGGGGCCGCTGGCCTCAGGCCTTCCCCTTGTTGTTGTCTGGCTTCAGAGCTGCAGGTTGTGAGTTTCAGAGCAGCCAAACAGTGAGGGTAGACAAAGGTTCAACAGTCAGGTGAGACAAAGAGTAAAGGAAGTAGTGTGAAGCTTTTGAAACAAAACCCAGGTGAATGTGAGCGGTGTCTCCGTGGGGCAAGGTGAGCGGTGGTCTCACTGAGGTCAGATGGCCAGGGCTGAAGGGGTCCTGCAGATTTTTCAGCAAAGATACGAGGTGATTTGGAGAGACTGTGGCCTCTCCCTCCCGTGGTTATCACCTGAGTAAAACGGTACGTGTGCTTAAGGGTTTGGTGGGCTTGGAAGAGACCAATTAATTATTGTTGGGCTCCAAAGCCCCATCCAAATGTCGCCTGCTGACTTGGGTCAGTTTTGTTCAGTAGTTGTGTCCCGGCATGGCTTCTGACAAGCACGGCAGTAGTAGCTGAGGTTAATAACTGTGGAAGCCAGAGCAGTTCCTCGAGGTGAAGTCCCTGAGGCGCAGCGCGGGGCAGCGGGTGGCCCAGCCGTGGGCAGCGGCTCCCCCTCGGAGCAGGAGGGTCAATGTACACGTGTCAGAGCCCTGGCTCCTCACACAGCACCAGCCTCCTTTTGCGGAGACGGGGGATTGTTTTCCTGGCTTTTCATCTTCTGAATAGATGGCCCTCAGAGAGAGAGGAACCCCCTGGCCGTATTCGCTTGGCGTAAGCTTGGAAGCACCAAACAAAAACATTTTTGCTGAATAGTGTCATAAAGGCAGCAGTTACCTTCTGGATGCCTGTACTGGCACGTAGATGGCAAAATCCCATTCTCTGTGATGGACTTGCACCATCTTTTGAGTCCTAGGCCCACATGGGCCTGTTAGGCCATTCCCAGCTGGGACTCACAAAGTCCTTACCAGCAGAACATAATGAACATATCAGAACATAATGTTTTGATGTTTAGGTTTTATAATCTGTTTTCACTGCTTTTGGTTGGGTACAAGTGCTTTGTTCTAAGTTCTCCTCACCTTTATTTCTTCTTCTAGAACTCGAACCGAGCCAGCGAGTGGAACATCAGCCATGCCGTGCGTGCATTACAAGTTCTTCTCCCTGCTGCAGTACGACACGGTCACCTTCAGCGGCCTCAACATCTCCCTGGGCCACCTGAAGCGCCAGATCATGGGCCGCCACAAGCTGAAGGTGACCAACTGCGAGCTGCAGATATCCAACGCCCAGACCGGAGAAGGTGCGTGGGGGCGGCGGGCACGGGGCCTCGGGCACTGCCCGGCTGGCGGCGGCCACGGCCTGCGGGAGCCACACTCTGCTCTCTGTGGCTTGTCCCCACGTGGCGTGAGTCAGCCTGGGGCCCGTCCCGCCGGCGTGCGGGGAACCGGGAGGGCAAGTGGCGCCAGCGATTCAGTGAGGTGGGAAGGGACAGTGCGATTCGGCCACCGTCGGTAGCTGTGGCTTGTGCGGGGACCTCACAGAGCCGTTCCGATCTGTTGTTAGACACGGAGCTGGGCGTAGGAGACTACGTGGTCGATGTGCAACGTCTAGTGCTTGCAAAAGCCCAGTAGCCACTTACCGGCCATCACTGGCAGTAAAACAAGTTTTGTGCTAGAAGGGAGTGGGAATCAACAATGGTGTTGGCTCCAGCTTTGTTGAACATTTCTGTTGGAGCTCTGCTTGGACAAGTGTGAAAAGTAGCCCTGTTGAGCGTGATGTCGCTGCTCAATCTGCAGATGTGGAGTCGTGGCGAGGCAGAGTGACACTGGTAGTTGCCAAGGCCCCGCAGCTACACGGGATGTTGCTGCCTGCGGGGAACAGGCTCCTGCTGGCAGATGCCAGTTTTGTCTGAGAGCTGTTAGACTAAGCTGGCAGCTGTTAAATTCAAAGGGAGCAAACAGAAATTTCCAGGGACTTCAGGACTAATGCTCCAGCTTTAGTCCTTTCCTATTTAAAACCAAAAAAGTTAACTTTTAAGTCTACATTGTTTGACTTCACCAGATTTCATCATTGACACAGATTTCATCACCAAAATGAACTCAATTAATTGACGTGAAGGAAAAATAAATGTATGAAAGCCAACAGGTGTCAGGTCCCTTCACAGAACTACCTCGGCAGCGCACTCCGCTGTTTGTAAACCCTCTTCCACAAATCCTCTGCCTCAGTGACCCAGCTGGTGGGATGCTTCAAGTCCCACATACAAATATGTGCCGTGATAAGTGTCCTGCGCAAATAAAGCCTTTACTTCACCAGGTTATTGTCACTCTTCAGTTTTCAGTTGATCCATTTCAATGTGTACTGATTGACTTTTAAGGGGAATTCATTTTTCTATCAGTCTGGTATTAGATGGCTGGAGGTCTCCTCCCTGTGCACTTCACAAGTGGATTGAAAACAAGCATCCCTCCCTCTGTCTATATATATCTCATGCAAGGACAGTCTATTCAGAAGGCAGATGTCAATGCTTCTAATGGTCAGTGAATTGTCATAAAATACAAAAAGAGGACCCATTCCTCTCTTTGCATCATACACCTGTTGTGCATGTTCCAGCTGACCTCTGCACGCTTGCAGAATTGGCGAATAAGTGCACTGGCTGCTGTCCTCATATACACAGCCTCCCTCGAGGAGAGGTGCTGCCACCTGCAATCCTCTGCAGACCTACCAGAACCCTCAGCTGGGCACAGGCGTAGCAAACTCCTGCCTTTTTGTGGAGCCACTGTTACTTATCCTGTGCCTCTGAAATCTCAGTCCAGTGGTTTGTGATCTGGACCAGAAAGAACACTCTGTATGACTCCGTTCAGCAGGTGGAAACAGCTGCTTTGGGCTTCCAGAGCTGCAGCTGGCATCATCTCCCCGTTGCTTGTCAGCCTCAGTGCTCTTTGAGCTCCTCCGACATCAAAAAGTCCCATCTCAGGCCTTTCCTGACAGGTGGCTGTGTAATGGTGAGATTCCCCATTTGAGCAGAGCTCTAGGCGTTGGTTTCAGGGTATGACTTCTGTAAAAGCTTTGGGTTTTGTCATTAGTAGTACTTTCACAGCAACTTTGGCTTTCGGGCCATTGTTCTGATTCGGCCTCCATAGGTAACGGCTTTTAATAGTTAAAACTGTAGGCAGATCACAGGGCATGGCTGCTGATGGTGCTTTAAAACATTTAGTCATATCCAGCTTGTGCAAGTACAATATATAAACCATTCTCATGGAGACGTCTTTACATGTGAGACTCACTCATGGGAGATCTTCACATTTGAGGCTCACTCAGTCAAAGTGTCTCAGGTAGCTCCTCCTCTTCAGAAGACGAACACGGTGTAAGCCAAGGCAAAGCATGGAGACCTTCAGGCACGCTCTGGTTTCAAAAGGCTTTTCAGAAGACTTGTCTTCGTAATTAATTTCGTTTGAGTCTCTCTGCTCTGCAAAAAGTGAATTGAAAGAATTCACGTCCCTTTGGCTTATTCAAGCTAGATGATTAGCTTAAGAGAGGAGACACCACTTTAGTTGGAGCCAGTTCTGCCCTACGTGTGAAAGCAAGCTCAAAAAACCCCTCAGGTTCCTGTGATCCAAACTCCAGCACTGCCAGTTCCGTTTGCATTCGCATGTACAGCCCTGAGCAGCTGACAGTGTGGCTGTCGATGGACGAAGCCCCGAGAAGCAGAGAGCTGGCGGCTCTCTTCTGTGTTCTGTCAGTCCCCAGCACTCGCAGCCCAGGGGAATCGTTTTTAGGGAACAGCTCGGAAAGCAGCGGCGCAGAGTTTTCATGCTTTAGCCGAGCGCCTGCTTTGTTGCAGGGTAAGCTGGTCAGACTTTAGAATCTGGTTTACGCAGGTGAGACTTTGCTGTGGTTTGTTCCTCTCCAAAGATCTCTCGGGTTTGTAGCCTAACAGAAGCAAAAGCAACTTGAGCTAGGTCAGGAAAGAACCTCAGGCATGAGCAGACTCTCCTTTAGTGACCTCTGAGACCATTTTGCTGCTGGCATCCAAAGTGTTTGAAAAGAATGGAAAAGGTTTTGCTGCTGGTGTTTGATTCTCAAACCTGAAGACTTCTTGAAAGGTTCTGTTAGTGTGTTGAGACGACGGGAGTGCCATGTCACATACAAAATTTTGCTTTTCTGTCTGTGAAGGGGTTCTCTCAAGTGCTATGTAATTACACATTAATATACATTCTTACGAACTGACTAATGTTTTCTTCTGTATTGGTGTTGTTTTCAGAATACACCGATGATAACAGCCTGATTCCTAAGAACTCCTCGGTGATTGTTAGAAGAGTCCCTGTTAGAGGAGTCAAAACTACCAGCAAAACACGATTTATGTAAGTACCCATAAAGCACTGTAGTCTGTGAGGGGTTGCAGTGTGTTAACTTTTTGTATGGAGATTAGTTTACAGAGGCATTCGGAGTGTATCTTTCTTCTTTTTACTGCTTTTACAGTAAAGAGAGATACGCATGTTCCCCTCTCAGAAGAGTCTGTCAGTGTTTGACTGTGTCTTGCATGTGGGGGAGGCGGGGTGGGATATGGCAGGTATTCTTATGCCTCAGATCTGGCTTTCTGGCATACTGGCTACAGAGGAAAGACCAAGGGTCGCTGTTTGGATGGTTGATTATTTAAGAGCACAAAGCTGTAGCACAGACTTCATCGTTTTGATACTTACACAGCAGAGACAAAATATCTGAGGACTTCCTCTGGCACTGTTGTGTTCTAGAGCTGTAAGTCGGACAGTAATTGCTGACAAACTAGAAATGGGATTTTTTTTTTTTTAGTTGCACTGAACGTGCCAAGAGAGAACAGTTTATACAAATACATTTCCACGTTCACTAGACTATCAGAACATAATGCCTTGATGTTCAGGTTTTATAATCTGTTTTCACTGCTTTTGGTTGGGTACAAGTGCTTTGTTCTAAGCTCTCATCACCTTTATTTCTTCCTCTAGAACTCGAACCGAGCCAGTGAGTGGAACACCAAAAGCGGTATGTAAAAACACAACCTCACACTTTTTTTCTACACATTGCACTTAATTCTAAACAACGTAGCCTCGTATTAATCTCCCAAACATTAACTTAATCTGTTCTGCAGCAAGACATAGTATATGTTGTAGAGACCATGTATTTGATTCACAGCACAGTGAAAACTGAGTAATGCCACCATTTGCACAGTTCTAATGTGAATATTGGTATTTGTGCCTAGTGATGCATTGTGTTTCATATTGAATATGCTGGAATATTTCCTGAATGACTTTGTGTTGTACAGATAATGTAGGATTGGTTTTAGATCAGGTAGGTTCAAGGTTTGCACAATTCAATGGTGCTGTGTTCTACATCTGTCTGTCTAGAGCTAGTATGTTTGTATAGGCTGTCGTGTGCTCTTTGTTTCTTGCAATTAAAATTGTTTGGAGTGTATTTTTTCCATTTTCACATTGTATCACTTAGCTTTTGTTTTTAAATACTTTCTTTGCCTAACAGTTTGGGAAGATGTTATCAAAACCCACTGAGAAACCATTGTTGTTCCACTTGGTACTGTTTCTTACTTTTGACTTGGCGGTTCAAACAAATCCCAAAATCAACATAGCCCATACATTTTGAGGACAGTTCTGTGCAGCTAAGATTCCTTTTCGTGTCCTGAAATACTTGGGTATTTGTTCCTAAAGCTGTATAACTGAAGTGCTATTGTTTGGCCTCCTCTGAGTACTTAAAGGTCTCTAACGGATTGCTGTGAGTTTAAATGTTGTTGCTACCTGAAGTGGCATTCCTAAGTTCTGCATTTGATCTTTCCGTTTTATCCGATGAAACGGTTTAGTTTCACAGTTTGTCTGCAAATGCAAATACCTAAAACCCAGCGCACCGAGTTCAGCTGCTTCTCATGAACCACGTTGGCCCTCTGAAGCTGTCATAGGTTTGGACTTTGTTTTGAACCAATACAATTACATTAGGTTGGACATGTCTCTTTCCGTGACACTCGGAGGATAGAGTGCAGACTTTCAGACTACAGTAGAGGTTAACTTTTGCTATGTTTCGATTGTACAACTTGAATATGTGTTTAATTTTTTGTGAACAGATTGAGGACTCTTCTGCACCCACTGCTCTGGCCCAGCTCATTAAGGTATGTGTATATTCTTGTCAAAGACTTAAAAAAACCCCACCACCACCAACAAAAAACCCCACTGGCTTCATATTTTTAAGTCTTGTACGGTGATGTATAACTGGATAACTGCTGTAATGTGAACAAAACTTAATTTTTAATAATTTACAGTATTGGTTTTAACTTTAGAATGTGTGTATATTTCCGTAGCACCCTGTAAAGAGTAGTTCCCAGTTTGGGAGGACAGAAGGGGAGTCCCTCAACACAATGTTGCACTATTGCTCATCTTCAAGACATAAAGAAGCAGCACTTCAGGACCTGTTTACTGTTTCTCAGACCTTTTGTTAATTTTGTGTTGGAGACCGACACAATTTTCACAGAAGAATTTAACTGGCTGCAAGTTATGGACATTTCGGGGGGGGTTGCAACAGCCAAAATAGAAGCGTTTGTGTAACACGGACAATTGCGTGGCTACGGTTGAGTTTCTAGTCACTGCAGTTATAGAGCCGCTCTCTGAATGCTGCACAGTTTCATAACTTGTAGTCTATGGAGAGTGGACAACACACCCTAATTTGTTTGAACGCAGACTGTAAATTGTGTAAATGTGCCTAATTGTTTGCAGGAATATCCCAATGTGTTAGTGCAGTGTATTAGCAGAGGTGGCCTTCTGAAGCTGCTGTAATGCCATGGTTTGCTGTGGAACTGCTTGCATTTTTTGCTCAACAATGTGTCACTTTGTCTGGGAAAGCACTAGTGGTTGCACTTTGTGAAAAGGCGTAGTGTGAGCCTGTCAAATTACTGGTCTTAAAGAACAGAGGAGGCAGGGCCTCGTGCAGAGGGGCTAGTTCTTTCTTCTGAAAATAAAGGCTGGAGTTCGAGAAATCTCTTCCCACTCTCCTCTTCCCTCTCTCACTGCAGAATTAAATTGTGTACATTTGGGGAAAAAACCCCAACAGTTACTTTGGAAGGTAGTCACCAGAAGAAATTGTTGGTTCTGTAAACTCATGTGAAGTTTGACTCTAAAATGTGAAAAACTGTCCAAGTGCTGTACACATTAAAGCTTTTGAGAAAATGTAGGTATTTCAGAAAAATGCAGGAATGTAACGTAAAGCAGCTCCAAACTGTTATACTCCAACCTCCTCAGTGCAGACGGGCTTGGCATGGAGGCAATGTGTTGACAAGTTTTCTGCTTTGTTATTACCTTGTAGGAAATTCCGTATTTGAATTATGGTCTGTGCCTAGCAATGGTTTGTGGGGTTTGGATGTGTCTTGTAAACTGTCTGGGTTTAAACAAATTGGTCAAGTATCTGTAAAGTTTTCTGTAAATGGTAACGGAAGGGGTTTCATAGATGTCGGTCTGGATTATGTTACTGTTGTGTCTATAAAACAACCATTTCATAAACTGTTGAAACTAGTGGGTTGCTTTTGCATATAAACTCAAAACCATGAGTGGTTGCTCTGAATGATGGGTGCTTGGAGGTCCGTGTCCTTTACATCCCTCCCTTAGACCCTGCTGGGATCTGGACTAGTGTGTAATGAGAACATTTGAACAAATGCTACTTACAAAAAATCAGCTGGCTTTGGTAATTTGAAGGTCTAGTTCTGCGTAAGGTTTCTATTACAATTTGTGTGTTAGAAGGGCACAGCAAACAGGAAAAAATCTGCAGGTTGTGCTGACCATAGTTAAATCACTTACCGTGAAGAAGTGAGTAGGCAGGGGACATGCAGTCTGGGCTGCCTACAGCACACCATGGTCCAATTTCTGCTGGAAAGAATCTTTTGTCTTGCTGAGGAATTATAAAAAGCTTGATTCCTCTTAATGCTTCTGTGTCTGAAGCTGAATTTCGGTGAGCAAAAGCAACTTCCCTGACTCTTAAGTTGTGTGTCCTTTTAATGCTGCAAAGTGTAAACACGGATACTTGCATACATCTCCATTAAATGTACAGCGGAGATTTTCTCCTTCAAATAATCTGGAGCTCAGGAATCCATTTAAAAATACTGGATAATGTAATTTTTTCTACGCAGAGCTTCAGTCTGCTTGGAAGACATTTGGATTGGTTACACAAGTCTTTATGTAAGGTACAAACAGAGCCTCAGGTTTTGAGTGCCCAAGAATGCTCCTTCCAAGCAGGTTAACGGGCACAGAGACACCATGTGATGGCGTAAGGGCTCCCCAGAACATCTCTGGGACAACTCTGGCTCATAGAAGCAGCTGCTTTCCTGCAACCTCAGCTACTGCTGGGCTGCTTTTTACAGGGTTGGGTGAGTCTTTGGCTGGGGGAGCTTAAACGTGTTTCTAATGTGCGTGTCCAATAATTACCTGTTAAACAGACCGGCAATCTGGCTGAAGCCAACGCTTCCGAGGAAGATAAAATACGAGCTATGATGATCCAGTCTTGCCGTCAGTACGATCCAATCAAGTAAGTGTTGGCAAAGTCCTACCTGTTCTTTGAAGACTATGGAAACATTGTAGAGATGGTTGTTGGAACAAGAGAGACGCATACATACCATTTTCTTTTTTTCCCAAAAACCTTTTAGTTACGTGAAGAAACCCTTGGGTCCACCTCCACCGTCCTATATTTGCTTTCGCTGTGGAAAACCTGGGCACTATATAAAGAACTGCCCAACAAATGGGGTAAGATTGTGGGGGGCTTCTGGTGTCACTTGGTTTTTCACTTGTTTTACCTTGGCAGTTACGCAGCAGTTACATGAATACCCCTATTAGGAATTGTTTCTCTTGGGCTGAAATACAGAGGTTCTATGGCAGTGGTGCAAAGCCCTTCAAAATTCCAGGGAAAGCTGGGATTTTCAATGGGAAATTTTCTTTCTTCGAGGGCATAGTCCTTGTATATGTGCATAGATCTTTCTCTGTGAACTTTAATGTATATTTTTATATATTTCAATGTTACTGCAAATTTTTCTCATCTTAACTCTTTTTAATGACAGTTTACAGTTTTTAGTATTTTGTAGAAAAAGATGACGTTTCTCTTGACCCCATCTATTGAATATTTGCGTGTTATAATTACACAAGTCTCTGGTTGAGTATTCAGGCCATTTAACGTTACTCACTGAACGTACGTGCATCAGCTCTGAATTCAACCTTCATCTGTAGGTGGTGAATATCAGTGTCCCCAGTGGCCGATCCAGAGCCCTGCATTAAGCTCTCCCTCTGAACTGCGCTTTGGAGGAGGAGGGGGTTTGTGCCTCTCCTCTGAGGGGATGGGGAGCTGAGGGATATTTCACCCTTAAGGACCCTGAAGTTGAGCCAAAGAATGTCGACTGCGTTCAGAACACTGCTCGAGCCTTTGGAGCATCCTGGCTATATTCATTTAGGAAAAAGAGTATTTCGGTCGAGCAACCCTTAGGCTAGGTAAAAGGAGAGGATTAAAGGCCTTTCCTGCTTAAAATAGTGGTTGAAATGTCGTTTTAAGTGTGGGTCTTAAGATGAGCTATGTCTGCATTTCTTTTCTTAACAGGACAGTAATTTTCAGTCTGTTCCCAGACTTAAAAAGTGCACAGGAATTCCCAGGAGTTTCATGGTGGAGGTGGAAGATCCCAATACCAAGGGCGCTATGCTGACGAAGACTGGAAGATATGCAATACCAATTATTAATGCGTGAGTATGGAATTAGCTGGTCTGACCAAAAAGTGAAGGAGAGAAGCCACGTGTCAGTGTCTGAGTGGCAATGCCACCAAGCTGGCCAGCATCTGTAATTACGGGGGAAGAAGCACTGTCATTGTATCTTAACCTTAAAACCTGTGATGATTTCTAATATTAAAATAGGGCAGTGCTGCTGCTCACGCCCCTGAACGTTGGTTAAGCTTGTGGTATGCTAAGAATCCGTATTTCTGCAAAACATTTCAGTCGTGTTTACAGTGGCGTCATTCTTTTTGAAAGCTCCTTTTGCTTCTGCTTTATCTTGCTAAGGCTTCTTGCAGAATTTAACAAACAGCTGTTGGACTGAGATTCCCTCTGCCTCTGACATTTATCAGATCCCATGTGTGAAGCAGAGGGATGTTTACCTGTTGCTGTAAACTAAGAAAATCCTGCTGTGTGCTGACAAGAGTGGCTGTTTTAAAATGCACTCGGTAGCAGCTCTGTTTTTCCGTCATGGATCTCCTTTTGCAGAAGCTCTAACATAGACTTCTTCCATTTATAAAACATAATTACACAGAGACTGACTTTATCCTGAGCCTGCGATTGACATTTACCCTCTGGCAAAGGAGAGGTGGGATTCATTTCACCTGGTTTCTAGCTGTCAGAAAATGATTTCTCTAGTCTGAGCTAATTTCTTAGTTGATCCAATGAATGGAAGAGTTCTGCAGAAGGAAAATTGTTCCCCCCTCCCTTTTCTAGCACTCTGGCTATAGAAAAGTAGTTTAAACTAAATGTCTGTATTTTTGAAGGCTAATGTGGAGTGAGAATGACACCTACTGTCTTCATTGGATAAAATCCAAAGCTTGGGAAAGTTCTCCTTTATCCATCTTTAACTTTTTTTCTTTTTCCTTCCCCATCCCCCCTCCAGGGAAGCTTATGCCAGAGGAAAGAAGGAAAAGCCTCCCTTTTTACCAGAGGAGCCATCTTCTTCCTCCCTTTCCTCAGACGATCCTATTCCGGAGGAGCTGTTATGTTCCATTTGTAAAGAAATCATGGCTGATGCAGTCATTATTCCCTGCTGTAGAAACAGTTACTGTGACGAGTGTAAGTGTTACTGCCATGTTTGCTAATTCAAAACATCACACCTGATCTTCTGACAGCAGAAAGATCATAACATTCCTTTGTTACCAGCTCTGTTTAATACTAAAGTGTACCCTGAATAGGAAAGGACTCTTCTTGTAGAAAGGAAAAAACAAAGGCAGAAGGCTTTTTTCCCTTTTTATGCATCTAGTTAAATCCTCTTTCCATGCAGAAGGATGAGTACGAGAAGAGTGCGTAATGCTGCAGCTGATTACAGTGTTAGTTATCAAATGCATTGAGTTTGTGCACAGTCCTTTCTCTCATACAAAACTATAGAGCCAACGCTGGTGACTTACTGTGGTCTGCAGCAAATGGCTCGTTAGGCATTTAATCCACATTCTTCTCCACGGGAGAGTTGGTTAAAACCGTCAGAACTTGAACCTACTAATGGTTTTTGGAGATGTGTCTTATTCATGAACCTTGAGGTTGGGGACTTCTCACTGTGCTGGACAGTGGAGAACAGACCAGTCAGAACATCAAGGCACGGCCTGCTCTACATCTTCAAATGTTACAATAGTGCAATAGCAAAACTGGGCAGCTATTTCCTGCATACTAGAAATTTTTTACACTGCTGAACATTTATAGCTTCATGCTCTCAGTTCGGAACCATATTCGCCCATTAACCATCTACAGGCCTTTATAATTGATTAGAACCCAGACAATGTCCTTAGTTTAGCTAAAACCTATTTTGATGATTCTGATTATACCCAGGTATTAGAACGGCATTACTGGACTCTGAGGAACATACATGCCCAACATGTCATCAGGCAGGTGTTTCTCCCGACACTTTAGTTGCCAACAAGTGCCTACGCCAGGTAACGCAGTGACTTTTAGATAAACTGTTTGTAAGAAAAGTCTAGTCAGTCAGTTAGCTGAAAGGGAAGAAAATATTAATGTACACCTCCTTAAACAAGGCTAAATGGAATAAGGCTAAATTTACTTTGTAAATACATTCCCTGTTGTTACAGAAGCTGACAACTCTTGAGCGACAATCTGGCAAATTCAGGTCACACTTGTGTTCAACAGGATTGCCTCAGTTTCAAATTCAGTGTTAACACCGGAGTGCTTTACATACAGATAGTCTGAGTTACCAGCCATTAACACCAGTGTTTAATGGGATGCGTTCATGTATCACAGAAGGGTTTGGCTTGGAAGGGACCTTAAAGCCCATCCAGTCCAACCCCCCTGCCACAGGCAGGGACACCTTCCACTAGCCCAGGTGGCCCAAAGCCCCGTCCAACCTGGCCTTGAACCCTTCCAGGGAGGGGGCAGCCTCAGCTTCTCTGGGCAACCTGTGCCAGGGCCTCACCACCCTCACAGGGAAGAATTTCTTCCTTAGATCTAATCTGAATATATCCGTATGTTGGTTTATTTTAGGATGGAGAGTATATACGGGAATACACAAGTAATTCTACTCTGTGGAGGCTTTTGTTCATTGAGCTACTGAAGGTTCATGTTACCTCTTTGTAAATATTTTTCTGCCTCTAGGCTGTGAACAACTTCAAAAATGGAACTGGGTATGCACAGGTGATCCGTAAGCAGAGGCGGCAGCAGCAGCAGCCACCAGCACATCCACCAGCTCTGACCCCTCCTGCTGCGCTGGTGGCTGCCAGGGGACGTCCTCAATCTTCCCCCCTGTCAATCCATGGTTTGCGGGAAGAGAAGGTAGGTTTTCTTCCAGCATATGCAGTGATTTTCGTATTTTAGTAGAGCTTATTTTCCAACTGTTTGCACTGATTCACAAGGGCTATCTGGTTCCTGGACTGAGACAGCCAGCATTGCCGAGTCTTCTGGGCTACCAAGGACGATCGATACCCACAACTGGTAAGTAACTGTAACTTACAAATTTCGCTTAAAAAAATTATCTTGAGGTAAACTGAAAGGGATTTTTTTTCTCTCCCCATGCCAAAAGGTCATCCAGTGAGAGCCGGCAAAATTCGCTCGGCAAGTGGCAGACCAGACTGGGAAGTGTAAGTATGCTACAGAAATTCAATATATTGCTGCTTGTAACCTGTTAAACGAGGCCGTAACACATAACGGACACAACAGCTGATTTATAAGGGAATAAGTATGCACAGATCGTTGTGGAGAATACATGTGGTAACTAATTTTTAAATGGCTTAATTTGAATTGGCCTTCACAAAGGGGATCTGTGCTCTCAGGAAGATTATTTAAAATAAAACTCCAGTACATGATTGAAAAGAGGACTCTGAAGAATGAAGTCTTTCTGAGGCAATCATAATTACGTGTGAAAATGAAACCTAATTAAAGGATCAGATGGAAAGGCACCCTCTTGATTACTGAATAGGGCTGAAGAAATTGATTTCCCAATAGAAATCAGCCTCCAATATTCTTTTTTTAACAACTTAGTTAATACTGATTGAGCAAACTACTGGAAAAGGCAAGGCTGTTACTTTACTATTTAGTCATCTCAAGCAGCCAAGCTGCTTTCTCTCGGTTGGAGAGAGAGGAGTCTCTTTTGGTTTATTGCAGCATCGTTAGTCCTTCCTTTTGGTATCTCTGTGTTATAGATCGATTGTAAGGGTGAACTGTGTGTATAAAATCTTAAAGATAAGTCAAAACAAAAACCAGGGTCCATCCCACAGATTGTCTAAAACCTCAAGTTCAGTATGCAAAAAATAACAATTCAGGGCCAAGAACGGGCCAAAGACGTCACCATGAGGCAGCAACCTAGGAAGCGTGTGCGGAAGATGTTAAAAGAAGTTTGAGAGAAGATGAGTAAATGTCTGTGCAGTACTTTGAAGATCAGAACTGTGATGTATTAAGCGTGTCAAGGTGTGGCAGAAGAGCGCTTGGCACGTGTCTCTTTTAGCACGGGCAGCCTCCGGCCACAGTTGCCAAACTGACTATAAGAAGGGGAGACTGAGGGATTTGTTGGGGGTGAGGATGTGGAAGGCAAGTATGAGGACCAAGAAATGAGCGTAGTCTCAAATGAACAAAAAGCAGGGAGAAAAATGCTTAAGTTGAGAACAAGAAGTGCTCGCCACCACGCTCCTCCTCCATTCACTTTCCTCTTTAAAATCAGGGCAGAGTGTAACAAGCAGTGACTGGTGTTTTGGGGTTTCTTTAGAAGCTCAAATCGCGGACGCCCGCACAGTGAATGTACCCAGAGGACTCAGGCCCCAGCACTACCAGCATCAACACGCTCTCTGTGCCTGTGCCTCCATCTCCCTTGTATCCTCCACCACCCTCCGCACTTCCTCTTCCCCCGGGGGTACCACCACAACCGTTTCCTCCTCGGTTTCCACCTGGGCAGCCTCCATCTGCTGGGTGCACTCTCCCTCCTCCAGGATATCTCCCAGCTCCTGCAGACACGTCACCAGCTTGAGGACCAGCAGCAGTTCCAATGGCTCATTCAAATGCCATCCCAACGACACAAGCACCTCCTTTGGAGAATCATAGAATCACTGAGGTTGGAAAAAACCTCTAAGATCATCGAGTCCAACCGTTAACCCAACACTGCCAAGTCCACCACTAAACCATGTCCCTCAGCGCCACATCTACCCGTGGATGGTGACTCAACCACCTCCTTGGGCAGCCTGTTCCAATGCTGACAACCCTTTCAGTGGAGAAATGTTCCCCAATAGCTGATCTAAACCTCCCCTGGTGCAACTGGAGGCCGCTGCTTCTCCTCCTATCGCTTGTTACTGGGGAAAAGAGACCAACACCCACCTTGCTACAACGTCCTTTCGGGTAGTTGTAGAGGGTGTTGAGGTCTCCCCGCAGCCTCCTTCTCTCCAGGCTAAACACCCCCAGTTCCCTCAGCCGCTCCTCACAGGACTTGCTCTCTAGACCCTTCACCACCTTCGTTGCTCTTCTCTGGACGCGCTCCAGCCCCTCAGTGTCTGACTTGTAGTGAGGGGCCCAAAACTGAACACGGTATTCGAGGAGCGGCCTCACCAGAGCCGAGGACAGGGGGACCGTCGCTCCCCTGGTCCTGCTGCGATTTCTGACACAAGCAGGATGCCTTTGGCCTCCCTTGTCTAGGGAGGAGTTTGACAGAGCACAACGAGACTTAAAGAAGAGTGGGGGTTTGGCTCAATGAAGTTGGGCTGTTTTTCATGTTTGTGTTTCGATGGCCTGTCGGACGGCAGTTACACTCGAGTGCATCTGACATCAGCAAAACTGACAGAGTGTTTGCTCCAATAGACTTTCTGGGTGCAGATGGCAAACATGCAAAACTAAACCAAGACAAATGTCATCCTAAAACTTTCCCTAAGACTTGTAGGAATTCTAAACTGGTTTTGCTTAAATAGCATGTCCACCTTTGCATCTGCAAGCAGTATGCATTTTCTCATACTGGCCATGTTTTGTTTCTTGGTGTCTTTTTGTGATAAAGGTCAAGCTGTAATTGTAATAAAGGTCAAACTTATCTTAACAGGGAAAAGAAAAAGTCCAGACTCGATGAGTATACACATGGTTCAGGAGCGGATGGAATCTAAAAAGACTCCAAAGGAGCGCAGGCGTTCCTTTTCCAGGTAACTGCTTTACATGTCCTTAATGGAGGAGCAGGCTGGCTAGAGGAATCGGGAGGATCTCCACTGCCCTCTCCAGGTGGATGGGATGATTCCAGGGATTAGCAGGGAGAGGAGTTCTGTATGTGGGGTACTAGCTCAGCTACGGCAGAGATTACAGTTGACTGAGAGTTACAATTTGGCAGCAGTAGCTGAGGAGCAGGTGTCTCTTTCACTGAAGCTTCTCTGCAGTGACACCCTTCACCTCCTGACAGCTGTGAGGAGGCCAGAACCTGAAGAGGTCTAGTGCCTGGGTTTTCTGTGTCTCCCTGTTCTGAGTGTAACCGTTACCTCAAAGCTCTTGGGAGGAGATATGGGAGAGAAATTGTATTCACCTCCTCTTTTGTTTATCTCCTGTGGGTACACGGGGAGACGTTAACCTGGACTGCAAACTGGTGGCTTTCCTAGGAATTTCATTGGAGCAGATGGAGCAGAGGAGCCAGGAGTCATGCGGCCTCACTTCGGAAGGCGTGCGCCTTGCTGTCTGCCAGCGCTGGTGGATTTGGGCCTCTGCCGAAACCCTGCTCCTGCTCCTTGAGCTCTACTGGCTGCGCAGGCGGAGGAGCGCTGACTGTGACAGCGGCAGCCAGCGGGGAAGCTCCAGCGATGCTGAGGAGGAGGGAGAGGACGATGACTGGGAGGGCAAAGCAGACCCCAATGACACCTTGGGTCAAGCCAACCCTCGAGTGGGGACCCCCGCTGCATCTGCCAAGCCCTTCCCAAGAAGTCCTTTCTGACAGGGATGCATCCAGCCTAGGGATGGGGCAGCGCCTACGAACACCTGAGCACCCCCAAGAGCAACATCACCAACCGCCTGCTGCTGGTGCCCCTGAGACCACCCCTCGGGCACGTCTTCCACCAGAGCTGGGCACCGGGGGGATCTGCCAGCGAGGCACTCCTGCATCCCCGGGGAGCACCTGCCGGACAACGTGCTGTGCTTCCTCCTCTGCCCCGTGACGAGCCGAACAGAAGCCAGGTCCCCGCTTCCCACGCAGCCTCTGCGTCTTCGTATAGCCTCTGCATCTCAAAATCCAATAAAAGGGCTTGTTTTAAGAAATCCTGTGTCCGTGAGAGTAGGGTATTCTCTGCCTGGCTTTCCTGAGCGCTTTGCAGCCTCTCCAGCCCAACAGCAAACCTGGGGCTCTGCGCGCGCATTGGCCCTGAACAAGCATTCTTGCCACATCCAGCAAAACAATCCAAACACTTGTCCCTTGCAGGCACACAGAAGGTGGTGGAAGGGAATTCTCTTGCTGGCTTTCCCGAGTGCCTTGCAGCCTGTCCAGCCCAACAGCAAATCTGGGTCTGTGCGCTTGCTTTGGCCCTGAACTGGTGTTACCGGCAGGGCTTTGGATTTTTCAATCATGGCTTAATATTCCAGTGATTATATTTAAAGAAGTCAATTATATAATTCAACTAAAATAAGTGTGTGTTTTATTAAGAAACCCTATTTTTAAAATATATTTCAGTTTTATAAAAACCCTGAATTACACATTTCTTATAGAAATACATCACTGGAAATCAGCTAGACAATAACCAATGTTTCTGGAATGTCAGTACACTCAAATTGATGGTCAGTCTGTAAAGAAAAAAATTCTTGAGGATTGTCCTGTGTTTGTTCTTCTGGGATACTACCCTTCTGGATCATTCTAGAGGCATTCCAAGAGACACCTGCACTGGGCCAAGGCAATGTAAGGAATAATCGGATTGCCTAATTACTCAATATGGTTGGATATCCTGTGTTCACAAAATTCCCTTGTTTCTCACTGCCTCCCAACTTCAGCTTCAGTGACAGAGAAATAAAACCCACCTCTGCTCTGAGGGTTGAATTTCTACTTCATAACTGCTGTAATATACAAATGATTTTGATTTATATTAAGAATTAAGTTTGGGACTGAGTTTATGCACCTCTGATACGTTGGCAGCTATCCAGCAAATACCTCGAGTTGTGTTCACTCTTTTAGATGTCAGAGTAGACACTGAGGAGGAAACACATTTCTCAGATGTTTCTCTTTGACAAGGGGCAAGTGTTGGAAACACTGGAAGTTAAATCTTGATGCCTGGAACACAGTAGAGTTTTGGGTTTGACTTAGTGGAAAGAGAATGTGCCCCTGAAAGCAGTTAGCGGAGTGGCCAGGACAAGCAAATTTGTTTTGCTAACACAGTTCAGCAATGTTAGAAAACAAGATTTGCAAGACCGTCTGTGCAAACTGTTTCTGATAATCTTGATCTCGGAGATGACTGGCAGCTGAGAAGCCTGGATAGGAGATGTGTATGAAGCGCAAATGGTGAGCATATTTACACATCTTTAAGAAGAAAGTGTTACTGAAGTTGGTCTAGAATGCACATGACACAACTCCAGTTTCTGTACGAGGTGCATAAGCTGATCTCCTGTGTACTTGAGATCTGAGGAGGTGGCAAGTGGGTGTAAATTTAGATGTTTCAAGGAGCTGTGTGTTTAGATAGAGCTGTATTTCATGTTTCTTGGATCAGGGTGTGTGCACTGTTCCACGTTGCCTCAGAGACTGCTTCAGATGAATAGGTGGAGCACTTGATAGAGGAGAATGTGTGGTAGTTCATTAAAAAAAAGGAAGATATTTAAAATACCCAAAGCCTAACTTGCTCGCTGTTTAACAGTGACTGGTTTAATTGTTCCTGGCTGTTGAAGAAACCTGGCTGTCGGAATCCTCTAGAAAGGCCTTATTAAAAATGGTTGGCGGTAGTCTATAAACTATGACAAAGCTGTTGAGGGCACCAGTTACCTGTAGGGATACGGAATGTTATGTGTAATCTGTAATTTTTAACGTACTACAAAGCGAGTAATCCAAACTTGTTTTCATAGATTTGAACGATAAACTGTAAGCTATTGATCCAGCGTAGCATAAAAAGGACCTGTACCTGTTACTAGGAACTTCTGTCCTTCAACTTTTCTCTTAGAGTTACCGATGAAATGCTACATCTAGTGCCAAGTGAGGAGAACTTCTGGCTCACGCTCCGTGTGATTAAGCTGTGGGCAAAACGTGAGTAAGGTGATTGTTTGTAATCTTTAAGCTTTTCAGAGGCACCTCATGCTGAAAAGATAAGACCATTAGAAGTACTTCAGCCATGGAGAGCCATTTAAATGACAGTTTTCAAGCAAAAGCCAGTTTTTTAGTTTAGATTCAAGGTCTGTCCATGGGGTAGAGTGGGTGTGTTTTTTAATGGGGGTAGAGTGGGGAGAAGAGGGGAGTGCCTGCAAGACAAGGTGCTTTATTGCTTATCAGGAACCTGACTACAGATGGTAAAAAAGCCAAGTTAAGTATAAAAGCTTGATCCATAAGGAATAAGAAAGTATTGTTTGTGCATGTGGCTAGAGCAGGTACTAGAAGAATGGCAGAAATTTTGTCTTAAGGGAAGTTGGAGTGAAGCAGTAGCTGTAGCAGTGTAGGCAAATTTCAGAGTAGCAGTATTTTGGGGAGTGGTGTGGTAACGATTCTTTTTCTCATCACTGTTAAGGACCAACAGTTTTGGCCTCATCGCACTGCAATAACAACTGACTTGGAGGCTGAAGTGTACTGAGTATTCTATAGATTGTGAAGTTGGTGCTGCAAATTTGAAGGGATATCCGTGGGTATTGGAAGACTGCAGGCTAACTGCAGTGTATCTGCTCTAGGTCATGGCATTTACTCCAACCTGCTGGGATTTCATGGTGGGGTTTCCTGGGCAATGCTGGTAGCAAGAACATGTCCGCTCTATCCAAATGCTTTGGCTTCTGCTCTTGTGAACAAGTTCTTCTTGTTTTTTTGGTTTTTTGTTTGGGTTTTTTTTTTTTTCAAAATGGTAAGAGCTATTCTTTATTTTAATTTGCAGAAGGAAGTAACACTTCGAGAGGTAGTTCTTCATATAAGATTTACATTGACAGCATTCAGTCCTACCCTGAATTACATGGCAGAGTTTTAGATGGACAGTTACTGGGTTTTCTTATAGAGGGAATGGCCAAATCCTGCACTGCTGAAACAACCCAAAGACAGCAATCTTAGTTTGCCACTGTAGGACCCTAGGGTGTGTAAACATTGAATTCAGAAGCCTTTAAACTTTTTTCTAACCCAAACTGATGCTAAGCGCAATTGTTTTAACATCCGAGATGAACCCCTCAGACCGGTACCGTGTAATGGGGATCCTCACCCCAGGCTCTCCACAGCAGAACTCTGCACACAAGGGATCTGCATCAATGCCAGCGGTAACGGGAGAGGAGTTCAAACATGGTAAAGTCCTTCCCGTGCTTGTTAACTGGTTAAAAAGTGTAATTCTTGCTATATGAAACCACATTATGTGAATTGGTACCTAAGCACAATTCACAAGTGAAACGATCCTGCCAGCATAGCGCTTTTTGCCATCAAAATACTTGATCAGCAACAGTTCAGTGTTTCAAACAAGAAGACATCAGAGCAATTAAAAAGTGAAGAGGGAACACGTATCTTGAAAGGCAATGCCCGCAGAGGCAGTTAATTTGGAGGAAGGAGAGACTGGAAGAGATCTCCAGGCCCATCAAAAGGTGACTGAGCTCCATAGTGAGCAGTCAGGGGTTGGCTGGTTGCTTCCTCCTTTCTTTATTTCCCTTGGAAGGCTCTTGCAGAACCCAAATCTTCTAAGCATTAAAGAGTTTTCTTCCAGTTTGCAGCTTAAAGTTACTCAGGGCCAGGCATTACACATTTTTTCTGGTGCCCACACCCTTCAGTCTTAGTAACTGTTCTCCCTAAGTGTTATTTCCCTCTTCTGCATTTACAGCAGTCACCCCACTCTTCTCCCACTTGCTTTTCTGGCCCAAGCAAATCCCGCACTCCTGACGTCAGCACGCGTGTCCATCTCCCATGTCCCAGCGATCCCCGCAGCTCTCCTCGCCAGTTCTTCCAGGGACAGTTCATCTTTCCGGTACGTGAAGGACCAGCAGGGCCACCACGTCAGACGAGCTGTGCTCTCGTCAGTGGCATTAACTCTCCTCTGCAGTTGCTGAAAACACTGTGCCTGACACACGGCAGTGCAGCGCTGTCTCATGCCCCCATCACGCTGCTGGCTCCCAGATGCTCTCTTGTGCTTCCCTTGAGCTCCCTGTAGGTCTTCTTCCCCCTCCTCAGTTTTGGCCAGCCAAAGAACATCCAACTTATGACTCTCAAATTCTTCCCACTCTTCTAAATATCTTCGTGGGGGTCTCAGCCTTCTGCCCTTCAGATCAGTAGCTTATCATAACAGGAGAAGGATAGCACTTTTTTTCCCCAGGTAAGCAAATACTTAAACTCTTTGTTTAAATATAAAAATTAAGAGGAAGGAAAAAATAAGAGCCAAGTGGAAAGTGAAAGTTTAATTTGGTGCTGAAACAGCTTGAATACTTCTGCTGCAGCTGTGGCAGGGGGCTGACACTTAAATGTCTGATCAGGAGAAAAGCAAAAATCCTTCCGCTAAGGTTTCAAATTACAAAATAACTTCATCTAAGGGAAGACAAAATGTCTATATGTAAATATTGCTGTATGTTCATAGTGCCTTCTCAGCACAGTGTTTCTCTTACGGCACGAAGAAACTACTGGTATGAAAAGTTAGGAATTTTAAGTGTTATTTTGAAGCAATTTACACTTAAATCAGCAGTAGTGAGGAAACAGTCAAGAATTTGGCTTGCAGAATGGGAGATGATTCGTGACTTTCCCCACAGCTTTTCCCGTGAATGACGTTTACAGCTCTCTCACTGTGTGGCAGTGCCAGGCTTTGTCAGGGTCGGTCTGGTCAGGACCTCAGCAGGCTCCTTGTCCATCACTGCGATTCTTCAGTCAGCAAAGACAGAAAGAAGGCCGGGCAGCACTGCCGCCATTGGCCGAGCGTAGCCCCGCCCCCATCCGGCTCCTAGCAACCTGGGCAGCAGCACTGCTGCTATTGGCTGAGCGAAGCCCCGCCCCTGCCCGGTTTCCTAGCAACCAGGGCAGCACTGCCGCTATTGGCTGAGTGAAACTCCGCCCCCATTTGGCTCCTAGCAACCTGGGCAGTAGCACTGCTGCTATTGGCCGAGCGAAGCCCCGCCCCTACCCGGTTTCCTAGCAACCAGGGCAGCACTGCCGCTATTGGCTGAGTGAAACTCCGCCCCCATTTGGCTCCTAGCAACCTGGGCAGTAGCACTGCTGCTATTGGCCGAGGGAAGCCCCGCCCCCATTGTGTCCTAATAATGCCCAGGATGCGACCAGCAGTGCCAGGGCAGCGGCGCTCATTTGAGGAGGAGGAGGCGAGTAGTGAGGAGGTGGTGAGTAGTGAGGAGGAGGAGGAGGCGAGTAGTGAGGAGGAGGCAATTACTGAGGAGGAGGAGGAGGAGGTGATCAGTGAGGAGGAGGCGATCAGCGAGGAGGAGACGGCGAGCAGCATCACGACCATGGCGAGCAGCATCAGGACACGGCGACCAGTGCCACCAGCAGCTCCCAGGTGAGGACAGAGCCAGAGCCAGATCCGACAGGCTCCTCGGCAGGGCTGCCCCTTGCCGCGCCCAGAGCGCCAGCCCTTTGACCTGAGCTGCCCGCCGCCGTGGTGAGCAGGGCCAGGGGGGGCTCCAGGGGGCCCGGGGATGGGCTTGGGGGGCTCCGGGTGGGGTGCTCAGGGGGGCTCCAGAGGGCCCAGGATCACTCTTGGAGGACTCCAGAGGGCCCAGGGCTGGTCTGGGTGGGCTCTGGGGGCCGGGAGTGGCTCAAGGGGGTCTCCAGAGGGCCCAGGGCTGGTCCAGGGAGGCTCCGGGGAGAGGGGGGGGGTCCAGGGGCCGGTCCGGTCGCTGTCCCTCCCACGCGGTCCCAGGGGTTGGCAGCAGGGGGGCCACGGGGGCCACGGTGCAGTCGGGGTCACCCCTTGCGTGTGAACTGGGTGGCTGCGCTCGTTTCACGGCCCCTGGCCTTTCAATTCTGTAAGAATAACGATGTGGAATTGAGCACTGCAAACAGCTGGAAGCCCTGAAGGTGTTTCCCGGCGCTCAGCGCGGGCAGAGCGGTGGTTCTGGGTGAGGGGTTTGGCTGGAGGGAGCCATTGGGCGCAGGTCGGCACCTTGAACCCGGCTCCTCTGCACATCCCGGGCCCCTGCGCCGCGGTGATGGCGTGTGCTGGGAGCGGGGCCGCTGGCCTCAGGCCTTCCCCTTGTTGTTGTCTGGCTTCAGAGCTGCAGGTTGTGAGTTTCAGAGCAGCCAAACAGTGAGGGTAGACAAAGGTTCAACAGTCAGGTGAGACAAAGAGTAAAGGAAGTAGTGTGAAGCTTTTGAAACAAAACCCAGGTGAATGTGAGCGGTGTCTCCATGGGGCAAGGTGAGCGGTGGTCTCACTGAGGTCAGATGGCCAGGGCTGAAGGGGTCCTGCAGATTTTTCAGCAAAGATACGAGGTGATTTGGAGAGACTGTGGCCTCTCCCTCCCGTGGTTATCACCTGAGTAAAACGGTACGTGTGCTTAAGGGTTTGGTGGGCTTGGAAGAGACCAATTAATTATTGTTGGGCTCCAAAGCCCCATCCAAATGTCGCCTGCTGACTTGGGTCAGTTTTGTTCAGTAGTTGTGTCCCGGCATGGCTTCTGACAAGCACGGCAGTAGTAGCTGAGGTTAATAACTGTGGAAGCCAGAGCAGTTCCTCGAGGTGAAGTCCCTGAGGCGCAGCGCGGGGCAGCGGGTGG
Organism: Strix uralensis; assembly: GCF_047716275.1. NCBI lineage: Eukaryota > Metazoa > Chordata > Aves > Strigiformes > Strigidae > Strix > Strix uralensis. The sequence goes on along the minus strand of NC_133983.1, from coordinate 830,253 downwards.
CCCAGCCGTGGGCAGCGGCTCCCCCTCGGAGCAGGAGGGTCAATGTACACGTGTCAGAGCCCTGGCTCCTCACACAGCACCAGCCTCCTTTTGCGGAGACGGGGGATTGTTTTCCTGGCTTTTCATCTTCTGAATAGATGGCCCTCAGAGAGAGAGGAACCCACTGGCCGTATTCGCTTGGCGTAAGCTTGGAAGCACCAAACAAAATAAACACTTTTGCTGAATAGTGTCATAAAGGCAGCAGTTACCTTCTGGATGCCTGTACTGGCACGTAGATGGCAAAATCCCATTCTCTGTGATGGACTTGCACCATCTTTTGAGTCCTAGGCCCACATGGGCCTGTTAGGCCATTCCCAGCTGGGACTCACAAAGTCCTTACCAGCAGAACATAATGAACATATCAGAACATAATGTTTTGATGTTTAGGTTTTATAATCTGTTTTCACTGCTTTTGGTTGGGTACAAGTGCTTTGTTCTAAGTTCTCCTCACCTTTATTTCTTCTTCTAGAACTCGAACCGAGCCAGCGAGTGGAACATCAGCCATGCCGTGCGTGCATTACAAGTTCTTCTCCCTGCTGCAGTACGACACGGTCACCTTCAGCGGCCTCAACATCTCCCTGGGCCACCTGAAGCGCCAGATCATGGGCCGCCACAAGCTGAAGGTGACCAACTGCGAGCTGCAGATATCCAACGCCCAGACCGGAGAAGGTGCGTGGGGGCGGCGGGCACGGGGCCTCGGGCACTGCCCGGCTGGCGGCGGCCACGGCCTGCGGGAGCCACACTCTGCTCTCTGTGGCTTGTCCCCACGTGGCGTGAGTCAGCCTGGGGCCCGTCCCGCCAGCGTGCGGGGAACTGGGAGGGCAAGTGGCGCCAGCGATTCAGTGAGGTGGGAAGGGACAGTGCGATTCGGCCACCGTCGGTAGCTGTGGCTTGTGCGGGGACCTCACAGAGCCGTTCCGATCTGTTGTTAGACACGGAGCTGGGCGTAGGAGACTACGTGGTCGATGTGCAACGTCTAGTGCTTGCAAAAGCCCAGTAGCCACTTACCGGCCATCACTGGCAGTAAAACAAGTTTTGTGCTAGAAGGGAGTGGGAATCAACAATGGTGTTGGCTCCAGCTTTGTTGAACATTTCTGTTGGAGCTCTGCTTGGACAAGTGTGAAAAGTAGCCCTGTTGAGCGTGATGTCGCTGCTCAATCTGCAGATGTGGAGTCGTGGCGAGGCAGAGTGACACTGGTAGTTGCCAAGGCCCCGCAGCTACACGGGATGTTGCTGCCTGCGGGGAACAGGCTCCTGCTGGCAGATGCCAGTTTTGTCTGAGAGCTGTTAGACTAAGCTGGCAGCTGTTAAATTCAAAGGGAGCAAACAGAAATTTCCAGGGACTTCAGGACTAATGCTCCAGCTTTAGTCCTTTCCTATTTAAAACCAAAAAAGTTAACTTTTAAGTCTACATTGTTTGACTTCACCAGATTTCATCATTGACACAGATTTCATCACCAAAATGAACTCAATTAATTGACGTGAAGGAAAAATAAATGTATGAAAGCCAACAGGTGTCAGGTCCCTTCACAGAACTACCTCGGCAGCGCACTCCGCTGTTTGTAAACCCTCTTCCACAAATCCTCTGCCTCAGTGACCCAGCTGGTGGGATGCTTCAAGTCCCACATACAAATATGTGCCGTGATAAGTGTCCTGCGCAAGTAAAGCCTTTACTTCACCAGGTTATTGTCACTCTTCAGTTTTCAGTTGATCCATTTCAATGTGTACTGATTGACTTTTAAGGGGAATTCATTTTTCTATCAGTCTGGTATTAGATGGCTGGAGGTCTCCTCCCTGTGCACTTCACAAGTGGATTGAAAACAAGCATCCCTCCCTCTGTCTATATATATCTCATGCAAGGACAGTCTATTCAGAAGGCAGATGTCAATGCTTCTAATGGTCAGTGAATTGTCATAAAATACAAAAAGAGGACCCATTCCTCTCTTTGCATCATACACCTGTTGTGCATGTTCCAGCTGACCTCTGCACGCTTGCAGAATTGGCGAATAAGTGCACTGGTTGCTGTCCTCATATACACAGCCTCCCTCGAGGAGAGGTGCTGCCACCTGCAATCCTCTGCAGACCTACCAGAACCCTCAGCTGGGCACAGGCGTAGCAAACTCCTGCCTTTTTGTGGAGCCACTGTTACTTATCCTGTGCCTCTGAAATCTCAGTCCAGTGGTTTGTGATCTGGACCAGAAAGAACACTCTGTATGACTCCGTTCAGCAGGTGGAAACAGCTGCTTTGGGCTTCCAGAGCTGCAGCTGGCATCATCTCCCCGTTGCTTGTCAGCCTCAGTGCTCTTTGAGCTCCTCCGACATCAAAAAGTCCCATCTCAGGCCTTTCCTGACAGGTGGCTGTGTAATGGTGAGATTCCCCATTTGAGCAGAGCTCTAGGCGTTGGTTTCAGGGTATGACTTCTGTAAAAGCTTTGGGTTTTGTCATTAGTAGTACTTTCACAGCAACTTTGGCTTTCGGGCCATTGTTCTGATTCGGCCTCCATAGGTAACGGCTTTTAATAGTTAAAACTGTAGGCAGATCACAGGGCATGGCTGCTGATGGTGCTTTAAAACATTTAGTCATATCCAGCTTGTGCAAGTACAATATATAAACCATTCTCATGGAGACGTCTTTACATGTGAGACTCACTCATGGGAGATCTTCACATTTGAGGCTCACTCAGTCAAAGTGTCTCAGGTAGCTCCTCCTCTTCAGAAGACGAACACGGTGTAAGCCAAGGCAAAGCATGGAGACCTTCAGGCACGCTCTGGTTTCAAAAGGCTTTTCAGAAGACTTGTCTTCGTAATTAATTTCATTTGAGTCTCTCTGCTCTGCAAAAAGTGAATTGAAAGAATTCGCGTCCCTTTGGCTTATTCAAGCTAGATGATTAGCTTAAGAGAGGAGACACCACTTTAGTTGGAGCCAGTTCTGCCCTACGTGTGAAAGCAAGCTCAAAAAACCCCTCAGGTTCCTGTGATCCAAACTCCAGCACTGCCAGTTCCGTTTGCATTCGCATGTACAGCCCTGAGCAGCTGACAGTGTGGCTGTCGATGGACGAAGCCCCGAGAAGCAGAGAGCTGGCGGCTCTCTTCTGTGTTCTGTCAGTCCCCAGCACTCGCAGCCCAGGGGAATCGTTTTTAGGGAACAGCTCGGAAAGCAGCGGCGCAGAGTTTTCATGCTTTAGCCGAGCGCCTGCTTTGTTGCAGGGTAAGCTGGTCAGACTTTAGAATCTGGTTTACGCAGGTGAGACTTTGCTGTGGTTTGTTCCTCTCCAAAGATCTCTCGGGTTTGTAGCCTAACAGAAGCAAAAGCAACTTGAGCTAGGTCAGGAAAGAACCTCAGGCATGAGCAGACTCTCCTTTAGTGACCTCTGAGACCATTTTGCTGCTGGCATCCAAAGTGTTTGAAAAGAATGGAAAAGGTTTTGCTGCTGGTGTTTGATTCTCAAACCTGAAGACTTCTTGAAAGGTTCTGTTAGTGTGTTGAGACGACGGGAGTGCCATGTCACATACAAAATTTTGCTTTTCTGTCTGTGAAGGGGTTCTCTCAAGTGCTATGTAATTACACATTAATATACATTCTTACGAACTGACTAATGTTTTCTTCTGTATTGGTGTTGTTTTCAGAATACACCGATGATAACAGCCTGATTCCTAAGAACTCCTCGGTGATTGTTAGAAGAGTCCCTGTTAGAGGAGTCAAAACTACCAGCAAAACACGATTTATGTAAGTACCCATAAAGCACTGTAGTCTGTGAGGGGTTGCAGTGTGTTAACTTTTTGTATGGAGATTAGTTTACAGAGGCATTCGGAGTGTATCTTTCTTCTTTTTACTGCTTTTACAGTAAAGAGAGATACGCATGTTCCCCTCTCAGAAGAGTCTGTCAGTGTTTGACTGTGTCTTGCATGTGGGGGAGGCGGGGTGGGATATGGCAGGTATTCTTATGCCTCAGATCTGGCTTTCTGGCATACTGGCTACAGAGGAAAGACCAAGGGTCGCTGTTTGGATGGTTGGTTATGTAAGAGCACAAAGCTGTAGCACAGACTTCATCGTTTTGATACTTACACAGCAGAGACAAAATATCTGAGGACTTCCTCTGGCACTGTTGTGTTCTAGAGCTGTAAGTCGGACAGTAATTGCTGACAAACTAGAAATGGGATTTTTTTTTTTTTTTTTAGTTGCACTGAATGTACCAAGAGAGAACAGTTTATGTATACAAATACATTTCCACGTTCACTAGACTATCAGAACATAATGCCTTGATGTTCAGGTTTTATAATCTGTTTTCACTGCTTTTGGTTGGGTACAAGTGCTTTGTTCTAAGCTCTCATCACCTTTATTTCTTCCTCTAGAACTCGAACCGAGCCAGTGAGTGGAACACCAAAAGCGGTATGTAAAAACACAACCTCACACTTTTTTTCTACACATTGCACTTAATTCTAAACAACGTAGCCTCGTATTAATCTCCCAAACATTAACTTAATCTGTTCTGCAGCAAGACATAGTATATGTTGTAGAGACCATGTATTTGATTCACAGCACAGTGAAAACTGAGTAATGCCACCATTTGCACAGTTCTAATGTGAATATTGGTATTTGTGCCTAGTGATGCATTGTGTTTCATATTGAATATGCTGGAATATTTCCTGAATGACTTTGTGTTGTACAGATAATGTAGGATTGGTTTTAGATCAGGTAGGTTCAAGGTTTGCACAATTCAATGGTGCTGTGTTCTACATCTGTCTGTCTAGAGCTAGTATGTTTGTATAGGCTGTCGTGTGCTCTTTGTTTCTTGCAATTAAAATTGTTTGAGTGTATTTTTTCCATTTTCACATTGTATCACTTAGCTTTTGTTTTTAAATACTTTCTTTGCCTAACAGTTTGGGAAGATGTTATCAAAACCCACTGAGAAACCATTGTTGTTCTACTTGGTACTGTTTCTTACTTTTGACTTGGCGGTTCAAACAAATCCCAAAATCAACGTATCCCATACATTTTGAGGACAGTTCTGTGCAGCTAAGATTCCTTTTCGTGTCCTGAAATACTTGGGTATTTGTTCCTAAAGCTGTATAACTGAAGTGCTATTGTTTGGCCTCCTCTGAGTACTTAAAGGTCTCTAACGGATTGCTGTGAGTTTAAATGTTGTTGCTACCTGAAGTGGCATTCCTAAGTTCTGCATTTGATCTTTCCGTTTTATCCGATGAAACGGTTTAGTTTCACAGTTTGTCTGCAAATGCAAATACCTAAAACCCAGCGCACCGAGTTCAGCTGCTTCTCATGAACCACGTTGGCCCTCTGAAGCTGTCATAGGTTTGGACTTTGTTTTGAACCAATACAATTACATTAGGTTGGACATGTCTCTTTCCGTGACACTCGGAGGATAGAGTGCAGACTTTCAGACTACAGTAGAGGTTAACTTTTGCTATGTTTCGATTGTACAACTTGAATATGTGTTTAATTTTTTGTGAACAGATTGAGGACTCTTCTGCACCCACTGCTCTGGCCCAGCTCATTAAGGTATGTGTATATTCTTGTCAAAGACTTAAAAAAACCCCACCACCACCAACAAAAAACCCCACTGGCTTCATATTTTTAAGTCTTGTACGGTGATGTATAACTGGATAACTGCTGTAATGTGAACAAAACTTAATTTTTAATAATTTACAGTATTGGTTTTAACTTTAGAATGTGTGTATATTTCCGTAGCACCCTGTAAAGAGTAGTTCCCAGTTTGGGAGGACAGAAGGGGAGTCCCTCAACACAATGTTGCACTATTGCTCATCTTCAAGACATAAAGAAGCAGCACTTCAGGACCTGTTTACTGTTTCTCAGACCTTTTGTTAATTTTGTGTTGGAGACCGACACAATTTTCACAGAAGAATTTAACTGGCTGCAAGTTATGGACATTTCGGGGGGGGTTGCAACAGCCAAAATAGAAGCGTTTGTGTAACACGGACAATTGCGTGGCTACGGTTGAGTTTCTAGTCACTGCAGTTATAGAGCCGCTCTCTGAATGCTGCACAGTTTCATAACTTGTAGTCTATGGAGAGTGGACAACACACCCTAATTTGTTTGAACGCAGACTGTAAATTGTGTAAATGTGCCTAATTGTTTGCAGGAATATCCCAATGTGTTAGTGCAGTGTATTAGCAGAGGTGGCCTTCTGAAGCTGCTGTAATGCCATGGTTTGCTGTGGAACTGCTTGCATTTTTTGCTCAACAATGTGTCACTTTGTCTGGGAAAGCACTAGTGGTTGCACTTTGTGAAAAGGCGTAGTGTGAGCCTGTCAAATTACTGGTCTTAAAGAACAGAGGAGGCAGGGCCTCGTGCAGAGGGGCTAGTTCTTTCTTCTGAAAATAAAGGCTGGAGTTCGAGAAATCTCTTCCCACTCTCCTCTTCCCTCTCTCACTGCAGAATTAAATTGTGTACATTTGGGGAAAAAACCCCAACAGTTACTTTGGAAGGTAGTCACCAGAAGAAATTGTTGGTTCTGTAAACTCATGTGAAGTTTGACTCTAAAATGTGAAAAACTGTCCAAGTGCTGTACACATTAAAGCTTTTGAGAAAATGTAGGTATTTCAGAAAAATGCAGGAATGTAACGTAAAGCAGCTCCATACTGTTATACTCCAACCTCCTCAGTGCAGACGGGCTTGGCATGGAGGCAATGTGTTGACAAGTTTTCTGCTTTGTTATTACCTTGTAGGAAATTCCGTATTTGAATTATGGTCTGTGCCTAGCAATGGTTTGTGGGGTTTGGATGTGTCTTGTAAACTGTCTGGGTTTAAACAAATTGGTCAAGTATCTGTAAAGTTTTCTGTAAATGGTAACGGAAGGGGTTTCATAGATGTCGGTCTGGATTATGTTACTGTTGTGTCTATAAAACAACCATTTCATAAACTGTTGAAACTAGTGGGTTGCTTTTGCATATAAACTCAAAACCATGAGTGGTTGCTCTGAATGATGGGTGCTTGGAGGTCCGTGTCCTTTACATCCCTCCCTTAGACCCTGCTGGGATCTGGACTAGTGTGTAATGAGAACATTTGAACAAATGCTACTTACAAAAAATCAGCTGGCTTTGGTAATTTGAAGGTCTAGTTCTGCGTAAGGTTTCTATTACAATTTGTGTGTTAGAAGGGCACAGCAAACAGGAAAAAATCTGCAGGTTGTGCTGACCATAGTTAAATCACTTACCGTGAAGAAGTGAGTAGGCAGGGGACATGCAGTCTGGGCTGCCTACAGCACACCATGGTCCAATTTCTGCTGGAAAGAATCTTTTGTCTTGCTGAGGAATTATAAAAAGCTTGATTCCTCTTAATGCTTCTGTGTCTGAAGCTGAATTTCGGTGAGCAAAAGCAACTTCCCTGACTCTTAAGTTGTGTGTCCTTTTAATGCTGCAAAGTGTAAACACGGATACTTGCATACATCTCCATTAAATGTACAGCGGAGATTTTCTCCTTCAAATAATCTGGAGCTCAGGAATCCATTTAAAAATACTGGATAATGTAATTTTTTCTACGCAGAGCTTCAGTCTGCTTGGAAGACATTTGGATTGGTTACACAAGTCTTTATGTAAGGTACAAACAGAGCCTCAGGTTTTGAGTGCCCAAGAATGCTCCTTCCAAGCAGGTTAACGGGCACAGAGACACCATGTGATGGCGTAAGGGCTCCCCAGAACATCTCTGGGACAACTCTGGCTCATAGAAGCAGCTGCTTTCCTGCAACCTCAGCTACTGCTGGGCTGCTTTTTACAGGGTTGGGTGAGTCTTTGGCTGGGGGAGCTTAAACGTGTTTCTAATGTGCGTGTCCAATAATTACCTGTTAAACAGACCGGCAATCTGGCTGAAGCCAACGCTTCCGAGGAAGATAAAATACGAGCTATGATGATCCAGTCTTGCCGTCAGTACGATCCAATCAAGTAAGTGTTGGCAAAGTCCTACCTGTTCTTTGAAGACTATGGAAACATTGTAGAGATGGTTGTTGGAACAAGAGAGACGCATACATACCATTTTCTTTTTTTCCCAAAAACCTTTTAGTTACGTGAAGAAACCCTTGGGTCCACCTCCACCGTCCTATATTTGCTTTCGCTGTGGAAAACCTGGGCACTATATAAAGAACTGCCCAACAAATGGGGTAAGATTGTGGGGGGCTTCTGGTGTCACTTGGTTTTTCACTTGTTTTACCTTGGCAGTTACGCAGCAGTTACATGAATACCCCTATTAGGAATTGTTTCTCTTGGGCTGAAATACAGAGGTTCTATGGCAGTGGTGCAAAGCCCTTCAAAATTCCAGGGAAAGCTGGGATTTTCAATGGGAAATTTTCTTTCTTCGAGGGCATAGTCCTTGTATATGTGCATAGATCTTTCTCTGTGAACTTTAATGTATATTTTTATATATTTCAATGTTACTGCAAATTTTTCTCATCTTAACTCTTTTTAATGACAGTTTACAGTTTTTAGTATTTTGTAGAAAAAGATGACGTTTCTCTTGACCCCATCTATTGAATATTTGCGTGTTATAATTACACAAGTCTCTGGTTGAGTATTCAGGCCATTTAACGTTACTCACTGAACGTACGTGCATCAGCTCTGAATTCAACCTTCATCTGTAGGTGGTGAATATCAGTGTCCCCAGTGGCCGATCCAGAGCCCTGCATTAAGCTCTCCCTCTGAACTGCGCTTTGGAGGAGGAGGGGGTTTGTGCCTCTCCTCTGAGGGGATGGGGAGCTGAGGGATATTTCACCCTTAAGGACCCTGAAGTTGAGCCAAAGAATGTCGACTGCGTTCAGAACACTGCTCGAGCCTTTGGAGCATCCTGGCTATATTCATTTAGGAAAAAGAGTATTTCGGTCGAGCAACCCTTAGGCTAGGTAAAAGGAGAGGATTAAAGGCCTTTCCTGCTTAAAATAGTGGTTGAAATGTCGTTTTAAGTGTGGGTCTTAAGATGAGCTATGTCTGCATTTCTTTTCTTAACAGGACAGTAATTTTCAGTCTGTTCCCAGACTTAAAAAGTGCACAGGAATTCCCAGGAGTTTCATGGTGGAGGTGGAAGATCCCAATACCAAGGGCGCTATGCTGACGAAGACTGGAAGATATGCAATACCAATTATTAATGCGTGAGTATGGAATTAGCTGGTCTGACCAAAAAGTGAAGGAGAGAAGCCACGTGTCAGTGTCTGAGTGGCAATGCCACCAAGCTGGCCAGCATCTGTAATTACGGGGGAAGAAGCACTGTCATTGTATCTTAACCTTAAAACCTGTGATGATTTCTAATATTAAAATAGGGCAGTGCTGCTGTTCACGCCCCTGAACGTTGGTTAAGCTTGTGGTATGCTAAGAATCCGTATTTCTGCAAAACATTTCAGTCGTGTTTACAGTGGCGTCATTCTTTTTGAAAGCTCCTTTTGCTTCTGCTTTATCTTGCTAAGGCTTCTTGCAGAATTTAACAAACAGCTGTTGGACTGAGATTCCCTCTGCCTCTGACATTTATCAGATCCCATGTGTGAAGCAGAGGGATGTTTACCTGTTGCTGTAAACTAAGAAAATCCTGCTGTGTGCTGACAAGAGTGGCTGTTTTAAAATGCACTCGGTAGCAGCTCTGTTTTTCCGTCATGGATCTCCTTTTGCAGAAGCTCTAACATAGACTTCTTCCATTTATAAAACATAATTACACAGAGACTGACTTTATCCTGAGCCTGCGATTGACATTTACCCTCTGGCAAAGGAGAGGTGGGATTCATTTCACCTGGTTTCTAGCTGTCAGAAAATGATTTCTCTAGTCTGAGCTAATTTCTTAGTTGATCCAATGAATGGAAGAGTTCTGCAGAAGGAAAATTGTTCCCCCCTCCCTTTTCTAGCACTCTGGCTATAGAAAAGTAGTTTAAACTAAATGTCTGTATTTTTGAAGGCTAATGTGGAGTGAGAATGACACCTACTGTCTTCATTGGATAAAATCCAAAGCTTGGGAAAGTTCTCCTTTATCCATCTTTAACTTTTTTTCTTTTTCCTTCCCCATCCCCCCTCCAGGGAAGCTTATGCCAGAGGAAAGAAGGAAAAGCCTCCCTTTTTACCAGAGGAGCCATCTTCTTCCTCCCTTTCCTCAGACGATCCTATTCCGGAGGAGCTGTTATGTTCCATTTGTAAAGAAATCATGGCTGATGCAGTCATTATTCCCTGCTGTAGAAACAGTTACTGTGACGAGTGTAAGTGTTACTGCCATGTTTGCTAATTCAAAACATCACACCTGATCTTCTGACAGCAGAAAGATCATAACATTCCTTTGTTACCAGCTCTGTTTAATACTAAAGTGTACCCTGAATAGGAAAGGACTCTTCTTGTAGAAAGGAAAAAACAAAGGCAGAAGGCTTTTTTCCCTTTTTATGCATCTAGTTAAATCCTCTTTCCATGCAGAAGGATGAGTACGAGAAGAGTGCGTAATGCTGCAGCTGATTACAGTGTTAGTTATCAAATGCATTGAGTTTGTGCACAGTCCTTTCTCTCATACAAAACTATAGAGCCAACGCTGGTGACTTACTGTGGTCTGCAGCAAATGGCTCGTTAGGCATTTAATCCACATTCTTCTCCACGGGAGAGTTGGTTAAAACCGTCAGAACTTGAACCTACTAATGGTTTTTGGAGATGTGTCTTATTCATGAACCTTGAGGTTGGGGACTTCTCACTGTGCTGGACAGTGGAGAACAGACCAGTCAGAACATCAAGGCACGGCCTGCTCTACATCTTCAAATGTTACAATAGTGCAATAGCAAAACTGGGCAGCTATTTCCTGCATACTAGAAATTTTTTACACTGCTGAACATTTATAGCTTCATGCTCTCAGTTCGGAACCATATTCGCCCATTAACCATCTACAGGCCTTTATAATTGATTAGAACCCAGACAATGTCCTTAGTTTAGCTAAAACCTATTTTGATGATTCTGATTATACCCAGGTATTAGAACGGCATTACTGGACTCTGAGGAACATACATGCCCAACATGTCATCAGGCAGGTGTTTCTCCCGACACTTTAGTTGCCAACAAGTGCCTACGCCAGGTAACGCAGTGACTTTTAGATAAACTGTTTGTAAGAAAAGTCTAGTCAGTCAGTTAGCTGAAAGGGAAGAAAATATTAATGTACACCTCCTTAAACAAGGCTAAATGGAATAAGGCTAAATTTACTTTGTAAATACATTCCCTGTTGTTACAGAAGCTGACAACTCTTGAGCGACAATCTGGCAAATTCAGGTCACACTTGTGTTCAACAGGATTGCCTCAGTTTCAAATTCAGTGTTAACACCGGAGTGCTTTACATACAGATAGTCTGAGTTACCAGCCATTAACACCAGTGTTTAATGGGATGCGTTCATGTATCACAGAAGGGTTTGGCTTGGAAGGGACCTTAAAGCCCATCCAGTCCAACCCCCCTGCCACAGGCAGGGACACCTTCCACTAGCCCAGGTGGCCCAAAGCCCCGTCCAACCTGGCCTTGAACCCTTCCAGGGAGGGGGCAGCCTCAGCTTCTCTGGGCAACCTGTGCCAGGGCCTCACCACCCTCACAGGGAAGAATTTCTTCCTTAGATCTAATCTGAATATATCCGTATGTTGGTTTATTTTAGGATGGAGAGTATATACGGGAATACACAAGTAATTCTACTCTGTGGAGGCTTTTGTTCATTGAGCTACTGAAGGTTCATGTTACCTCTTTGTAAATATTTTTCTGCCTCTAGGCTGTGAACAACTTCAAAAATGGAACTGGGTATGCACAGGTGATCCGTAAGCAGAGGCGGCAGCAGCAGCAGCCACCAGCACATCCACCAGCTCTGACCCCTCCTGCTGCGCTGGTGGCTGCCAGGGGACGTCCTCAATCTTCCCCCCTGTCAATCCATGGTTTGCGGGAAGAGAAGGTAGGTTTTCTTCCAGCATATGCAGTGATTTTCGTATTTTAGTAGAGCTTATTTTCCAACTGTTTGCACTGATTCACAAGGGCTATCTGGTTCCTGGACTGAGACAGCCAGCATTGCCGAGTCTTCTGGGCTACCAAGGACGATCGATACCCACAACTGGTAAGTAACTGTAACTTACAAATTTCGCTTAAAAAAATTATCTTGAGGTAAACTGAAAGGGATTTTTTTTCTCTCCCCATGCCAAAAGGTCATCCAGTGAGAGCCGGCAAAATTCGCTCGGCAAGTGGCAGACCAGACTGGGAAGTGTAAGTATGCTACAGAAATTCAATATATTGCTGCTTGTAACCTGTTAAACGAGGCCGTAACACATAACGGACACAACAGCTGATTTATAAGGGAATAAGTATGCACAGATCGTTGTGGAGAATACATGTGGTAACTAATTTTTAAATGGCTTAATTTGAATTGGCCTTCACAAAGGGGATCTGTGCTCTCAGGAAGATTATTTAAAATAAAACTCCAGTACATGATTGAAAAGAGGACTCTGAAGAATGAAGTCTTTCTGAGGCAATCATAATTACGTGTGAAAATGAAACCTAATTAAAGGATCAGATGGAAAGGCACCCTCTTGATTACTGAATAGGGCTGAAGAAATTGATTTCCCAATAGAAATCAGCCTCCAATATTCTTTTTTTAACAACTTAGTTAATACTGATTGAGCAAACTACTGGAAAAGGCAAGGCTGTTACTTTACTATTTAGTCATCTCAAGCAGCCAAGCTGCTTTCTCTCGGTTGGAGAGAGAGGAGTCTCTTTTGGTTTATTGCAGCATCGTTAGTCCTTCCTTTTGGTATCTCTGTGTTATAGATCGATTGTAAGGGTGAACTGTGTGTATAAAATCTTAAAGATAAGTCAAAACAAAAACCAGGGTCCATCCCACAGATTGTCTAAAACCTCAAGTTCAGTATGCAAAAAATAACAATTCAGGGCCAAGAACGGGCCAAAGACGTCACCATGAGGCAGCAACCTAGGAAGCGTGTGCGGAAGATGTTAAAAGAAGTTTGAGAGAAGATGAGTAAATGTCTGTGCAGTACTTTGAAGATCAGAACTGTGATGTATTAAGCGTGTCAAGGTGTGGCAGAAGAGCGCTTGGCACGTGTCTCTTTTAGCACGGGCAGCCTCCGGCCACAGTTGCCAAACTGACTATAAGAAGGGGAGACTGAGGGATTTGTTGGGGGTGAGGATGTGGAAGGCAAGTATGAGGACCAAGAAATGAGCGTAGTCTCAAATGAACAAAAAGCAGGGAGAAAAATGCTTAAGTTGAGAACAAGAAGTGCTCGCCACCACGCTCCTCCTCCATTCACTTTCCTCTTTAAAATCAGGGCAGAGTGTAACAAGCAGTGACTGGTGTTTTGGGGTTTCTTTAGAAGCTCAAATCGCGGACGCCCGCACAGTGAATGTACCCAGAGGACTCAGGCCCCAGCACTACCAGCATCAACACGCTCTCTGTGCCTGTGCCTCCATCTCCCTTGTATCCTCCACCACCCTCCGCACTTCCTCTTCCCCCGGGGGTACCACCACAACCGTTTCCTCCTCGGTTTCCACCTGGGCAGCCTCCATCTGCTGGGTGCACTCTCCCTCCTCCAGGATATCTCCCAGCTCCTGCAGACACGTCACCAGCTTGAGGACCAGCAGCAGTTCCAATGGCTCATTCAAATGCCATCCCAACGACACAAGCACCTCCTTTGGAGAATCATAGAATCACTGAGGTTGGAAAAAACCTCTAAGATCATCGAGTCCAACCGTTAACCCAACACTGCCAAGTCCACCACTAAACCATGTCCCTCAGCGCCACATCTACCCGTGGATGGTGACTCAACCACCTCCTTGGGCAGCCTGTTCCAATGCTGACAACCCTTTCAGTGGAGAAATGTTCCCCAATAGCTGATCTAAACCTCCCCTGGTGCAACTGGAGGCCGCTGCTTCTCCTCCTATCGCTTGTTACTGGGGAAAAGAGACCAACACCCACCTTGCTACAACGTCCTTTCGGGTAGTTGTAGAGGGTGTTGAGGTCTCCCCGCAGCCTCCTTCTCTCCAGGCTAAACACCCCCAGTTCCCTCAGCCGCTCCTCACAGGACTTGCTCTCTAGACCCTTCACCACCTTCGTTGCTCTTCTCTGGACGCGCTCCAGCCCCTCAGTGTCTGACTTGTAGTGAGGGGCCCAAAACTGAACACGGTATTCGAGGAGCGGCCTCACCAGAGCCGAGGACAGGGGGACCGTCGCTCCCCTGGTCCTGCTGCGATTTCTGACACAAGCAGGATGCCTTTGGCCTCCCTTGTCTAGGGAGGAGTTTGACAGAGCACAACGAGACTTAAAGAAGAGTGGGGGTTTGGCTCAATGAAGTTGGGCTGTTTTTCATGTTTGTGTTTCGATGGCCTGTCGGACGGCAGTTACACTCGAGTGCATCTGACATCAGCAAAACTGACAGAGTGTTTGCTCCAATAGACTTTCTGGGTGCAGATGGCAAACATGCAAAACTAAAACAAGACAAATGTCATCCTAAAACTTTCCCTAAGACTTGTAGGAATTCTAAACTGGTTTTGCTTAAATAGCATGTCCACCTTTGCATCTGCAAGCAGTATGCATTTTCTCATACTGGCCATGTTTTGTTTCTTGGTGTCTTTTTGTGATAAAGGTCAAGCTGTAATTGTAATAAAGGTCAAACTTATCTTAACAGGGAAAAGAAAAAGTCCAGACTCGATGAGTATACACATGGTTCAGGAGCGGATGGAATCTAAAAAGACTCCAAAGGAGCGCAGGCGTTCCTTTTCCAGGTAACTGCTTTACATGTCCTTAATGGAGGAGCAGGCTGGCTAGAGGAATCGGGAGGATCTCCACTGCCCTCTCCAGGTGGATGGGATGATTCCAGGGATTAGCAGGGAGAGGAGTTCTGTATGTGGGGTACTAGCTCAGCTACGGCAGAGATTACAGTTGACTGAGAGTTACAATTTGGCAGCAGTAGCTGAGGAGCAGGTGTCTCTTTCACTGAAGCTTCTCTGCAGTGACACCCTTCACCTCCTGACAGCTGTGAGGAGGCCAGAACCTGAAGAGGTCTAGTGCCTGGGTTTTCTGTGTCTCCCTGTTCTGAGTGTAACCGTTACCTCAAAGCTCTTGGGAGGAGATATGGGAGAGAAATTGTATTCACCTCCTCTTTTGTTTATCTCCTGTGGGTACACGGGGAGACGTTAACCTGGACTGCAAACTGGTGGCTTTCCTAGGAATTTCATTGGAGCAGATGGAGCAGAGGAGCCAGGAGTCATGCGGCCTCACTTCGGAAGGCGTGCGCCTTGCTGTCTGCCAGCGCTGGTGGATTTGGGCCTCTGCCGAAACCCTGCTCCTGCTCCTTGAGCTCTACTGGCTGCGCAGGCGGAGGAGCGCTGACTGTGACAGCGGCAGCCAGCGGGGAAGCTCCAGCGATGCTGAGGAGGAGGGAGAGGACGATGACTGGGAGGGCAAAGCAGACCCCAATGACACCTTGGGTCAAGCCAACCCTCGAGTGGGGACCCCCGCTGCATCTGCCAAGCCCTTCCCAAGAAGTCCTTTCTGACAGGGATGCATCCAGCCTAGGGATGGGGCAGCGCCTACGAACACCTGAGCACCCCCAAGAGCAACATCACCAACCGCCTGCTGCTGGTGCCCCTGAGACCACCCCTCGGGCATGTCTTCCACCAGAGCTGGGCACTGTGGGGGATCCGCCAGCGAGGCGCTGCTGCATCCCCGGGGAGCACCTGCCGGAGTATGTGCTGTGCTTCCTCCTCTGCCCCATGACGAGCCGAACAGAAGCCAGGTCCCCGCTTCCCACGCAGCCTCTGCGTCTTCGTATAGCCTCTGCATCTCAAAATCCAATAAATGGGCTTGTTTTAAGAAATCCTGTGTCCGTGAGAGTAGGGTATTCTCTGCCTGGCTTTCCTGAGCGCTTTGCAGCCTCTCCAGCCCAACAGCAAACCTGGGGCTCTGCGCGCGCATTGGCCCTGAACAAGCATTCTTGCCACATCCAGCAAAACAATCCAAACACTTGTCCCTTGCAGGCACACAGAAGGTGGTGGAAGGGAATTCTCTTGCTGGCTTTCCCGAGTGCCTTGCAGCCTGTCCAGCCCAACAGCAAATCTGGGTCTGTGCGCTTGCTTTGGCCCTGAACTGGTGTTACCGGCAGGGCTTTGGATTTTTCAATCATGGCTTAATATTCCAGTGATTATATTTAAAGAAGTCAATTATATAATTCAACTAAAATAAGTGTGTGTTTTATTAAGAAACCCTATTTTTAAAATATATTTCAGTTTTATAAAAACCCTGAATTACACATTTCTTATAGAAATACATCACTGGAAATCAGCTAGACAATAACCAATGTTTCTGGAATGTCAGTACACTCAAATTGATGGTCAGTCTGTAAAGAAAAAAATTCTTGAGGATTGTCCTGTGTTTGTTCTTCTGGGATACTACCCTTCTGGATCATTCTAGAGGCATTCCAAGAGACACCTGCACTGGGCCAAGGCAATGTAAGGAATAATCGGATTGCCTAATTACTCAATATGGTTGGATATCCTGTGTTCACAAAATTCCCTTGTTTCTCACTGCCTCCCAACTTCAGCTTCAGTGACAGAGAAATAAAACCCACCTCTGCTCTGAGGGTTGAATTTCTACTTCATAACTGCTGTAATATACAAATGATTTTGATTTATATTAAGAATTAAGTTTGGGACTGAGTTTATGCACCTCTGATACGTTGGCAGCTATCCAGCAAATACCTCGAGTTGTGTTCACTCTTTTAGATGTCAGAGTAGACACTGAGGAGGAAACACATTTCTCAGATGTTTCTCTTTGACAAGGGGCAAGTGTTGGAAACACTGGAAGTTAAATCTTGATGCCTGGAACACAGTAGAGTTTTGGGTTTGACTTAGTGGAAAGAGAATGTGCCCCTGAAAGCAGTTAGCGGAGCGGCCAGGACAAGCAAATTTGTTTTGCTAACACAGTTCAGCAATGTTAGAAAACACTTTTCAAAAAGATTTAAACTTCCTCTGGACAGGACCAATGAAGCTTCCTTCAGAGCCCATCAGCACCATTTGTTTACAATCAGCCAGAGGGACTGCTGTCTAGTGACAGGAGACACTGTCCAATCCTCGTGGAAATCAGCAGCACCTGCTGTGCGAGTGGGTAAGCAAAACCAACAAGGTGTCGTGAGAGCTCTTTTGCAGCAGCAGGTGTTTTATGTGAGTCAAATCAGAGTAGGAATAGCTTTCCTTGATGAGTCTTCAGTGTCTGTCCTCATCTGTAACTCCATGGGGCTGAGTAAAGTCCTTTACCTCAGCAATACTGCTGCCTGTAAATTCAAGTAATAAGACTCTGGGAATATCTCTGTGTGACCGTTGGAAAGAAATGAATTGTTTAATATTAAGCACTTGTTTCCAAACTGCCCAAAACTATGTCAGGATAAGCAAAGCATATAACTGTCCTTCACCACTGTTGGTTAAAGCTTAGATTATTTCAGCTGGTCAAAACAATTTGTCTTGCCATTGATATTCCCGTGGCAGAGAGCAGAGCTCGTGTGCAGAAAGCAATTCCAGCATCATCCAGAAGGTTCCGTGTTCAGCACTTGGTACTCTGTGCTGGGCTCCCTGCAAACCATCAGGAAAGAAAGGGAAATTCAGCACTCCTCCTTTACCAGACTGCAATATTTTATTAAATTACATTGTGTGTAATTAAATTACACTGTGTGTAATTATTGAGCAAGTATGTTCTTGTGCCTTTGGGAAGTAGATATTTCTGTGCCACCTGCACACACGCTTCAGCAAGCTGCAGGTTTCTACGGAGATACCTGCCTTTTCTGCTAGCCTAGGAGTGGAGTATTTAGCACCGGCTCGAGCAAGTAGTGCAAAGAGGCTGTAGGAATGTCACTTAGGAATGTGCAATACTTAGGGTAAGTATGATTTACAGGGTTCTGGGAATCTTTGACCTGCAGAACTGAAGGAGCAATAAACAAGTGAGTATACTGGGACGTGAAACACTTCTGGCAGTTCTTAAAGTCATCTTGTATCCACTTCTCATTTTCTGTTGCTTAGATTTACCTTGGAGACATATAGTAAGAATAATAACTAATCGTCTGGTTTTTCTTCTCTTCTTAATTCTAATTGACATGCAAACACTCACCACAGATTTTCCAGCTTTTCGCACCATTACAGCTAACAAAAAGTCATGAAATGTACATAAAGGCTAGCCTCTCCCCCAGCTGGTCACCCCAACGAGCCAGAAGTACTCAGCACTGTTGTCTTTGCAGACGAGAGGAGCACCGCTGTCCCCCTGCAGCGGAGGAGACAGTGGGTGGTGTGGAGGTCGAAGCTGATAAGGCTGCCCGAATAGCACAGGGTGCAGCTGGAGGGGGGAGCCCTGTGGAGACAGGACGGCTCTGCTCTGGGGTACCTGGTCAAGTTTCGAGGGCCTTTTGTCTGGTGAATGACCTTTGCTTCATTATCCACGAAATGCATATTAAAGTTAACACCCCTGAACATGCTAACGAGGGCTGACATGATCATGCTAATTGCATCATCCCATGAAACACCTCACCCCTCCCCGTACATGGGATACGTAGGTATGTGGGTCGACCTAGGGGACGGACCCAAGGGAAGTGGGTATAAATCAAGGGGGAGCAAAAGGGGGGGGGGGGGGGGGGGGGGCAGGGCTGAGAGTGCAGTGAAGCGAAGAACATGGATGGCTCCTGGAACCCTCGCTGGCGGGATCGACGCAGGAACCCAGACCGGTGATCTCTATCCCTCTGTTCTCTCCATCTCCCGCCTTTCCTTTTTCCCCTTCTCTTCACTACCATTAAGCAAGGCAAGGCACACCGTATTGCTTGCCATGACTCGTTATATACTTAGCCAATTATCGTGTATCCAGTTAGAACACTGTGGGAAGTTAATAAATGGTTGGACTTTGCGATTTCTCTCACCGTTGTCTGCTCCGTTGGGGATTTACGAATCTGAGTCACTTGTCTCCCTCATCTGAGTGGGACATGACAGTCTGACACAGTACATAGATAGTTATGGGTTGCTCCTAAAGTTCGTTGACTCTTAAATCAAATTTCACTGTACACTCATCAGGTGAGGAACGAAGCCACACTGCACCCAACCACAGAGACTCCGCACCAACCAAAGGCACGGGCAGAACCCGGCAAGAAACTCAACCTGTGCAGCGTGTTGGAGCTGGAAGCACCGAGCTAGCCCAGGGCTACAGCAACCACCACTGCCAAACCCCGCTGAAACTGCCAACCCCGCTGCGTTTTTACGTGTGTCCTGATGAGACGCTTCTGCCTTTCTCTCCTACGTCGTGTTCCTTAGTACAGGAATATGCACATGGTTAATCTTGAACAGGCTGTTACATTATTCAGCTATGCAAACCAGAGAGGGACCGAGAGAGAGAGAGATGTGTAGATGAACTAAACTACAAAATAATATCATTGACTACAAAGCAGAAGACCCAGAGACCGGCTGTCGGTTTTGTAAGGACAAAAGCAGATGCAAGAAGTACACGGAAGCGTTGGCAGGTGGAAACCTAGCACGAGACTAGAGATTCGTGACCTGTCACTAGAAGGCAGCGGATGCTCTCAGAGCTGATCTGACATGTGCCAAGACATTTAATGTGGGATCTCCCGGTGCAGATGGGGTGAGCAGCCACCTTTATTGTGCTGGTGACAGGGGCCAGCACTTGGGGCTGACGCATGACCGCTCAGAAGCGTTCTCCGGGCCGGCTGTATGGTTTTTGTGCCCGACGCTCTAACGGTGCGCGATGTCGGATCCTGTCTGGCCCCAGGTGGCCGGAGCCTCTCCTGTTCTCAAGCACTGAAGTACCACAGGACAACCCTGATGCTGCATGTCTGGCAGAGCTGGAGCTGCTCCTCTCAAGTGCCAGGGTGCAAAGGGGTCTGCTCCTGCCTTGCCCTCAGTGAGTAGCTGGGGGATTGGGGATTTGGCACTTTGGGGAGGGGGGGGTGTTTCCCAAATCCCCTTGACCCCTCTTTGCCACCCCCTCCACCCCCAGATGCTTGGGTCCTGCAGGGCAACCTCCCCTTACTTAAGATGGAGCTTAAGTGGGCACCCAAGAGATGGCAAAATCTTCTGATCAGTCACTACACGTATACGAATCACCACACACACCGCATTAATTCTCATTTTGGGGACAAAGAGCCATCTTCTAGATTTTCAGCACATCACGGAACTTCAGAGATCCTTGCCTACTGGCACTCTGCTCGTTACTATCAGCATTGCTTTTGTTTGTACCTTCTGTGCTCTTTCCCTGAGGAAAAGAAGGGAACCGCTTGTGGTGGGTTGATCTCAGCCAGATGCCCGGCAGCCAGAAAAGAGCCCGACCCAGGGATGGAACAGCTGCTTTCAGCGGAAGCCTTTGAAGCAAGGACAGAGGTGATCCGGGCCATGGGAAAGGAGGCGGGGAGGAGGGGTTGTGGAGAACACCAGAAGAAGAAGAGAGAAGAGAAGGAGGCACTAAACGTCTTAAGTGCAACCACTGCAAACGTAAATTCAAGAACAAACTTCATCTGTTTAAGAGGTAACATTCCCCAACAAAGTTGCCCAGACAATCACGGACACAGGATTTCTTAAAACAAGCCTATTTATTGGATATTTACGTAGGGTAAATCCCTCCTGCGCCTCCAAGCAGGAGGAGCATCACAGCTGTGAGCAGATGCAGAGGCTGTGTGGGAAGCGGGGACCCGGCTGGTGTTCAGCTCGTCACGGGGCAGAGGAGGAAGCACAGCACGTACTCCGGAAGGTGATCCACAGGGATGCAGCAGCGCCTCGCTGGCAGATCCCCCCGGTGCCCAGCTCTGGTGGAAGACGTGCCCGAGGGGTGGTCTCAGGGGCACCAGCAGCAGGAGGTTGGTGATGTTGTTCTTGGGGGTGCTCAGGTGTTTGTAGGCGCTGCCCCATCCCTAGGCTGGATGCATCCCCGTCAGAAAGGAGTTCTTGGGAAGGGCTGGCAGATGCAGTGGAGGTCCCCACATTATCTTGAGGCTTGCCTTGGCCCAAGGTGTCACTGGGCTCTGCTTTGCCCTCCCAGCCATCCTCCTCTCTCTTCTCCTCGGCATCGCTGGAGCTTCCCCGCTGGCTGCCGCTGTCGCAGTCAGCGCTCCTCCGCCTGCGCAGCCAGTAGAGCTCAAGGAGCAGGAGCAGGGCTTCAGCAGAGGCCCAGAACCACCAGTGCTGGCAGACAGCGGGGAGCACGTCTTCTGGACTGAGGATGCATGACTCCTGGCTCCTCTGCTCCATCTGCTCCATCAGCCAGGCCATCTCCTGCCGCTGCTGCTCCTCACGCTGCCGCAGGAGCTCTTGTGTGGCCGTGTCACTCTGGTCACCCCCTCTCAGAGCGTGTTGCAGGACGCTCAGCAGGGTCAGGACGCGGGTGATACGCACAGCCATGGTCTGGAGGAGGAGGGGGAGAAGGGGCTCAGTGGGGCTGGGTGGGAGGGAGGTGGCGGCTGGGGCAGCAGGGGAGAATATGCCGGGGCCCGGGGACGGGTGGGAGAGGGGGTGAGAGAATTTGGAGACAATAAGGAGAAGGGTGGTGAGCGCTGCAGGGACGGGGACATCTCCCCACAGACCCCGGGCACTGGCCGTGGCTGGCAGCCCCGGCACCCCTGCGCCCAGCCCCGAGGGCGGCACCTGCCCTGTCCCAGGTGCCCCCCGCAGTGGCTGCGACCTCGCCCCGGCTGTAGAACCCCCCCTGAGGGGCCAGAGCTTCTGCCCCGGCCCTCGTCCGGCCCAGCCTTCCCCCCGCCGGCCTCACTCACCGCTGGCCCGAGCTGGACTGCAGCGGGTGCTGCCGGCTGGCACCCTGGTGACATCCCTCGGTGACTTCTCCTCTGTGATGTCACAGGCACCAGAGCCCCATGGGGACACCCGCCCCTCAGGCCACGGCCACTGCCCCCGGCTCTGCAGCCCCTGCAGCGGGAAAAGCACAACCCCCCTGGCAGGACAGAGCTCCCAGGGCCTCTCCACGTGCCCGGCTGAGCCCCGGGGTTGCGCTCCCGGCTCCCCCCATGGCCCAGCACCACCACCAGCAGCAGCTGCAGCAGCAGCCAGGAGCCTTTGGGGAGAAGTTATTTCTCACGCTGTCACACGTGTGCGTGTAGCACACGCACCCACACCTCTGCTGCTCTGACCTGCGTTGGATTGTTATACCCCTGCATTGCACCCAGAGACTCCTGACTGCCCGGCCCGTGGGGAAATCAGATCCCCCTGATCAGGAGAGTGACGGAGGCGGGTCTGTCAGTGGCCGTATTCCCACTGTCTAGCGAGGAAGAAAAGTAATGTGTGTGAAAAAAAAAAATCTTTTCCCCACGGCAGCAGCTTCCCTTCTTTTTAACGTTGTTTAGGCAGGGATAAACCAGCACGAAATGAACAAATAATTAAAGAAAAGTTCATGTCTTAGAGCAGGGGAAAGGCTTCTCAATTATTTTTTCATTCACAGAAAAATTCTCCCAATAGAACACTTGAATTTCAAAGAATTCTGCTATTATAAAGGCATTTCTGTCTTCTCTAGCTTAATTTTTAAGTCTTTATGCAGGCGATCTCTGGGTTTGGAAAGGGATCTCTAGGTGAACTGGGGATGCTAGCGCTCACAGTAATTATCCTTCCTCATCCCCAGTGAACTTCATTACGGTGCCGGCACAGCGTTGCCTCCTGTGCGTCCCCCTCTGTGACGGGCACCTGGCAGGCAGGAGACAGTTCTGCCCGTGCAGGCAGGTTGCCGGCTTGGGCAGCCCTCAGAGGTCGGCGTCACTGACTGAGCCGAAGGGCTGGTGTGGACAAGGAAGGACACTTGGAAATTCATTCTGGATGAGTTATTGAAGGGATGTGGTTAATCTGGGTTGAGCCCCTGACTGGACGCTCTCACAGAAAATTGCAATGACCTCAATTTGGTTTGGTTTCATTTACTTTGGAAGTGATTTAAACTCACTGAGTAGTGAATAGGGAAGTATGACTTAAGATAGATCTCAAATATTCAATATCCCCAATTTTAAAAAGTGAAAAAATATATTAAAATAAAAATATGCTTCTTAAAATGGTTC
Source organism: Strix uralensis (assembly GCF_047716275.1). NCBI lineage: Eukaryota > Metazoa > Chordata > Aves > Strigiformes > Strigidae > Strix > Strix uralensis. Next base: position 807,177 of record NC_133983.1, on the reverse strand, counting down.
TGAAGTTTGACTCTGATCCACAGCCAATACCGTGAAAGAGTGGTACAAATCAAGAGGAAAACGTCAGCAGGGAACAATTCAACAAAAACTGTTAGCAGTAGGGCTCACACGGGCAGAAACCAATGCAGGAATCGATCCCCCAGGATGTAATTTATCTCAGAAAAGTGAACAAACCCCACCGTCTGGTTTGGCAGGCTAGATGGGGTCCATGTCTCAGTTCAGTCAGGCTGGTTAAGCCTGTCCTTAAGGCGCAGCTCTGGGCTCCACCCAGCTCAGGGCTGGGACAAGAGCACAACACGCAGCAGCACTTCTCTCGAGGCCAAATTCTCATTTTCTTGAGACACAAACAGCAGCGTGTGAGAGGGAAGAGCACAGCGCTGTGCTCCAGCAGGCAGGCTGCCCTACACAGCCCAGAGCAACCAACCTGCAGCGCTCACACCGGCACACACCTGGCTCACAAACAAGGTGCGAGCAGCACGTGTCTACACGTGTCAGTGCCAGCAACGGGACCACAAACATCTCACCTGAAATTGCAGTTAGGGCACGTATTTCACGTCTCTGACAGCTGGAGTAGTCTGCTAAGCAATCTGAGGGGAAAAAATAATCTTATTGCACTGTATCTTCTCCTAATTTTCACTCCACTTCTTGGTTTTAAACCAGCAAATGAACCTGAATTACCCTTTAACGAGTAATATTGCAAGTGCTAAAGACAGCCAGAACAGCCCCACCGTAAATAAATTGTAATATAGCCTTCCAACGGGTTATAAAATGGGCATTTATATATTTTAATTACATTTATTACATAAGATGAGAGAATTAACGTTAACTGAAACTTAAATGACCCAATTAGTCACACCAGTTGTTTCTTTCACTGTGCAGACCCCCAAGATGCAGGAGCTGGCGCAACCACCCCACCTCAGCACTGCCAGCCGAGTCCCCTTTTCAATCCACTGCTCTATGCCATCTTGTTACTATTTGCAGTTTGAAGCCGGTTTTACCACCTCCAAAATTTTTGTTTCAGTTTATGGATGGCACAGAAGCAGCTTTAAAGACCCAGGGCAGTGTGCTGCTGGTGCCTTGGTGCTCACACCACGGTGAAGGTCGCTGCTCTCAGCAGCTGCAGACTGAGGAATTTCTGTTCACCCCTCAGCGGTGAGGGGTAAATAGCTCCTGACTCCAGTGGGCACCTGACACAGGTCAGCCTGCAGGACGCAGACCTACATATTAAAAACACAAGTAATTTGTTTTTCAAATAGGTTAAGTACACCCAAACACACACACAAACAAACAAAAAAATCAAGCAAACAAAAAAAACCATTAATGGGGAAAAACCTCGGGTTTTACCTTTACAAGTAAATCCAGTGCCACCAACTGAAACCGTGTTCCTGGAACGCCCGTCACTGTGTGCCCTTCTGCAGCTTCACACCGCAGCAGGTCTCTTCTCAACCTCAGGGTCTGCAACGGACATGGAAAACCACAGCACTGCCAACTCAGAGCAGAGGCTCCAGGCTCTCACCTCTGAGGCAAAACCCTTCACACCTACACTGACGCATTTTATACAAAGTCTACCAGCCATCCAAAAAGCTCAGTACACCCTAAAAACAACACCTGGCTGCTATTGTTACCGGTGTGGCTGGTCATGGATTATAAAGAACAGAAACCCGGGGTCTGGGAGCATCGCTTCACCGTGGGTACATCCCAGAAATACACGGTCACAGAGACCCTTGCACCACCGTCCTGTGCTCCTCCTGCACCAGAAATAATTCTGCCAGTTCTGTACATTTCCTTCCTCTTTATACCCGGCACCAACCAGGGCATTAACTCTTGCTTCCTCAAGCAGTTACACTCTTACCTTGGTTAAAGGGTTCTAACAGCCATCCCATGTCAGACTCCAACCCCAATCTCTAGACAGCCTGGCAGATGGTGTTCTGGAGGGTAATGCCGGGTGTCTGCTGTGAGTCTGACATCAGCATTCCCTAGAGACAACTCCCCTGCAGCTTTTACAAATCCATAAATACACATAGTCCAGTTATACTGAGAAGGGACGAGAAAACTAATCCTTTATTCAATCTCACTATTGCCCCAAATGCAATTTCCACATGGACTTGGCACCTAGAAACACCTATTTTCTTCTCATTTTTGTTAACTTTACTTTGCACGCTTTCAGTTTTGTCCTTCGTGCAGTTTCTCCCTTTCCCATGAACACGTACAGACTCTCAGTAGATACCTCCCCCCCCGCCCCGGGAAAAGATGGAACTGCAAGGTGCCAAAAACATCCCTCTAAGAAATAAAGGCCTTGTTTATAGTATGTTTATTAGAAAAAGAACTATAAAAAGCAGCACGGCCGCCTCTTCAGCAGCAAGGCGGCTATGACCAAAGTGCCCCAAACACGTTGGTATTCGTACTGAACTTCCACAGCATCAAACCGAAGCATCTACCGAAACCTGGGCTCAGGAGCTTCATCCACAATCCACAGAACATCTGTTAAGGAAAGGCGATATCAAGACTGCTGACAGAGGAGGACACGGGCTGCGGGCACTGGAAGTTTAATTAGTTCTGATTTCCCATAAGACAGAACAGAACTTTGGAAACGATTCCCCACCTCTGGGTGTGAGTTTATTTGGAGTTGTGACTCTCTCAGGGCCTGACCAGACGTTGCTTTGCCTTAGTCTCGTTTAAGGGCTGGACAGGCTGTTTGGATTTGTGCATCATTTTTACCACTTCTCTTCGACACGAGGTTCCCAGTTTCACCGGGATTTTTAAAACGAGTATCACACCCCCCAGTTCCCGGATGGCACTGCTGCAAGAGCTGGAGTGCTGCCCCGCCAGGCCCCGCTCAGTGACCGCACGGAGCAGTTATGGACAGACCGAGCGGTTTATAAACTCTGTGAAGAATCTCCAGCGGAGCGAGTCCCGCCAAAGGAAGGGCAGCAGAGGCGGTTCCCGTCAGTGCCGGAGTGTTCCCGGCCGTCTGTCCGGGATCCCCGCCCGGATGAACCCGTGTCCCGGACCAAGCGGCCGCCCCCGGCCCCGCCGGCCCCGCGCGGTCCCTCCAGCAGCGCCGCACCGAGGCCCCGCGGCGGCCCCGCGCAGCGCCGAGCGCTTCAGCGCGGACACCGAGCCGCGGCGAGCGGGGCGCGCAGCCGGCAGCGGCCTCTGCGGGAACGCAGCCGCGGCCCGGGCAGCGCTGCCCGCGGCCCCGACCGAGCGCGGCGGCGGCGGCGCGTCCCCAGCGCGCAGCCGCGGGCGGGCGCTGCCCGGAGCGGCCCCGAGGGCGGGCGCGGGCCCCGCTCAGACCGGCCCCCTCGGCGCGGAGCCCGGCGCCGGCTCCGGGGGAAGCGGCGGGGCCGCGCGAGCCCCGTGAGCTGCCGGCGCCGGCGCCGCGCGTCGCTCCGCGCCCCCCCGCGCCCGCGCACGGACCAGCCGCCCCCCCCCGGCGGGCGCGAGCGCAGCCTGACCGTGGGGCGGGAGGCGCCGGGGGAGCCCCGGAGCGGTCCGGGCTGTCCCTGTCTGCCGCCAGCTCGGGCGGCGCCGGCCGCTGCTCCCCCGCCTCGGGGCCGCGGCGCCGGGGCGCGCCGGGACGGGCTGCCCGGGCGGGGCCGGCTCCCCCCGCGCAGGCGCCCGCCCCCCCCCCCCGCGCCCCGCGGCCGGCAGCTGCCCCGCCCCGCCCCGCGCCCCCCCGCGCCGGCCGCCCCTCCCGCGGGCGTGTGTGTCCGCTGTTTCTGCGCGGGGCTCTGCGCCCGCCCGGCCCCGGTGCCCGTGTGCCTCCGCCCCTGCGCGCCTGTGCCGCTGCGCCTGCGGCGGGGGGTGGCGGCTGCGTCTCCCGGGGCCGGTCGCGCGTGGCCGTGGCCGTGTCTCGGCTCCGGGCGGGGCCGGGACTCCGCGGGCGGGGGCGCGTCCGCGCACGGTCCCCGCGCCGCTGCCGCCGGGCGCTCTCCAGGGTGCTGAAGCGGCGCTGCCCGCTCTGCCCGTCCCTGCCCGCTCTGCCCGCCGCTGCCCGCCGCCCTCCCGCCCCGGCGGCCCCGCGGAGCACCGAGCGCCCTCCCCGAGCCCCGCCGCGCTCCCTGAGCCCCTCGGGCCGGCCGCCCCCTGCCCCGCTCACGGGGCCCATCGGCGCGGGGCTGCGCCGGAGCTGCGGGCAGCATCTCCCCGGGATGGGACCGAGCACCAGCCCCGGGCACGGCCGCTCACACCCTGCGCCGAACGTGCCCGCGGCTGCTGCGCGCAGGGGGGGAGAGCTCGGGGGGGGCCCGGCGGGCTGGGGGAAGGGCTCATCCCTGCCGAGGAACCCGCGCTGCAGCTCCCACGGCCCCACTCCGCAGAATAAAGCCGTTACATGCAATTAAATGTCTACAGCTGATTTTAATTAGAACTTAGCTGTAAGTACACACATCCTACAGGTGATATTTATCCAGGATTTCCCCCAACAGACAATTTCGCAGCCCGGTTTGATTTGGAGAGTAAACAAAAGATGCTTCACTCACCTTCAGCCGTTAAAACTTCATTTGTGGGACCTCAAGAGCAAACACTCTAACACAGAACACAGCGCGTTGTGCTCAGTCACGCTGTGAAATTCCTTCTTAGTACTTACACTAACACTACTAACTGAGTGTTTATCTCATGACAGAGTTGCTGCAGTAACATCTGTAAATCGCCTGCTACAGTTCATCTCCACTCCTGAGCCGTCCCTACCCTGCATCTCTGCCGTGCTGCCTGTCTCCATCCCTGCCCCCGCTGAGACGGCAGGTGAGGGTCGTCGCTTGTGGGAGGCATCGGCCTGTCAGCCCTGCACAGCCCCTGAGAAGCAGCAAGGCTTTGATGAGAAACAGGCCTGGGGAGAAAGATCAGAAACTGCCGAGTTGTGCCGAGGTGGCAGATGAAAAACAACGGCCAGCTGCAACACTGAGCCGTGGGAAAGTGCTGAGCTGTGAGAAGTTACCGCCGCGTGAACAGCGCGTGAACGAGAGGGTGATTGGTCTGCACAGCGCGTGTTAGAGGGGTCTGATGGTGATAGGAGAAAAGGTTGATAGCTGTCTAATTGCTGATTTGCTAATGATGAAGTAAGAGCTTTGGCGACAGCATAAGTATGTACTGTTGGAAAAATAAACGGCTTTGCTTGTTATAACTCTTATAGAGTTGTGCAACTCCAATATTCTCCCGCAACAGTGGGTAATGAAAAATTGTTTAATTTGTTACGGTTCTTGTGGGAATTGATCCAAAAACGTCAGAATCCCTATTATGTGTTGCACATTCTTAGTCACAGTACCCTACCAGGATTTTTAGCAGAAGGGAATGCACAGGCTGACAGGCTTGTGTCTATATGTATGTAAGAGAATGCTATGAGAGCTCAGAAATCAAGTACAGTGATAACGGGGTTGAGAGTGCTTGGATTAGGTTAAGGGCCAATAGAGCAGATCTTGCGGTGGGAGTCTGCTATAGACCCCCCAACCAAAGCAGTGAGGGGGATGAAGCTTTCTATAAACAGTTGGGAGAAATCTTGCAGTCACTTGCCGTTGTTCTTGTGGGGGACTTTAACCTCCGGGTATCTGCTGGGATCACAGCACAGCAGAGAGGGAACAATCCAGGATGTTCCTGGAATGTGTGTAGGATAACTTCCTCACACAGCTGGTGAGTGAGCCGACCAGGGGAGGTGCCCTCCTGGGCCTGATTCTTGTGAACAGGGAAGAGCTTGTGGGGGAGGTAAAGGTTGGAGGCCGTCTGGGGTGCAGTGATCATGAGATGATTGAGTTTTCGATCCTTGGAGAAACAAAGAGAGGGGTTTAGTAAAACTGCCACCTTAGACTTCCGCAGGACAGACTTTGACCTGTTCGAAAGACTGATTGACAAAATCCCTTGGGAGGCTGCCCTGAATGAAATGGGAGTCCAGGAAGGCTGGACATACTTCAAGAGAGAAGTCTTAAAGGCACAGGAGCAGGCTGTTCCCGTGTGCCGGAAAACAAGCAGGAGGGGAAGGAGACCAGCCTGGCTAAACAGGGACCTTTGGCTGGATCTCAAGAACAAAAGGAGAATCTATGACCTGTGGAAGAGGGGCCAGGTCTCTCATGAAGACTATAAAGATGTAGTGAAGCTATGCAGGGAGAGCATTAGGAGAGCCAAAGCACAGCTAGAGCTCCACTTGGCTACAGCTGTTAAGGATAATAAAAAATGTTTCTATAAATTCATTAACAGCAAAAGGAGGATTAGGGAAAACCTCCCTCCTTTACTGGATGCAGAGGGAAACATGGTAACTAAGGATGAGGAAAAGGCTGAGGTGCTCAGCGCCTACTTTGCCTCAGTCTTTAGCAGTGGGACTGGCTGTTCCCTGGACACCCAGCCTCATGAGCTGGGAGATGGGGAGGGGAAGCAGACTGAGGTCAGCACAGTTGAAGAGGAGGTGGTCAGAGACCTGCTACACCACTTGGATGCACACAAGTCTGTGGGACCGGATGGGTTACACCCAAGGGTGCTGAGGGAGTTGGCAGATGTGCTCGCCAAGCCGCTGTCCATGATTTACCTAAAGTAATGGCTGACTGGGGAGGTCCCATTGCACTGGAGGGTGGCAAATGTGACACCCATCTACAAGAGAGGCAGAAAGGAGGATCCAGGAAACTATAGAGCTGTCAGTCTGACCTCGGTGCCAGGGAAGGTCATGGAGCAGGTCATCTCGAGTGCCATTAAAAGTCATATGATGGACAGCCGGGGGATCAGGCCTAGTCAGCATGGGTTTATGAAAGGCAGGTCCTGCCTGACAAACCTGATCTCCTTCTATGACAAGATGACCCGACTGTTGGACGAGGGAAAGGCTGTGGATGTTGTCTACCTGGACTTTGGAAAAACATTCGACACAGTTCCCCATAGAATTCTCACAGAAATACTGGCTGCCCATGGCCTGGATGAGTGAACGGTCTGCTGGGTCAAGCACTGGCTGGATGGACGGTCCCAGAGATGGTGGTCAATGGAGCTAAACCCAGCTGGAGGCCGGTCACAAGTGGTGTTCCTCAGGGCTCGGTGTTGGGACCATTTCTGTTCAACATCTTTATTGATGATCTCGATAAGGACACAGAGTGTATCATCAGTAAGTTCGCAGATGACACCAAGTTAAGCAGGAGTGTCGATCTGCATGAGGACAGGGAGGCTCTACAGAGAGACTTGGATAGATTGGATCGGTGGCCAACGTCAACGGGATGAGCTTCAACAAGGCCAAGTGCCAGGTCCTGCACTTGGGCCACAACAGCCCCCTGCATGGCTACAGGCTCGGGGAGGTGTGGCTGGAGCTGTCTGGAAGAGCAGGATCTGGGGGTTCTCATTGACAAGCAGCTGAACATGAGCCAGCAGTGTGCCCAGGTGGCCAAGAAAGCCAACGGCATCCTGGCTTGGATTAGAAATAGTGTGACCAGCAGAAGCAGGGAGGTGACAGTCCCCCTGTGCTCTGCACTGGTGAGGCCACACCTGGAGTGTTGTGTCCAGTTTTGGGCACCTCAATACGAGAGAGATCTCGAGGTGCTGGAGCGAGGGCAGAGGAGGGCAACGAGGCTGGGGAAGGGCCTGGAGAATAAATCCTGTGAGGAGAGACTGAAGGAGCTGGGACTGTTCAGTGTGAGGAGGAGAAGGCTGAGGGGAGACCTCATCACTCTCTGCAGCTCCCTGAAAGGACGTTGTAGAGAGGTTGGTGCTGGTCTCTTCTCACAGGTGATTAGTGACAGAACAAGAGGGAATGGCTTTAAACTGCAACAGGGGAGGTTCAGACTGGACGTGAGGAAAAAAATGTTTCCCAGAAAGAGTGGTGTCACGGTCCACTCGGTGGACTCGTGATGATTCGTTTGCTACGATCTCGAAAGTGCAAAATTAAGGTGACCAACACCAAAGGGGATAGCAGTAATCAAACAGTGAAACTTTATTGGGTTGCCTGTGAAGAGGCACGCGATAGTTAGAGATGGGTGAAAGAAAGGAGAAAAGTAAAGTTAAGTTTTAGAGAGAAGAGGGAGAGAGGTTATAGCTACCACCGCTGATCTCACGACGTCCTAACGGTCCCGGGTCCAGCTGATACTGCGCCGTCGATCGTCGTGGTCCTTGGTGGGGAAGCTTCCAATTTTCGTTGTCCAGAAGTCATCTTTTATGCTTAGTAACACACCTTGCTCCACCTCTGCCTCGGGGGTCTCCGCCCTTCTCAGAATTCAATTATCATATCTCCACCCCTCTCGAGCAAGGCCATCGCGCGTGCGCGGGGGGGAGTGTCCGAGGTGTGGTCAGTCTCGGAGGCGGGTAACCTTCAACCAGGAGGTGTGTTTTGGTATTATAATGAAGCAAAGTTCATCTGAGGTTCATGATTTCTTCATCGGTGTTATGGCAACAGTCACGATCCATCTTTTTGACAATGGCTATGCAATTATCACTAACTGCTCTGGCTAGGCCCAGGTACCGAACAGTAGCACAACACTCTTTGTACTGCACGGCTCAGGCACCAAAGAACAGCACTGCACTGCCTGCACCACACGGTTCAGTACTCAGGAGAACAGCACAGCACTGGCTGTGCCACACAGTTCTGCATTCAGGAGCCTTTGCACCACATTCCATTCCAGGGGTCGGCAGCTGCGCTCCAAACAGGCCGTTGTCGGGTACCTCACTGTCCATGTCCCTGATGACAATGTTGAGACAATGCTGATCTTCTGACCGACTCTTACACCACCCCGTGGCTCAACATGGTCGTCAGGACATTGGGATCGCACGGTAGTAGCATAGTAGAAGAGGAAGAAAGAAATCAAAAGAAAGGGAGAGAGACAGAGAGAGAGAGAAGAAAGAAAGGAAATAACAGTGATCGAACAATCTGCAAAATTAAATTTATAAAATAATTATAATCAAAGCTATTAATATAAAAAAAAATTAATGGGATTTTAAAACATCAATTGTTTTGGGGATATCCACATTGGATGAGACATCAAACATATTGTGTGTGTTCAATACAAACATCAAACGTGTTAACCGATTCATCATTCTCCAGGTTATGACATACAATACTGCTGACAAAACCAAACTGATCAAAACCAATATCAAGAGAACCACGATGGGGTGACACAACTTGTTCAGGATGCCTGTAGCAGTAGGCGACCATCCGAAAAGTGTGTCCCACCATCTATGTTCTACATCCTTTTGCACTCTTTCCAAAATTCGGTGTATTTCTTTCACATTGTGATGAACAGTTATTAAGGTTTTCTGTCCGTTTTCCCCAATTTTTTCCAAAATCTCAATCAAATCTTTGTGTTGTAGTAACTGCTTTACCAAAGTGAGATTCATTCCAATGGGTGTAGGCAGCAATTCATGAATCAACGTGTAATTAGATTGCAAAAGTTGGTAAGATGTGACCGGGGCCGAATAAGAAAAGTCACACCCAATAATCTCAATAAAATTACAAACACAGAAATTTGAATAATTTTTAGTCTCTACAATTACCTTGTCCACAGATAAAAAATCACAAACAGTCCTCAAACATACACAGCCTTTGCCAATGTATATGAGTACTGTTTCAGGGTTTTCATTAGGATGAATCTCAAAATGACAAATATTTTGTTCAGTATCTAAACAAACATCTTGAGCCTCAATTGCGTTGCCTTCACAGATAAATCCTTGTTGTTCTCGCACAATGCAAGATTCCAAATTGACAGTTTGCCATTTTTCATCCACCTTTCGGGCCCATGCTCTATGCTCAAAAGGATAGAGTATAGCTCCGTTGTGGTTCAACCCTAATGCAATGGCGGGATAAATTGGGTATAGGGTAGCATTATATATAGTAAGCACAAAGGTTGTAGCTGTGTTTGTGATGGGGTCATAGGTAAAGTCACCAGATTCCACCAGGATTGGAGTTTCTTCTCAAAATCAGTGGCACTGTCCCAAATTATTTTCTGAATTTCAGTGGGGAGTGCCTTCTTCACCTTCTCTTATAATTGAGGCGGCTACCGACTGCATCCATACTTGAGCCTGGATACAGCTGAGAGCTAAAGAGAGGTTATTCTGGATCACCCCAAGTGCATCTGTAATCAATTCATGGTCCTTTACATTTACCTTTTCCCACTTTGGTAATATATTTGACAACAGCCACTGGTTAGTCCCCAGAGCCAATAAAGAAGATCACAAAGGCTGTTGTAAGTTAGCCAAATCACTAATTGAGGTAGCCAATTTGTTCATTATTACCTCTAAATCGATACTATTTAAAACTCCCAATCCTGTTCCCAAAACACTGGTTAGGTCTCTCCGTGTTCTTCTCGTGGAAAGAGTTCGTTTTTGCAGCCAGGTTGTCCATCCCTCGTAAGAAGCCTTTAGGAAGGGTGAGCAAGCTGGCTGAATGTCCAAAACATTGTTTTGCATCAGCAATTCAACTCGTTTGAGAGACCATGCCGGGTTAAGCAACATTTGTTGTTGGCCTGTATTCCTGATTACATATGGTCCTATTCCAAAGGTTTTTGGGCTAAGCACAACAGTTGGCTGGGTAGTAGGTATTACAACATCTATTTTGAGTTCTCCCCAGTATTTAGTGTTATTTTTACCACACATAACTTTATGGGCGTGCTGTACAGCAGTCAAATTTAGCCAACAATCTAGGTTTTAATTTTTACATAACAAAATAGGGTCATGTGGTCCAGCTCCATAACTGTTTGTGGGTTCAATGTGGGATTCAGTGATCAATCTGCATCTTATTGGGATGTTATCCCCTTGTACCACCATACTACAGTGGCTAAGTTTGGGAGACGGTCTTTGGGATAGTGTCCTAGAGTGCTAGTATGCTTGATGGTAGCTTGGGACCATGGCCATTCTGTATTCTTTTGGTTACAGGTTAGTGGTAAGATGCAGAAAAGTACTACCAATCCAATTAAGTGATTCATGTTATTCTTGGTGTCCCTCGGAGTTCTTCTGCAAGAATAAACCAGAACTTGCCTCTCTGAGGCAAAAATTAAAACCAGACAGAAAATTAGAATGATGGAATTATCCAGTGAGTATTTATCCGATGCTCCTTCCCTAGGGCATTGGAGGCTAACCTCCCACTCATTTTGCTCCCAGAAAGGGAGCCATTCAATACATCCCTTAAACACTGCATGGGAATCAGCGTATATGTGGACAGGGGGAGTGGTTTGTGCTTCGTGCTGGAAAACACTCCATACTGCAATTAATTCTCCTCTCTGGGCACTCCCTTCTCCCTCTGTTATTATCTGTTCATCAGTAGCAGTGTGGAGAGCTACTGTCCGGTATTGCCACACTTTTCCTTCTCGCTTTGCAGAAGCATCGGTAAACCAAACATTCACTGACTGATCGTGAAAGAAAGGAGGGGCCACCCGAATAACTGAGATAGGTTTGTCTTGGCTGCTGTCCAGGCTCTCTGTTTCTTGGACAGCTAAGTTTTTTAAAGCTCCTTCAGTCACTGGGAAAAGGTTACAATAGTGTTCAATCTGGGAATACCACTTTCGTACTGAGGCTCTCTGGGCCACCCCGTCAGGAGGGGGTGTCCCGCTAGTGACTGCTTTAATAACTTTAAACGGGCCTCTTAGCACGATTGGTTGTTGACGTGTGATCATCTCCACTTCTTGTGAGGGCTTTTGGATCTTTTCTAGGGGAATTTGCAAACCCAAGTTCTCCAAATGAGAGATTATGTTCTGTTGGGTTGCTATGCCTTCAGCTTTTGGTAGTTTCTTCAGTTTTTGGGCCAAAGCATGGTGAGATAGTGTAGGGGAATGTTTGTATTCCTGAGGCAGATGGATAAAGGTAAATTGTTGACCCTCCCACGTAAAAGCAAAACGATCTCTGTCTTCTGGTCGCAAAGGTATCATGAAAAACATATCTTTAACATCTGTGATTGCCATGATTGGATGAGTTTTCTCCTGAATTGTTATTACCGGTTCAGCCATGTTAGGGACTGAGGCAGTTAGAGGGTCTGTATTAGCATTCAGTCTCCTAAAATCTACTGTAAGCTTCCACTTCTCCTTAGGTTTTTTCACTGGCCACACCGGCGAGTTGAAAGGAGAATGAGTATTTATCACCACTCCTTGCTCCTGAATTTCCTGCATAACTGGTTTGACACCTTCCTTTGTTCCCAGGGGGAGGGGATATTGTTTGACATTAGTTACTTTGCTAAGCGGCAGAGGGGCTGCAGTTTGAGGTAGCCCGATATTCAGCTGCGGTGTCCCAAGAGTCCACAACAATCCTTCTGAACCCTTCCATCCCCTTTCTTTAAGGGCATCTTTTAACAAGTGATTTTCTTCCTCTATCTCTTCCTTTTCTTCTATCTGCTGTTTTAACAAACAAATTACTTTCTCCTTCTCTGCTAACTGCTCTTCTTTCTCTGCTAATTGCTCTTCCAGGTTGGAGATTGTTTTCTGCAAAAGTTGTGCCAAATTTTCAAGGGATTCTATGATTTGTTTTTCATGGCTACGCCGCTTAGAGCGGTCTTCAATTGCTGCGACCAGGCAGGCTCCAAGGACTGCACAGATTATCGCTTTGCCTTTACCTGACCGTAATCTAGCCTCATTATGTATGGAAATCACTCGGCCTGTTACACTCTGTAAATTTGTCCAATTGTCTCGAGCCCACTCTTCCCCGGGCAGGGAGGGTCGAGCTCCATACTTTGCCAAGAGTGCATAGAACGAGTCAAGATTTTTTACTAATGGAGGGTTTTGATAAACATCTTTTTCAGTCATTCTTATTACGAAGGGGCTGAACTCACTTCGGGGAGGAAAACTTAGTTACACCACAGACGCAACAGCTGCTGCGTCGCCCTTCTCTTCCCCGAGTGGCTGAAGGGACCAAAATCTACCACGGGGAGGTTAAACTTAGTTGCAGACTTTCTCAGTTTGTCCCTTTCACTTCCCCAGGTAGTCGACCTCATTTATTGAGGGCAGTTCCCCCTTTTGCACTAAGAGATCCTTGCACTTGATCCTGATAGACAGAGCCCTCAATTCGAGTTTGGGGTGCAATACACCGAGGCGTGTGTGGTGTGCGGGAATCTCGAATCGCCCCCCTTGCTTTCTGGACACCTCTCACCCTTTTGGGTGTAGGGCCAGGTGCGGCTGGAGCGAAAAGTTATTCCCCTGTTACAGACCACACACAACCTGCACCCCCCTGTCTCTCAGGATCCTGTCCGTGACGCCAGTTTAATGTCACGGTCCACTCGGTGGACTCGTGATGATTCGTTTGCTACGATCTCGAAAGTGCAAAATTAAGGTGACCAACACCAAAGGGGATAGCAGTAATCAAACAGTGAAACTTTATTGGGTTGCCTGTGAAGAGGCACGCGATAGTTAGAGATGGGTGAAAGAAAGGAGAAAAGTAAAGTTAAGTTTTAGAGAGAAGAGGGAGAGAGGTTATAGCTACCACCGCTGATCTCACGACGTCCTAACGGTCCCGGGTCCAGCTGATACTGCGCCGTCGATCGTCGTGGTCCTTGGTGGGGAAGCTTCCAATTTTCGTTGTCCAGAAGTCATCTTTTATGCTTAGTAACACACCTTGCTCCACCTCTGCCTCGGGGGTCTCCGCCCTTCTCAGAATTCAATTATCATATCTCCACCCCTCTCGAGCAAGGCCATCGCGCGTGCGCGGGGGGGAGTGTCCGAGGTGTGGTCAGTCTCGGAGGTGGGTAACCTTCAACCAGGAGGTGTGTTTTGGTATTATAATGAAGCAAAGTTCATCTGAGGTTCATGATTTCTTCATCGGTGTTATGGCAACAGTCACGATCCATCTTTTTGACAATGGCTATGCAATTATCACTAACTGCTCTGGCTAGGCCCAGGTACCGAACAGTAGCACAACACTCTTTGTACTGCACGGCTCAGGCACCAAAGAACAGCACTGCACTGCCTGCACCACACGGTTCAGTACTCAGGAGAACAGCACAGCACTGGCTGTGCCACACAGTTCTGCATTCAGGAGCCTTTGCACCACATTCCATTCCAGGGGTCGGCAGCTGCGCTCCAAACAGGCCGTTGTCGGGTACCTCACTGTCCATGTCCCTGATGACAATGTTGAGACAATGCTGATCTTCTGACCGACTCTTACAAGTGGTCAGAGAGTGGAACAGGCTGCCCAGGGGGGGAGTGGAGTCACCATCCCTGGATGTGTTTAAGGGTTGTTTGGATGGGACGTTGGGGGATGTGGTGTAGGGGAGAACTTTGTAGAGTCAGGCTGAGGGTTGGACTCGATGATCTCAAGGGTCTTTTCCAACCTGAGTGATTCTGTGATTCTGTGATTCTTCTCAACAACGCCTCCTCCCCGCCTCCTTTCCCACAGCCCCGACCACCTCTGTCCTTGCTCCAAAGGCTTCCACTGAAATCAGCTGTTCCATCCCTGCGTCGGGCTCTTTTCTGGCTGCCGGGCATCTGGCTGAGATCAATCCACCACACGCGGGTCCCTTCTTTTCCTCAGGGAATGGGCACAGAAGGCAGAAACAACAATTGTATTAGTGACGAGCAGAGTACCAGCAGGCAAGGATCTCTGAAGGTCAGAGATGTGTGAAAATCTAGAAGATGGCTCTTTGTCCCCAAAATGAGAATTAATGCGTTGTGTGGTGATTCGTACACGTATAACGACCGATTAGAAGATTTTGTCATCGCTTGGGTGAGCGCTGAAACTACATCTCAAGTGAGGGGAGGTTGCTGCAGGCGCAGCGCTGCCCTGAAGGACCCAGGCACCCAGGAAGCGGGTGAAAGGGGACCTCCCGCTTAGGGCTACCCTACCTGCAACGTCTGGGACTTGTACAAACGCGTGTGCAAACGCGTGTGTAAAGTTTGGAGATTTTGCAAAGGCCTGTGCAGTGCTCAGGCTTGTACAAAAGCACGTGCCATGTTTGGTGCTGGTGCAAATGCTGGTGCAATACCCGGGACTTGTGCAAGCCCTGGTGCGTGTCCAAGAGCCCCGGGACGTGGAGGGACAGGGCTGCACTGCAGGGCACTGGGATGAACTGGGGGCACTGGGAGTTCATTGGGTTATTAACAGCAGGCGGGTGCAGATAGTTAGAGGTGATCCCTGGGTGTGGACAGCCTGTGAAGTGGATCCTGGGACCCTTGGGGACATCGGGGGACACCCAGGTCACCCCCTGTCCCCCCCACCCAGAGGGGTCCCAGCACACTGGAGAACACTGGGAGACATTGAGGGGGGACATGTGGAAACTGGGGGACATTCAGGGACACTCTGGGAACCCCCAGACTATCCTCTATGTCCCCATAGAAGGGTGCCAGGACACTGGGTGACACTGGGGGGAACACATGGGGACACTGGGTGACCCCAGGGACATGGAGGGACTCCCCCAGGCCAACCCCTGTCCTCATAGAGGGGTCCCAGGACACTTGGGGATGCTGGAAGACACTGGGGGACACACATGGGGACACTGGGGGATGCTCAGGGACACTTTGGGGATCCCCAGGCCACTGTTTGTGTCCCCATAGAGGGGTCCTAGGACACAGGGGGACACAGGAGGGGAACACTGTGGGGGACCACCAGGCAACCACACCCATCCACATAGAAAGGTCCGAAGAACACATGGGGACCCCTAAGTCGCGTGGGGACACTGCAGGGGGGAACATGGAGACACTGGGGGACCCCCAGGTCACCCCCTGTCCTTATAGAGGCATTCCAGGACACTGGGAGACCTGGGGGGGGACACTGGAGGGCCCCCAGGACACTCCCCAGCCCCATAGAGAGGTCCCGGGGCACTTGGGGACACTGCAGGGGTGACATGGGGAGAGCAGAGGACCACGAGGCCACCCCCTGTTACCAGCAGCAGGGTCCCAGTGGGGTCACTGCACAGACTGGGGGGACTGTGCCACTGCCCGGGGATCCTGTTGGCTTTCCCAAAGGAGGAGGGGGGCAGCTGTGGACTGTCCCCAGGCTCTGATGTGGGGGGGGACAGCACTGGAGGCGGTGGCAGAGGGGGCAGTTTGGGTGCTGGGGTGGTGGCACCCGTGGGTGTCCCAGTGTCCCCCTTGGTGTCACTGGTGGGGGACAGGGACACCACGCTGCACTTCTGGACACTGCCAGTGACAGTGGCACTGGGGACCGTGGGCACCGCTGACACCAGTTTGACCACAGGCTGGACACTGGGGACAGTGGTGGTGCCAGGGGAGGTGGCCCATGGGCACGGGGCTTTGGCTGAAGGTCGTCACTTGTGGGGCACGGGGACAGTGTGGGGCATGGGGACACGGGGGGCACAGGCACCATCAGGGGTGTGGGGACCATGGGGGGACATGGGACAGTGTGGGACAAGGGAATGTGGGAGGACATGGGGACAGTCTGGGGCATGGGACATGGGACTGGTGTGGGGACATGGGGAACATGGTGGGACATGGGGGGGCATGGAGTCCATGGGGACAGTGTGGGGATATGGGGACAGTGGGGGGCACAGGGACATGGGGACAGTGTGGAGATGTGGGGACAGTGTGTGGACTCAGGCACCGTTGTTGCCACCGTGATGGGGACCCCAGGACCCTTGGGGTGACACGGGTGACAAGTCCCCAGCTGGGTCTGGCGCGAGTGCTCGTGCAGGGGCTTTCCTACCCCCAAGGCTCGGCTCACGCTGACTCCAAAAGGCAATTTATTGCCACAGAAAAGGGCCCTTTCCACCAGGACTCCACCGGGATTTCCACCGTGACGTGGGTGGCACCAACCTCAGAGCGGGTGGCAGGAGGCTGAGGGCGTCCCTGCCTGTATGTGGGGGTGGCGATGTCACCGTGGCCATGGTAACCTGCCAAGGGTGTCCCTGCCCATATATGGGGGTGTGATGTCACCGTGGCCATGGTAACCTGCCAGGGGTGTCCCTGCCCATAGATGGGGTCCCAATGTCACAATGGCCGCTGTGACCCACGGGGACAAGCCTATAAAAGGGATCGCTGGGCTCCAGCCGTGGTCAGTGCGACCTGGGAGGTGAGGAGAGGGCAGGGGAGGGATGGGGCTTGTGGAGGGCTGCCGAGGGAGGAGGGGGGGTCCCACACCTCGGGGCGCTGGGGCTGTGCTGAGAGCTGACCCGCGCCCCGCTTCTCCCTCAGAGTCAGCTGAGGAGCATCTGGGAGAGACACCCCGGTGCTGCTGGGACAGGGACGCTCCCAACGCTCACTGTGGACATGTCCATGTCTGACAGGAAAGAGGAGGAGGCCCCCGACTCAATGGAGCAGGGTGAGAGCAAAGTTTCCCTCCTGCAGTGCAGCAGAGGGGCTGTCGGGGCGGTCAGCGTGGGGCCGAGCACGGTGGCAGGGGGTGACAGTGCCTGCAATGCCCCTTCCTCGCCACGGCCCCCAGCCCTTCCCCTCAGCCCCTCAGGGACAGAGCAGGCCCCTGGGGGACAATCCCTCAGGGACACTTCCCCCGGCCCTGCAGAGGTGCTCATTCCCGCCGGCATTTGCTCTCTCCCCTCCAGCGTGCGTGCTGTGTGGCCAGGCAGCGGTGGACCTGGTTCTCTGGGGGCAGAAAATCGATCAAGAAGAGCTCTATGCCCATTTCTTTTGCCTGGTGAGTGCCCCGGGGCTCCTCCAGCTTGCCAACAGGCACTCCCGGCCACGCTCTCCTCTCATCAGCTCCTCCTCTCCTCTCTTCTGCAGATTTTTGCCAGCAAGCTGCTTTACTGGCAGGACGAGGAATCAGGGCAGCGGAGATTTATTCCTGAGGACATTCCCTGCGTACTTGAGCGGGTAGTCGACAAGGTCAGGGAGCTTTGTGTCAGGAGAGGTTTGGGGGAGCTTAGCCCAGAGCCCAGGAAAGAAAGCCCACCCCCTCCAAGCAGCTCTGGGACAAAAGTCTTGCTCCCAGCAGCTCCAGCCCAGGAGCCTCGTGCTCCAGGTGGATCTGTGGGCTGTGGCCCAGCAGTGGCCACATGCTTGCACCCTGCCTGGAGGCGTGGGGCTGGCTGGGGAGGCCCTGAGGCTGCCGCTGACGGGGGCTGCTCTGCTCTTTCCAGCAATGCTTCGTCTGTGGTGAGAATGGGGCCGCCATCACCTGCTGCCGCGAGGGCTGCAACCGCAGCTTCCATCTGCCCTGCGCCGCGGAAGGTGAATGCGTCACCCAGTACTTTCTTCCGCACAGGTACCTCCTCTCCCCTCCTCACCCCCAGTGGGGAAGGACCCAGTGCTTCTCACCTCACCTCACCTCACCTCACCTCACCTCACCTCACCTCACCTCACCTCACCTCACCTCACCTCACCCATCCCTTCCCTCTTCCCCCAGGTCCTTCTGCAGGGAGCACCGCCCAGAGCAGGAGGTGGAGGCAGTTCCAGAGAAGGACACTGCCTGCATCATCTGCCTGGAGCCTGTGGAGGACAGAAAGTCCTACTACACCATGGTGTGCCCGGCCTGCAAAGACGCCTGGTTCCACAGGGGCTGCATCCAGGTAGGAGCCGTTCCCTCACCCCCGGGACACAGCAGGCGCTCGGCAGCAGCAGGGCCTCACTCCTGCTCCTTTTGTTTCTGCTTCAGGGCCAGGCTCGGTACACTGGTACTATTTCCTTCAGCTGCCCCCTCTGCAGGGACAAGTATGCCTTTCTGCATGACATGCTCACCATGGGCATCCGAATCCCCGTGAGGTTGGTGTCCTGCTGGCTCACAGGACAGGAGGCTGCCAGCCCTGGGCCATGCCAGGGGCTGTCCCTGCAGTCCTGGCCCTCCGCTGTCCCGTCTGCCTGGGCTTCAGCTTCACGGAGGAGCTGTAAACCGGGCAGGGGGGAGGAGCAGGGCTGCCCTGCATCGGCCTTATGCCGGGGCAGCAGGGGCTCAGCCATTTCCCTTTCTCCATCAGATTGCCATCACAGGACAACGAGCCTCCAGAGTGCGAGAGCTGTGCTGGCCAGGGCACCGGTAAGAGGCAAAGCACCTTCATGCCCCTGGGCTGGGGCCAGGGCCCAGGCAAGGCCTGGCAGCGGGTGCCCAGGCTGGGCTTGGCAGAGCCTCTCTGCTCCAGGAGGGCTGGGGGCACTGCTCTGGCCTCTCCACAGTGGCCTCTGTGCCCGTGACCTTCCTGCTTCCCCTTACAGACTCCAGTGACAGCTCAGAGCTCGCTGGCTCTGGCACTGGGTCATCCCACGGCTCGCCAGCACCAGAGAGCAGCAACTCCAGCACCGGCAGCCAGGCAGCATCAGGGCCGGCTGAAGACTCCCCAGTGCGTGAGAGCAGCAGCTGCTCCATCTCACCTGGGCCCATCCACACGCGACACCGCTCCCGGGTGCAACGTCGGGCCCAGATGCCCTACAGCCGGCCCAGGAGGCGCCGGGAGAGGAGCCACGCGCCAGCACCAGGTGCTGAGAGCAACACCCCCGGCCAGGCAGCACTGGGGATGTCCCACGGCTCCCCAGTACCAGCGACCAGCAGCCCCAGCACCACCAGCCAGCTGCCATTGGGGTCCTCCTGCCCCGCTCCAGCGCTCGAGAGTGGCAGCCGCTCCAGCCGCCGGGGGCCCGTGCGGATGAGGGACCGCTCCCGCATGGAACGTCGGGCCCAAATGCCCTACAGCCGGTGCGGATGCAGACGCGGGAGCAGCCGTGCGCCGTCCCCGCGTGCTGGCCCTGATCCCCCTCCACCGGTGCAATAAAGTGAGCCATTAATCTCTGCCCTGGGAGACTCCACACTCATTTGTCGGTTTCCTCCTCCTCTCCCTTTCTCGAGGGGCAGCGTTAGGGGCTGGCCCCAGAGGCTTTTCTTCCCCCGGGGCCTGGCAGCCCCTTGCCCAGCCCTCCCTCCTTGCGGGCTGGCCTTGGCCGGCTGCCCAGCGCCATGGCCATGTGCTTCGGGCCTCGCTGGCCCGCAGCCTGCTCAGTCTCCCCAGGGAAGGTTCACACCAGTGGCAAAGCTACTTTTCTTTACAAGTTCCGCTCAGTGTCACCTCCGGAGCTGTGACATGGAGATTGCTGTAGATGGTCTTGCGACAGTAGCCAAAGGTCACTCCCCTTGCCCAGTTCCGGGTCCTGCTGCCCACCCTGATTGCTGCTGTACCAGACCCATCCAAACACACCATCAGCTCAGGCCACACAGAAGGTCCTAGGAAGGAATGTTGTCCCCGACCTTCACCAGCCCTTGGCAGCCTGTTCAGCCCAAGAGCAAACCTGGGGCTCTGCGCTTGCTCAGCCCCTTGTCATGCTTTGAACTCGCCCGGCAGCCAAACCCCATGCAGCCAATCGCTCACCCTCCCCCTGCCCGGGAAGTGGAGGACCCATTGGAGGGACAAAGGGGGACTCATGGGCTGAGATAAAAAATAGTTTAGTAACTGTAATAAAACAATAACAATGATAGAAAGGACAAACGGGTAATGCACCCTGTGATTGCTCACCACCCGCCGCCTGATACCCAGCCCCTTCCCAGCCAGCGATCCCCAAAAACCGAGACCCCGCAATCGCAATCCCAGATGCAGGAGAGAACCTCCTGCTTCCCAGCTGCCCCTCCTCGACATCCTGAGCATGACGTTACAGGATATGGGATATTCCACTGGATAATTTGGTGCTCTGGCTGTGCCCCCTCACAGCTTCCTGTACACCTGTGCATGGACAGGACGTCAGGAATTGGAGAGACCTCGATCTCTTACATCAATCCCTGTATTATCAGCATTCTTCTCATAGCAAATCCCGTATTGAATCCAAAACACAGTGCTCTTCTAACTAAGAAGAAAAATTAACTCCTCCCAGCTGAAACCAAAAGAGGCTCCACCCCTTACGTTATACCATTTATATACCTTTTACGTTACGGTCAGGTTCCCAATACATTCTAAGGAATCCCCATCCCATTCCCTGGTCTCAAATGTATCTCCACAGATCTCATTCCCTTTGTCTCTGGGCCATCCCTCCAAAATGTGTGGTGAGATCATTTAGACCATAACTTTGGGTTCCATCTGTCATGACAGTCTTTTAAGGCAGGAGGGATGAGGCGGAGTTGGCTCCATCAGCGGAGCGGGTGACCTTGGGCCCAGCGCGACGATGGCGTGAAGTCTCTGCTGCAAGTGGAGCTGGTGCATCTGGCGTGGTCCCTGCTCACAGTCTGCAGGCCGAAGATGTCCATCTCTGGGATGTTGCTGGGCACCAGTTGCTGAAATCAGCCCTGACCCTACCAAAGTTCATTTTTTTTATTAATGTGATGACATCAGTGTAAGATCTATCCACCATAGCGATGATGCGATGCAATAGCAGGTTTATCACAGAATCACAGAATCATTCAGGTTTGAAAGACCCTTGGGATCATGGAGTCCAACCATCAGCTTGACTCTACAAAGTTCTCCCCTACACCACATCCCCCAACATCTCATCCAAACGACCCTTAAACACATCCAGGGATGGTGACTCCACCCACTCCCTGGGCAGCCTGTTCCACTCTCTGACCACTCTTTCTGGGAAACATTTTTTCCTCATGTCCAGTCTGAACCTCCCCTGTTGCAGTTTAAAGCCGTTCCCTCTTGTTCTGTCACTAATCACCTGTGAGAAGAGACCAGCACCAACCTCTCTACAACGTCCTTTCAGGGAGCTGCAGAGAGTGATGAGGTCTCCCCTCAGCCTTCTCCTCCTCACACTGAACAGTCCCAGCTCCTTCAGTCTCTCCTCACAGGATTTATTCTCCAGGCCCTTCCCCAGCCTCGTTGCCCTCCTCTGCCCTCGCTCCAGCACCTCGAGATCTCTCTCGTATTGAGGTGCCCAAAACTGGACACAACACTCCAGGTGTGGCCTCACCAGTGCAGAGCACAGGGGGACTGTCACCTCCCTGCTTCTGCTGGTCACACTATTTCTAATCCAAGCCAGGATGCCGTTGGCTTTCTTGGCCACCTGGGCACACTGCTGGCTCATGTTCAGCTGCTTGTCAATGAGAACCCCCAGATCCTGCTCTTCCAGACAGCTCCAGCCACACCTCCCCGAGCCTGTAGCCATGCAGGGGGCTGTTGTGGCCCAAGTGCAGGACCTGGCACTTGGCCTTGTTGAAGCTCATCCCGTTGACGTTGGCCACCGATCCAATCTATCCAAGTCTCTCTGTAGAGCCTCCCTGTCCTCATGCAGATCGACACTCCTGCTTAACTTGGTGTCATCTGCGAACTTACTGATGATACACTCTGTGTCCTTATCGAGATCATCAATAAAGATGTTGAACAGAAATGGTCCCAACACCGAGCCCTGAGGAACACCACTTGTGACCGGCCTCCAGCTGGGTTTAGCTCCATTGACCACCATCTCTGGGACCGTCCATCCAGCCAGTGCTTGACCCAGCAGACCGTTCACTCATCCAGGCCATGGGCAGCCAGTATTTCTGTGAGAATTCTATGGGGAACTGTGTCGAATGTTTTTCCAAAGTCCAGGTAGACAACATCCACAGCCTTTCCCTCGTCCAACAGTCGGGTCATCTTGTCATAGAAGGAGATCAGGTTTGTCAGGCAGGACCTGCCTTTCATAAACCCATGCTGACTAGGCCTGATCCCCCGGCTGTCCATCATATGACTTTTAATGGCACTCGAGATGACCTGCTCCATGACCTTCCCTGGCACCGAGGTCAGACTGACAGCTCTATAGTTTCCTGGATCCTCCTTTCTGCCTCTCTTGTAGATGGGTGTCACATTTGCCACCCTCCAGTGCAATGGGACCTCCCCAGTCAGCCATTACTTTAGGTAAATCATGGACAGCGGCTTGGCGAGCACATCTGCCAACTCCCTCAGCACCCTTGGGTGTAACCCATCCGGTCCCACAGACTTGTGTGCATCCAAGTGGTGTAGCAGGTCTCTGACCACCTCCTCTTCAACTGTGCTGACCTCAGTCTGCTTCCCCTCCCCATCTCCCAGCTCATGAGGCTGGGTGTCCAGGGAACAGCCAGTCCCACTGCTAAAGACTGAGGCAAAGTAGGCGCTGAGCACCTCAGCCTTTTCCTCATCCTTAGTTACCATGTTTCCCTCTGCATCCAGTAAAGGAGGGAGGTTTTCCCTAATCCTCCTTTTGCTGTTAATGAATTTATAGAAACATTTTTTATTATCCTTAACAGCTGTAGCCAAGTGGAGCTCTAGCTGTGCTTTGGCTCTCCTAATGCTCTCCCTGCATAGCTTCACTACATCTTTATAGTCTTCATGAGAGACCTGGCCCCTCTTCCACAGGTCATAGATTCTCCTTTTGTTCTTGAGATCCAGCCAAAGGTCCCTGTTTAGCCAGGCTGGTCTCCTTCCCCTCCTGCTTGTTTTCCGGCACACGGGAACAGCCTGCTCCTGTGCCTTTAAGACTTCTCTCTTGAAGTATGTCCAGCCTTCCTGGACTCCCATTTCATTCAGGGCAGCCTCCCAAGGGATTTTGTCAATCAGTCTTTCGAACAGGTCAAAGTCTGTCCTGCGGAAGTCTAAGGTGGCAGTTTTACTAAACCCCTCTCTTTGTTTCTCCAAGGATCGAAAACTCAATCATCTCATGATCACTGCACCCCAGACGGCCTCCAACCTTTACCTCCCCCACAAGCTCTTCCCTGTTCACAAGAATCAGGCCCAGGAGGGCACCTCCCCTGGTCGGCTCACTCACCAGCTGTGTGAGGAAGTTATCCTCCACACATTCCAGGAACATCCTGGATTGTTCCCCCTCTGCTGTGCTGTGATCCCAGCAGATACCCGGAGGTTAAAGTCCCCCACAAGAACAACGGCAAGTGACTGCAAGATTTCTCCCAACTGTTTATAGAAAGCTTCATCCCCCTCACTGCTTTGGTTGGGGGGTCTATAGCAGACTCCCACCGCAAGATCTGCTCTATTGGCCCTTAACCTAATCCAAGCACTCTCAACCCCGTTATCACTGTACTTGATTTCTGAGCTCTCATAGCATTCTCTTACATACATATAGACACAAGCCTGTCAGCCTGTGCATTCCCTTCTGCTAAAAATCCTGGTAGGGTACTGTGACTAAGAATGTGCAACACATAATAGGGATTCTGACGTTTTTGGATCAATTCCCACAAGAACCGTAACAAATTAAACAATTTTTCATTACCCACTGTTGCGGGAGAATATTGGAGTTGCACAACTCTATAAGAGTTATAACAAGCAAAGCCGTTTATTTTTCCAACAGTACATACTTATGCTGTCGCCAAAGCTCTTACTTCATCATTAGCAAATCAGCAATTAGACAGCTATCAACCTTTTCTCCTATCACCATCAGACCCCTCTAACACGCGCTGTGCAGACCAATCACCCTCTCGTTCACGCGCTGTTCACGCGGCGGTAACTTCTCACAGCTCAGCACTTTCCCACGGCTCAGTGTTGCAGCTGGCCGTTGTTTTTCATCTGCCACCTCGGCACAACTCGGCAGTTTCTGATCTTTCTCCCCAGGCCTGTTTCTCATCAAAGCCTTGCTGCTTCTCAGGGGCTGTGCAGGGCTGACAGGCCGATGCCTCCCACAAGCGACGACCCTCACCTGCCGTCTCAGCGGGGGCAGGGATGGAGACAGGCAGCACGGCAGAGATGCAGGGTAGGGACGGCTCAGGAGTGGAGATGAACTGTAGCAGGCGATTTACAGATGTTACTGCAGCAACTCTGTCATGAGATAAACACTCAGTTAGTAGTGTTAGTGTAAGTACTAAGAAGGAATTTCACAGCGTGACTGAGCACAACGCGCTGTGTTCTGTGTTAGAGTGTTTGCTCTTGAGGTCCCACAAATGAAGTTTTAACGGCTGAAGGTGAGTGAAGCATCTTTTGTTTACTCTCCAAATCAAACCGGGCTGCGAAATTGTCTGTTGGGGGAAATCCTGGATAAATATCACCTGTAGGATGTGTGTACTTACAGCTAAGTTCTAATTAAAATCAGCTGTAGACATTTAATTGCATGTAACGGCTTTATTCTGCGGAGTGGGGCCGTGGGAGCTGCAGCGCGGGTTCCTCGGCAGGGATGAGCCCTTCCCCCAGCCCGCCGGGCCCCCCCCGAGCTCTCCCCCCCTGCGCGCAGCAGCCGCGGGCACGTTCGGCGCAGGGTGTGAGCGGCCGTGCCCGGGGCTGGTGCTCGGTCCCATCCCGGGGAGATGCTGCCCGCAGCTCCGGCGCAGCCCCGCGCCGATGGGCCCCGTGAGCGGGGCAGGGGGCGGCCGGCCCGAGGGGCTCAGGGAGCGCGGCGGGGCTCGGGGAGGGCGCTCGGTGCTCCGCGGGGCCGCCGGGGCGGGAGGGCGGCGGGCAGCGGCGGGCAGAGCGGGCAGGGACGGGCAGAGCGGGCAGCGCCGCTTCAGCACCCTGGAGAGCGCCCGGCGGCAGCGGCGCGGGGACCGTGCGCGGACGCGCCCCCGCCCGCGGAGTCCCGGCCCCGCCCGGAGCCGAGACACGGCCACGGCCACGCGCGACCGGCCCCGGGAGACGCAGCCGCCACCCCCCGCCGCAGGCGCAGCGGCACAGGCGCGCAGGGGCGGAGGCACACGGGCACCGGGGCCGGGCGGGCGCAGAGCCCCGCGCAGAAACAGCGGACACACACGCCCGCGGGAGGGGCGGCCGGCGCGGGGGGGCGCGGGGCGGGGCGGGGCAGCTGCCGGCCGCGGGGCGCGGGGGGGGGGGCGGGCGCCTGCGCGGGGGGAGCCGGCCCCGCCCGGGCAGCCCGTCCCGGCGCGCCCCGGCGCCGCGGCCCCGAGGCGGGGGAGCAGCGGCCGGCGCCGCCCGAGCTGGCGGCAGACAGGGACAGCCCGGACCGCTCCGGGGCTCCCCCGGCGCCTCCCGCCCCACGGTCAGGCTGCGCTCGCGCCCGCCGGGGGGGGGCGGCTGGTCCGTGCGCGGGCGCGGGGGGGCGCGGAGCGACGCGCGGCGCCGGCGCCGGCAGCTCACGGGGCTCGCGCGGCCCCGCCGCTTCCCCCGGAGCCGGCGCCGGGCTCCGCGCCGAGGGGGCCGGTCTGAGCGGGGCCCGCGCCCGCCCTCGGGGCCGCTCCGGGCAGCGCCCGCCCGCGGCTGCGCGCTGGGGACGCGCCGCCGCCGCCGCGCTCGGTCGGGGCCGCGGGCAGCGCTGCCCGGGCCGCGGCTGCGTTCCCGCAGAGGCCGCTGCCGGCTGCGCGCCCCGCTCGCCGCGGCTCGGTGTCCGCGCTGAAGCGCTCGGCGCTGCGCGGGGCCGCCGCGGGGCCTCGGTGCGGCGCTGCTGGAGGGACCGCGCGGGGCCGGCGGGGCCGGGGGCGGCCGCTTGGTCCGGGACACGGGTTCATCCGGGCGGGGATCCCGGACAGACGGCCGGGAACACTCCGGCACTGACGGGAACCGCCTCTGCTGCCCTTCCTCTGTCGGGACTCGCTCCGCTGGAGATTCTTCACAGAGTTTATAAACCGCTCGGTCTGTCCATAACTGCTCCGTGCGGTCACTGAGCGGGGCCTGGCGGGGCAGCACTCCAGCTCTTGCAGCAGTGCCATCCGGGAACTGGGGGGTGTGATACTCGTTTTAAAAATCCCGGTGAAACTGGGAACCTCGTGTCGAAGAGAAGTGGTAAAAATGATGCACAAATCCAAACAGCCTGTCCAGCCCTTAAACGAGACTAAGGCAAAGCAACGTCTGGTCAGGCCCTGAGAGAGTCACAACTCCAAATAAACTCACACCCAGAGGTGGGGAATCGTTTCCAAAGTTCTGTTCTGTCTTATGGGAAATCAGAACTAATTAAACTTCCAGTGCCCGCAGCCCGTGTCCTCCTCTGTCAGCAGTCTTGATATCGCCTTTCCTTAACAGATGTTCTGTGGATTGTGGATGAAGCTCCTGAGCCCAGGTTTCGGTAGATGCTTCGGTTTGATGCTGTGGAAGTTCAGTACGAATACCAACGTGTTTGGGGCACTTTGGTCATAGCCGCCTTGCTGCTGAAGAGGCGGCCGTGCTGCTTTTTATAGTTCTTTTTCTAATAAACATACTATAAACAAGGCCTTTATTTCTTAGAGGGATGTTTTTGGCACCTTGCAGTTCCATCTTTTCCCGGGGCGGGGGGGGAGGTATCTACTGAGAGTCTGTACGTGTTCATGGGAAAGGGAGAAACTGCACGAAGGACAAAACTGAAAGCGTGCAAAGTAAAGTTAACAAAAATGAGAAGAAAATAGGTGTTTCTAGGTGCCAAGTCCATGTGGAAATTGCATTTGGGGCAATAGTGAGATTGAATAAAGGATTAGTTTTCTCGTCCCTTCTCAGTATAACTGGACTATGTGTATTTATGGATTTGTAAAAGCTGCAGGGGAGTTGTCTCTAGGGAATGCTGATGTCAGACTCACAGCAGACACCCGGCATTACCCTCCAGAACACCATCTGCCAGGCTGTCTAGAGATTGGGGTTGGAGTCTGACATGGGATGGCTGTTAGAACCCTTTAACCAAGGTAAGAGTGTAACTGCTTGAGGAAGCAAGAGTTAATGCCCTGGTTGGTGCCGGGTATAAAGAGGAAGGAAATGTACAGAACTGGCAGAATTATTTCTGGTGCAGGAGGAGCACAGGACGGTGGTGCAAGGGTCTCTGTGACCGTGTATTTCTGGGATGTACCCACGGTGAAGCGATGCTCCCAGACCCCGGGTTTCTGTTCTTTATAATCCATGACCAGCCACACCGGTAACAATAGCAGCCAGGTGTTGTTTTTAGGGTGTACTGAGCTTTTTGGATGGCTGGTAGACTTTGTATAAAATGCGTCAGTGTAGGTGTGAAGGGTTTTGCCTCAGAGGTGAGAGCCTGGAGCCTCTGCTCTGAGTTGGCAGTGCTGTGGTTTTCCATGTCCGTTGCAGACCCTGAGGTTGAGAAGAGACCTGCTGCGGTGTGAAGCTGCAGAAGGGCACACAGTGACGGGCGTTCCAGGAACACGGTTTCAGTTGGTGGCACTGGATTTACTTGTAAAGGTAAAACCCGAGGTTTTTCCCCATTAATGGTTTTTTTTGTTTGCTTGATTTTTTTGTTTGTTTGTGTGTGTGTTTGGGTGTACTTAACCTATTTGAAAAACAAATTACTTGTGTTTTTAATATGTAGGTCTGCGTCCTGCAGGCTGACCTGTGTCAGGTGCCCACTGGAGTCAGGAGCTATTTACCCCTCACCGCTGAGGGGTGAACAGAAATTCCTCAGTCTGCAGCTGCTGAGAGCAGCGACCTTCACCGTGGTGTGAGCACCAAGGCACCAGCAGCACACTGCCCTGGGTCTTTAAAGCTGCTTCTGTGCCATCCATAAACTGAAACAAAAATTTTGGAGGTGGTAAAACCGGCTTCAAACTGCAAATAGTAACAAGATGGCATAGAGCAGTGGATTGAAAAGGGGACTCGGCTGGCAGTGCTGAGGTGGGGTGGTTGCGCCAGCTCCTGCATCTTGGGGGTCTGCACAGTGAAAGAAACAACTGGTGTGACTAATTGGGTCATTTAAGTTTCAGTTAACGTTAATTCTCTCATCTTATGTAATAAATGTAATTAAAATATATAAATGCCCATTTTATAACCCGTTGGAAGGCTATATTACAATTTATTTACGGTGGGGCTGTTCTGGCTGTCTTTAGCACTTGCAATATTACTCGTTAAAGGGTAATTCAGGTTCATTTGCTGGTTTAAAACCAAGAAGTGGAGTGAAAATTAGGAGAAGATACAGTGCAATAAGATTATTTTTTCCCCTCAGATTGCTTAGCAGACTACTCCAGCTGTCAGAGACGTGAAATACGTGCCCTAACTGCAATTTCAGGTGAGATGTTTGTGGTCCCGTTGCTGGCACGTGTAGACACGTGCTGCTCGCACCTTGTTTGTGAGCCAGGTGTGTGCCGGTGTGAGCGCTGCAGGTTGGTTGCTCTGGGCTGTGTAGGGCAGCCTGCCTGCTGGAGCACAGCGCTGTGCTCTTCCCTCTCACACGCTGCTGTTTGTGTCTCAAGAAAATGAGAATTTGGCCTCGAGAGAAGTGCTGCTGCGTGTTGTGCTCTTGTCCCAGCCCTGAGCTGGGTGGAGCCCAGAGCTGCGCCTTAAGGACAGGCTTAACCAGCCTGACTGAACTGAGACATGGACCCCATCTAGCCTGCCAAACCAGACGGTGGGGTTTGTTCACTTTTCTGAGATAAATTACATCCTGGGGGATCGATTCCTGCATTGGTTTCTGCCCGTGTGAGCCCTACTGCTAACAGTTTTTGTTGAATTGTTCCCTGCTGACGTTTTCCTCTTGATTTGTACCACTCTTTCACGGTATTGGCTGTGGATCAGAGTCAAACTTCAGAACCATTTTAAGAAGCATATTTTTATTTTAATATATTTTTTCACTTTTTAAAATTGGGGATATTGAATATTTGAGATCTATCTTAAGTCATACTTCCCTATTCACTACTCAGTGAGTTTAAATCACTTCCAAAGTAAATGAAACCAAACCAAATTGAGGTCATTGCAATTTTCTGTGAGAGCGTCCAGTCAGGGGCTCAACCCAGATTAACCACATCCCTTCAATAACTCATCCAGAATGAATTTCCAAGTGTCCTTCCTTGTCCACACCAGCCCTTCGGCTCAGTCAGTGACGCCGACCTCTGAGGGCTGCCCAAGCCGGCAACCTGCCTGCACGGGCAGAACTGTCTCCTGCCTGCCAGGTGCCCGTCACAGAGGGGGACGCACAGGAGGCAACGCTGTGCCGGCACCGTAATGAAGTTCACTGGGGATGAGGAAGGATAATTACTGTGAGCGCTAGCATCCCCAGTTCACCTAGAGATCCCTTTCCAAACCCAGAGATCGCCTGCATAAAGACTTAAAAATTAAGCTAGAGAAGACAGAAATGCCTTTATAATAGCAGAATTCTTTGAAATTCAAGTGTTCTATTGGGAGAATTTTTCTGTGAATGAAAAAATAATTGAGAAGCCTTTCCCCTGCTCTAAGACATGAACTTTTCTTTAATTATTTGTTCATTTCGTGCTGGTTTATCCCTGCCTAAACAATGTTAAAAAGAAGGGAAGCTGCTGCCGTGGGGAAAAGATTTTTTTTTTTCACACACATTACTTTTCTTCCTCGCTAGACAGTGGGAATACGGCCACTGACAGACCCGCCTCCGTCACTCTCCTGATCAGGGGGATCTGATTTCCCCACGGGCCGGGCAGTCAGGAGTCTCTGGGTGCAATGCAGGGGTATAACAATCCAACGCAGGTCGGAGCAGCAGAGGTGTGGGTGCGTGTGCTACACGCACACGTGTGACAGCGTGAGAAATAACTTCTCCCCAAAGGCTCCTGGCTGCTGCTGCAGCTGCTGCTGGTGGTGGTGCTGGGCCATGGGGGGAGCCGGGAGCGCAACCCCGGGGCTCAGCCGGGCACGTGGAGAGGCCCTGGGAGCTCTGTCCTGCCAGGGGGGTTGTGCTTTTCCCGCTGCAGGGGCTGCAGAGCCGGGGGCAGTGGCCGTGGCCTGAGGGGCGGGTGTCCCCATGGGGCTCTGGTGCCTGTGACATCACAGAGGAGAAGTCACCGAGGGATGTCACCAGGGTGCCAGCCGGCAGCACCCGCTGCAGTCCAGCTCGGGCCAGCGGTGAGTGAGGCCGGCGGGGGGAAGGCTGGGCCGGACGAGGGCCGGGGCAGAAGCTCTGGCCCCTCAGGGGGGGTTCTACAGCCGGGGCGAGGTCGCAGCCACTGCGGGGGGCACCTGGGACAGGGCAGGTGCCGCCCTCGGGGCTGGGCGCAGGGGTGCCGGGGCTGCCAGCCACGGCCAGTGCCCGGGGTCTGTGGGGAGATGTCCCCGTCCCTGCAGCGCTCACCACCCTTCTCCTTATTGTCTCCAAATTCTCTCACCCCCTCTCCCACCCGTCCCCGGGCCCCGGCATATTCTCCCCTGCTGCCCCAGCCGCCACCTCCCTCCCACCCAGCCCCACTGAGCCCCTTCTCCCCCTCCTCCTCCAGACCATGGCTGTGCGTATCACCCGCGTCCTGACCCTGCTGAGCGTCCTGCAACACGCTCTGAGAGGGGGTGACCAGAGTGACACGGCCACACAAGAGCTCCTGCGGCAGCGTGAGGAGCAGCAGCGGCAGGAGATGGCCTGGCTGATGGAGCAGATGGAGCAGAGGAGCCAGGAGTCATGCATCCTCAGTCCAGAAGACGTGCTCCCCGCTGTCTGCCAGCACTGGTGGTTCTGGGCCTCTGCTGAAGCCCTGCTCCTGCTCCTTGAGCTCTACTGGCTGCGCAGGCGGAGGAGCGCTGACTGCGACAGCGGCAGCCAGCGGGGAAGCTCCAGCGATGCCGAGGAGAAGAGAGAGGAGGATGGCTGGGAGGGCAAAGCAGAGCCCAGTGACACCTTGGGCCAAGGCAAGCCTCAAGATAATGTGGGGACCTCCACTGCATCTGCCAGCCCTTCCCAAGAACTCCTTTCTGACGGGGATGCATCCAGCCTAGGGATGGGGCAGCGCCTACAAACACCTGAGCACCCCCAAGAACAACATCACCAACCGCCTGCTGCTGGTGCCCCTGAGACCACCCCTCGGGCACGTCTTCCACCAGAGCTGGGCACTGTGGGGGATCCGCCAGCGAGGCACTCCTGCATCCCCGGGGAGCACCTGCCGGAGTACGTGCTGTGCTTCCTCCTCTGCCCTGTGACGAGCCGAACAGAAGCCAGGTCCCCGCTTCCCACGCAGCCTCTGCGTCTTCGTATAGCCTCTGCATCTCAAAATCCAATAAAAGGGCTTGTTTTAAGAAATCCTGTGTCCGTGAGAGTAGGGTATTCTCTGCCTGGCTTTCCTGAGCGCTTTGCAGCCTCTCCAGCCCAACAGCAAACCTGGGGCTCTGCGCGCGCATTGGCCCTGAACAAGCATTCTTGCCACATCCAGCAAAACAATCCAAACACTTGTCCCTTGCAGGCACACAGAAGGTGGTGGAAGGGAATTCTCTTGCTGGCTTTCCCGAGTGCCTTGCAGCCTGTCCAGCCCAACAGCAAATCTGGGTCTGTGCGCTTGCTTTGGCCCTGAACTGGTGTTACCGGCAGGGCTTTGGATTTTTCAATCATGGCTTAATATTCCAGTGATTATATTTAAAGAAGTCAATTATATAATTCAACTAAAATAAGTGTGTGTTTTATTAAGAAACCCTATTTTTAAAATATATTTCAGTTTTATAAAAACCCTGAATTACACATTTCTTATAGAAATACATCACTGGAAATCAGCTAGACAATAACCAATGTTTCTGGAATGTCAGTACACTCAAATTGATGGTCAGTCTGTAAAGAAAAAAATTCTTGAGGATTGTCCTGTGTTTGTTCTTCTGGGATACTACCCTTCTGGATCATTCTAGAGGCATTCCAAGAGACACCTGCACTGGGCCAAGGCAATGTAAGGAATAATCGGATTGCCTAATTACTCAATATGGTTGGATATCCTGTGTTCACAAAATTCCCTTGTTTCTCACTGCCTCCCAACTTCAGCTTCAGTGACAGAGAAATAAAACCCACCTCTGCTCTGAGGGTTGAATTTCTACTTCATAACTGCTGTAATATACAAATGATTTTGATTTATATTAAGAATTAAGTTTGGGACTGAGTTTATGCACCTCTGATACGTTGGCAGCTATCCAGCAAATACCTCGAGTTGTGTTCACTCTTTTAGATGTCAGAGTAGACACTGAGGAGGAAACACATTTCTCAGATGTTTCTCTTTGACAAGGGGCAAGTGTTGGAAACACTGGAAGTTAAATCTTGATGCCTGGAACACAGTAGAGTTTTGGGTTTGACTTAGTGGAAAGAGAATGTGCCCCTGAAAGCAGTTAGCGGAGCGGCCAGGACAAGCAAATTTGTTTTGCTAACACAGTTCAGCAATGTTAGAAAACACTTTTCAAAAAGATTTAAACCTTCCTCTGGACAGGACCAATGAAGCTTCCTTCAGAGCCCATCAGCACCATTTGTTTACAATCAGCCAGAGGGACTGCTGTCTAGTGACAGGAGACACTGTCCAATCCTCGTGGAAATCAGCAGCACCTGCTGTGCGAGTGGGTAAGCAAAACCAACAAGGTGTCGTGAGAGCTCTTTTGCAGCAGCAGGTGTTTTATGTGAGTCAAATCAGAGTAGGAATAGCTTTCCTTGATGAGTCTTCAGTGTCTGTCCTCATCTGTAACTCCATGGGGCTGAGTAAAGTCCTTTACCTCAGCAATACTGCTGCCTGTAAATTCAAGTAATAAGACTCTGGGAATATCTCTGTGTGACCGTTGGAAAGAAATGAATTGTTTAATATTAAGCACTTGTTTCCAAACTGCCCAAAACTATGTCAGGATAAGCAAAGCATATAACTGTCCTTCACCACTGTTGGTTAAAGCTTAGATTATTTCAGCTGGTCAAAACAATTTGTCTTGCCATTGATATTCCCGTGGCAGAGAGCAGAGCTCGTGTGCAGAAAGCAATTCCAGCATCATCCAGAAGGTTCCGTGTTCAGCACTTGGTACTCTGTGCTGGGCTCCCTGCAAACCATCAGGAAAGAAAGGGAAATTCAGCACTCCTCCTTTACCAGACTGCAATATTTTATTAAATTACATTGTGTGTAATTAAATTACACTGTGTGTAATTATTGAGCAAGTATGTTCTTGTGCCTTTGGGAAGTAGATATTTCTGTGCCACCTGCACACACGCTTCAGCAAGCTGCAGGTTTCTACGGAGATACCTGCCTTTTCTGCTAGCCTAGGAGTGGAGTATTTAGCACCGGCTCGAGCAAGTAGTGCAAAGAGGCTGTAGGAATGTCACTTAGGAATGTGCAATATTTAGGGTAAGTATGATTTACAGGGTTCTGGGAATCTTTGACCTGCAGAACTGAAGGAGCAATAAACAAGTGAGTATACTGGGACGTGAAACACTTCTGGCAGTTCTTAAAGTCATCTTGTATCCACTTCTCATTTTCTGTTGCTTAGATTTACCTTGGAGACATATAGTAAGAATAATAACTAATCGTCTGGTTTTTCTTCTCTTCTTAATTCTAATTGACATGCAAACACTCACCACAGATTTTCCAGCTTTTCGCACCATTACAGCTAACAAAAAGTCATGAAATGTACATAAAGGCTAGCCTCTCCCCCAGCTGGTCACCCCAACGAGCCAGAAGTACTCAGCACTGTTGTCTTTGCAGACGAGAGGAGCACCGCTGTCCCCCTGCAGCGGAGGAGACAGTGGGTGGTGTGGAGGTCGAAGCTGATAAGGCTGCCCGAATAGCACAGGGTGCAGCTGGAGGGGGGAGCCCTGTGGAGACAGGACGGCTCTGCTCTGGGGTACCTGGTCAAGTTTCGAGGGCCTTTTGTCTGGTGAATGACCTTTGCTTCATTATCCACGAAATGCATATTAAAGTTAACACCCCTGAACATGCTAACGAGGGCTGACATGATCATGCTAATTGCATCATCCCATGAAACACCTCACCCCTCCCCGTACATGGGATACGTAGGTATGTGGGTCGACCTAGGGGACGGACCCAAGGGAAGTGGGTATAAATCAAGGGGGAGCAAAAGGGGGGGGGGGGGGGGGGGGGGGCAGGGCTGAGAGTGCAGTGAAGCGAAGAACATGGATGGCTCCTGGAACCCTCGCTGGCGGGATCGACGCAGGAACCCAGACCGGTGATCTCTATCCCTCTGTTCTCTCCATCTCCCGCCTTTCCTTTTTCCCCTTCTCTTCACTACCATTAAGCAAGGCAAGGCACACCGTATTGCTTGCCATGACCCGTTATATACTTAGCCAATTATCGTGTATCCAGTTAGAACACTGTGGGAAGTTAATAAATGGTTGGACTTTGCGATTTCTCTCACCGTTGTCTGCTCCGTTGGGGATTTACGAATCTGAGTCACTTGTCTCCCTCATCTGAGTGGGACATGACAGTCTGACACAGTACATAGATAGTTATGGGTTGCTCCTAAAGTTCGTTGACTCTTAAATCAAATTTCACTGTACACTCATCAGGTGAGGAACGAAGCCACACTGCACCCAACCACAGAGACTCCGCACCAACCAAAGGCACGGGCAGAACCCGGCAAGAAACTCAACCTGTGCAGCGTGTTGGAGCTGGAAGCACCGAGCTAGCCCAGGGCTACAGCAACCACCACTGCCAAACCCCGCTGAAACTGCCAACCCCGCTGCGTTTTTACGTGTGTCCTGATGAGACGCTTCTGCCTTTCTCTCCTACGTCGTGTTCCTTAGTACAGGAATATGCACATGGTTAATCTTGAACAGGCTGTTACATTATTCAGCTATGCAAACCAGAGAGGGACCGAGAGAGAGAGAGATGTGTAGATGAACTAAACTACAAAATAATATCATTGACTACAAAGCAGAAGACCCAGAGACCGGCTGTCGGTTTTGTAAGGACAAAAGCAGATGCAAGAAGTACACGGAAGCGTTGGCAGGTGGAAACCTAGCACGAGACTAGAGATTCGTGACCTGTCACTAGAAGGCAGCGGATGCTCTCAGAGCTGATCTGACATGTGCCAAGACATTTAATGTGGGATCTCCCGGTGCAGATGGGGTGAGCAGCCACCTTTATTGTGCTGGTGACAGGGGCCAGCACTTGGGGCTGACGCATGACCGCTCAGAAGCGTTCTCCGGGCCGGCTGTATGGTTTTTGTGCCCGACGCTCTAACGGTGCGCGATGTCGGATCCTGTCTGGCCCCAGGTGGCCGGAGCCTCTCCTGTTCTCAAGCACTGAAGTACCACAGGACAACCCTGATGCTGCATGTCTGGCAGAGCTGGAGCTGCTCCTCTCAAGTGCCAGGGTGCAAAGGGGTCTGCTCCTGCCTTGCCCTCAGTGAGTAGCTGGGGGATTGGGGATTTGGCACTTTGGGGAGGGGGGGGTGTTTCCCAAATCCCCTTGACCCCTCTTTGCCACCCCCTCCACCCCCAGATGCTTGGGTCCTGCAGGGCAACCTCCCCTTACTTAAGATGGAGCTTAAGTGGGCACCCAAGAGATGGCAAAATCTTCTGATCAGTCACTACACGTATACGAATCACCACACACACCGCATTAATTCTCATTTTGGGGACAAAGAGCCATCTTCTAGATTTTCAGCACATCACGGAACTTCAGAGATCCTTGCCTACTGGCACTCTGCTCGTTACTATCAGCATTGCTTTTGTTTGTACCTTCTGTGCTCTTTCCCTGAGGAAAAGAAGGGAACCGCTTGTGGTGGGTTGATCTCAGCCAGATGCCCGGCAGCCAGAAAAGAGCCCGACCCAGGGATGGAACAGCTGCTTTCAGCGGAAGCCTTTGAAGCAAGGACAGAGGTGATCCGGGCCATGGGAAAGGAGGCGGGGAGGAGGGGTTGTGGAGAACACCAGAAGAAGAAGAGAGAAGAGAAGGAGGCACTAAACGTCTTAAGTGCAACCACTGCAAACGTAAATTCAAGAACAAACTTCATCTGTTTAAGAGGTAACATTCCCCAACAAAGTTGCCCAGACAATCACGGACACAGGATTTCTTAAAACAAGCCTATTTATTGGATATTTACGTAGGGTAAATCCCTCCTGCGCCTCCAAGCAGGAGGAGCATCACAGCTGTGAGCAGATGCAGAGGCTGTGTGGGAAGCGGGGACCCGGCTGGTGTTCAGCTCGTCACGGGGCAGAGGAGAAAGCACAGCACGTACTCCGGAAGGTGATCCACAGGGATGCAGCAGCGCCTCGCTGGCAGATCCCCCCGGTGCCCAGCTCTGGTGGAAGACGTGCCCGAGGGGTGGTCTCAGGGGCACCAGCAGCAGGCGGTTGGTGATGTTGTTCTTGGGGGTGCTCAGGTGTTTGTAGGCGCTGCCTCATCCCTAGGCTGGATGCATCCCCGTCAGAAAGGAGTTCTTGGGAAGGGCTGGCAGATGCAGTGGAGGTCCCCACATTATCTTGAGGCTTGCCTTGGCCCAAGGTGTCACTGGGCTCTGCTTTGCCCTCCCAGCCATCCTCCTCTCTCTTCTCCTCGGCATCGCTGGAGCTTCCCCGCTGGCTGCCGCTGTCGCAGTCAGCGCTCCTCCGCCTGCGCAGCCAGTAGAGCTCAAGGAGCAGGAGCAGGGCTTCAGCAGAGGCCCAGAACCACCAGTGCTGGCAGACAGCGGGGAGCACGTCTTCTGGACTGAGGATGCATGACTCCTGGCTCCTCTGCTCCATCTGCTCCATCAGCCAGGCCATCTCCTGCCGCTGCTGCTCCTCACGCTGCCGCAGGAGCTCTTGTGTGGCCGTGTCACTCTGGTCACCCACTCTCAGAGCGTGTTGCAGGACGCTCAGCAGGGTCAGGACACGGGTGATACGCACAGCCATGGTCTGGAGGAGGAGGGGGAGAAGGGGCTCAGTGGGGCTGGGTGGGAGGGAGGTGGCGGCTGGGGCAGCAGGGGAGAATATGCCGGGGCCCGGGGACGGGTGGGAGAGGGGGTGAGAGAATTTGGAGACAATAAGGAGAAGGGTGGTGAGCGCTGCAGGGACGGGGACATCTCCCCACAGCCCCCGGGCACTGGCCGTGGCTGGCAGCCCCGGCACCCCTGCGCCCAGCCCTGAGGGCGGCACCTGCCCTGCCCCATGTGCCCCCCGCAGTGGCTGCGACCTCGCCCCGGCTGTAGAACCCCCCCTGAGGGGCCAGAGCTTCTGCCCCGGCCCTCGTCCGGCCCAGCCTTCCCCCCGCCAGCCTCACTCACCGCTGGCCCGAGCTGGACTGCAGCGGGTGCTGCCGGCTGGCACCTTGGTGACATCCCTCGGTGACTTCTCCTCTGTGATGTCACAGGCACCAGAGCCCCATGGGGACACCCGCCCCTCAGGCCACGGCCACTGCCCCCGGCTCTGCAGCCCCTGCAGCGGGAAAAGCACAACCCCCCTGGCAGGACAGAGCTCCCAGGGCCTCTCCACGTGCCCGGCTGAGCCCCGGGGTTGCGCTCCCGGCTCCCCCCATGGCCCAGCACCACCACCAGCAGCAGCTGCAGCAGCAGCCAGGAGCCTTTGGGGAGAAGTTATTTCTCACGCTGTCACACGTGTGCGTGTAGCACACGCACCCACACCTCTGCTGCTCCGACCTGCGTTGGATTGTTATACCCCTGCATTGCACCCAGAGACTCCTGACTGCCCGGCCCGTGGGGAAATCAGATCCCCCTGATCAGGAGAGTGACGGAGGCGGGTCTGTCAGTGGCCGTATTCCCACTGTCTAGCGAGGAAGAAAAGTAATGTGTGTGAAAAAAAAAAAAGATCTTTTCCCCACGGCAGCAGCTTCCCTTCTTTTTAACGTTGTTTAGGCAGGGATAAACCAGCACGAAATGAACAAATAATTAAAGAAAAGTTCATGTCTTAGAGCAGGGGAAAGGCTTCTCAATTATTTTTTCATTCACAGAAAAATTCTCCCAATAGAACACTTGAATTTCAAAGAATTCTGCTATTATAAAGGCATTTCTGTCTTCTCTAGCTTAATTTTTAAGTCTTTATGCAGGCGATCTCTGGGTTTGGAAAGGGATCTCTAGGTGAACTGGGGATGCTAGCGCTCACAGTAATTATCCTTCCTCATCCCCAGTGAACTTCATTACGGTGCCGGCACAGCGTTGCCTCCTGTGCGTCCCCCTCTGTGACGGGCACCTGGCAGGCAGGAGACAGTTCTGCCCGTGCAGGCAGGTTGCCGGCTTGGGCAGCCCTCAGAGGTCGGCGTCACTGACTGAGCCGAAGGGCTGGTGTGGACAAGGAAGGACACTTGGAAATTCATTCTGGATGAGTTATTGAAGGGATGTGGTTAATCTGGGTTGAGCCCCTGACTGGACGCTCTCACAGAAAATTGCAATGACCTCAATTTGGTTTGGTTTCATTTACTTTGGAAGTGATTTAAACTCACTGAGTAGTGAATAGGGAAGTATGACTTAAGATAGATCTCAAATATTCAATATCCCCAATTTTAAAAAGTGAAAAAATATATTAAAATAAAAATATGCTTCTTAAAATGGTTCTGAAGTTTGACTCTGATCCACAGCCAATACCGTGAAAGAGTGGTACAAATCAAGAGGAAAACGTCAGCAGGGAACAATTCAACAAAAACTGTTAGCAGTAGGGCTCACACGGGCAGAAACCAATGCAGGAATCGATCCCCCAGGATGTAATTTATCTCAGAAAAGTGAACAAACCCCACCGTCTGGTTTGGCAGGCTAGATGGGGTCCATGTCTCAGTTCAGTCAGGCTGGTTAAGCCTGTCCTTAAGGCGCAGCTCTGGGCTCCACCCAGCTCAGGGCTGGGACAAGAGCACAACACGCAGCAGCACTTCTCTCGAGGCCAAATTCTCATTTTCTTGAGACACAAACAGCAGCGTGTGAGAGGGAAGAGCACAGCGCTGTGCTCCAGCAGGCAGGCTGCCCTACACAGCCCAGAGCAACCAACCTGCAGCGCTCACACCGGCACACACCTGGCTCACAAACAAGGTGCGAGCAGCACGTGTCTACACGTGTCAGTGCCAGCAACGGGACCACAAACATCTCACCTGAAATTGCAGTTAGGGCACGTATTTCACGTCTCTGACAGCTGGAGTAGTCTGCTAAGCAATCTGAGGGGAAAAAATAATCTTATTGCACTGTATCTTCTCCTAATTTTCACTCCACTTCTTGGTTTTAAACCAGCAAATGAACCTGAATTACCCTTTAACGAGTAATATTGCAAGTGCTAAAGACAGCCAGAACAGCCCCACCGTAAATAAATTGTAATATAGCCTTCCAACGGGTTATAAAATGGGCATTTATATATTTTAATTACATTTATTACATAAGATGAGAGAATTAACGTTAACTGAAACTTAAATGACCCAATTAGTCACACCAGTTGTTTCTTTCACTGTGCAGACCCCCAAGATGCAGGAGCTGGCGCAACCACCCCACCTCAGCACTGCCAGCCGAGTCCCCTTTTCAATCCACTGCTCTATGCCATCTTGTTACTATTTGCAGTTTGAAGCCGGTTTTACCACCTCCAAAATTTTTGTTTCAGTTTATGGATGGCACAGAAGCAGCTTTAAAGACCCAGGGCAGTGTGCTGCTGGTGCCTTGGTGCTCACACCACGGTGAAGGTCGCTGCTCTCAGCAGCTGCAGACTGAGGAATTTCTGTTCACCCCTCAGCGGTGAGGGGTAAATAGCTCCTGACTCCAGTGGGCACCTGACACAGGTCAGCCTGCAGGACGCAGACCTACATATTAAAAACACAAGTAATTTGTTTTTCAAATAGGTTAAGTACACCCAAACACACACACAAACAAACAAAAAAATCAAGCAAACAAAAAAAACCATTAATGGGGAAAAACCTCGGGTTTTACCTTTACAAGTAAATCCAGTGCCACCAACTGAAACCGTGTTCCTGGAACGCCCGTCACTGTGTGCCCTTCTGCAGCTTCACACCGCAGCAGGTCTCTTCTCAACCTCAGGGTCTGCAACGGACATGGAAAACCACAGCACTGCCAACTCAGAGCAGAGGCTCCAGGCTCTCACCTCTGAGGCAAAACCCTTCACACCTACACTGACGCATTTTATACAAAGTCTACCAGCCATCCAAAAAGCTCAGTACACCCTAAAAACAACACCTGGCTGCTATTGTTACCGGTGTGGCTGGTCATGGATTATAAAGAACAGAAACCCGGGGTCTGGGAGCATCGCTTCACCGTGGGTACATCCCAGAAATACACGGTCACAGAGACCCTTGCACCACCGTCCTGTGCTCCTCCTGCACCAGAAATAATTCTGCCAGTTCTGTACATTTCCTTCCTCTTTATACCCGGCACCAACCAGGGCATTAACTCTTGCTTCCTCAAGCAGTTACACTCTTACCTTGGTTAAAGGGTTCTAACAGCCATCCCATGTCAGACTCCAACCCCAATCTCTAGACAGCCTGGCAGATGGTGTTCTGGAGGGTAATGCCGGGTGTCTGCTGTGAGTCTGACATCAGCATTCCCTAGAGACAACTCCCCTGCAGCTTTTACAAATCCATAAATACACATAGTCCAGTTATACTGAGAAGGGACGAGAAAACTAATCCTTTATTCAATCTCACTATTGCCCCAAATGCA
The DNA here is from genome assembly GCF_047716275.1 of Strix uralensis. Taxonomy (NCBI): domain Eukaryota; kingdom Metazoa; phylum Chordata; class Aves; order Strigiformes; family Strigidae; genus Strix; species Strix uralensis. The sequence goes on along the minus strand of NC_133983.1, from coordinate 766,340 downwards.
ATTTCCACATGGACTTGGCACCTAGAAACACCTATTTTCTTCTCATTTTTGTTAACTTTACTTTGCACGCTTTCAGTTTTGTCCTTCGTGCAGTTTCTCCCTTTCCCATGAACACGTACAGACTCTCAGTAGATACCTCCCCCCCCGCCCCGGGAAAAGATGGAACTGCAAGGTGCCAAAAACATCCCTCTAAGAAATAAAGGCCTTGTTTATAGTATGTTTATTAGAAAAAGAACTATAAAAAGCAGCACGGCCGCCTCTTCAGCAGCAAGGCGGCTATGACCAAAGTGCCCCAAACACGTTGGTATTCGTACTGAACTTCCACAGCATCAAACCGAAGCATCTACCGAAACCTGGGCTCAGGAGCTTCATCCACAATCCACAGAACATCTGTTAAGGAAAGGCGATATCAAGACTGCTGACAGAGGAGGACACGGGCTGCGGGCACTGGAAGTTTAATTAGTTCTGATTTCCCATAAGACAGAACAGAACTTTGGAAACGATTCCCCACCTCTGGGTGTGAGTTTATTTGGAGTTGTGACTCTCTCAGGGCCTGACCAGACGTTGCTTTGCCTTAGTCTCGTTTAAGGGCTGGACAGGCTGTTTGGATTTGTGCATCATTTTTACCACTTCTCTTCGACACGAGGTTCCCAGTTTCACCGGGATTTTTAAAACGAGTATCACACCCCCCAGTTCCCGGATGGCACTGCTGCAAGAGCTGGAGTGCTGCCCCGCCAGGCCCCGCTCAGTGACCGCACGGAGCAGTTATGGACAGACCGAGCGGTTTATAAACTCTGTGAAGAATCTCCAGCGGAGCGAGTCCCGACAGAGGAAGGGCAGCAGAGGCGGTTCCCGTCAGTGCCGGAGTGTTCCCGGCCGTCTGTCCGGGATCCCCGCCCGGATGAACCCGTGTCCCGGACCAAGCGGCCGCCCCCGGCCCCGCCGGCCCCGCGCGGTCCCTCCAGCAGCGCCGCACCGAGGCCCCGCGGCGGCCCCGCGCAGCGCCGAGCGCTTCAGCGCGGACACCGAGCCGCGGCGAGCGGGGCGCGCAGCCGGCAGCGGCCTCTGCGGGAACGCAGCCGCGGCCCGGGCAGCGCTGCCCGCGGCCCCGACCGAGCGCGGCGGCGGCGGCGCGTCCCCAGCGCGCAGCCGCGGGCGGGCGCTGCCCGGAGCGGCCCCGAGGGCGGGCGCGGGCCCCGCTCAGACCGGCCCCCTCGGCGCGGAGCCCGGCGCCGGCTCCGGGGGAAGCGGCGGGGCCGCGCGAGCCCCGTGAGCTGCCGGCGCCGGCGCCGCGCGTCGCTCCGCGCCCCCCCGCGCCCGCGCACGGACCAGCCGCCCCCCCCCGGCGGGCGCGAGCGCAGCCTGACCGTGGGGCGGGAGGCGCCGGGGGAGCCCCGGAGCGGTCCGGGCTGTCCCTGTCTGCCGCCAGCTCGGGCGGCGCCGGCCGCTGCTCCCCCGCCTCGGGGCCGCGGCGCCGGGGCGCGCCGGGACGGGCTGCCCGGGCGGGGCCGGCTCCCCCCGCGCAGGCGCCCGCCCCCCCCCCCGCGCCCCGCGGCCGGCAGCTGCCCCGCCCCGCCCCGCGCCCCCCCGCGCCGGCCGCCCCTCCCGCGGGCGTGTGTGTCCGCTGTTTCTGCGCGGGGCTCTGCGCCCGCCCGGCCCCGGTGCCCGTGTGCCTCCGCCCCTGCGCGCCTGTGCCGCTGCGCCTGCGGCGGGGGGTGGCGGCTGCGTCTCCCGGGGCCGGTCGCGCGTGGCCGTGGCCGTGTCTCGGCTCCGGGCGGGGCCGGGACTCCGCGGGCGGGGGCGCGTCCGCGCACGGTCCCCGCGCCGCTGCCGCCGGGCGCTCTCCAGGGTGCTGAAGCGGCGCTGCCCGCTCTGCCCGTCCCTGCCCGCTCTGCCCGCCGCTGCCCGCCGCCCTCCCGCCCCGGCGGCCCCGCGGAGCACCGAGCGCCCTCCCCGAGCCCCGCCGCGCTCCCTGAGCCCCTCGGGCCGGCCGCCCCCTGCCCCGCTCACGGGGCCCATCGGCGCGGGGCTGCGCCGGAGCTGCGGGCAGCATCTCCCCGGGATGGGACCGAGCACCAGCCCCGGGCACGGCCGCTCACACCCTGCGCCGAACGTGCCCGCGGCTGCTGCGCGCAGGGGGGGAGAGCTCGGGGGGGGCCCGGCGGGCTGGGGGAAGGGCTCATCCCTGCCGAGGAACCCGCGCTGCAGCTCCCACGGCCCCACTCCGCAGAATAAAGCCGTTACATGCAATTAAATGTCTACAGCTGATTTTAATTAGAACTTAGCTGTAAGTACACACATCCTACAGGTGATATTTATCCAGGATTTCCCCCAACAGACAATTTCGCAGCCCGGTTTGATTTGGAGAGTAAACAAAAGATGCTTCACTCACCTTCAGCCGTTAAAACTTCATTTGTGGGACCTCAAGAGCAAACACTCTAACACAGAACACAGCGCGTTGTGCTCAGTCACGCTGTGAAATTCCTTCTTAGTACTTACACTAACACTACTAACTGAGTGTTTATCTCATGACAGAGTTGCTGCAGTAACATCTGTAAATCGCCTGCTACAGTTCATCTCCACTCCTGAGCCGTCCCTACCCTGCATCTCTGCCGTGCTGCCTGTCTCCATCCCTGCCCCCGCTGAGACGGCAGGTGAGGGTCGTCGCTTGTGGGAGGCATCGGCCTGTCAGCCCTGCACAGCCCCTGAGAAGCAGCAAGGCTTTGATGAGAAACAGGCCTGGGGAGAAAGATCAGAAACTGCCGAGTTGTGCCGAGGTGGCAGATGAAAAACAACGGCCAGCTGCAACACTGAGCCGTGGGAAAGTGCTGAGCTGTGAGAAGTTACCGCCGCGTGAACAGCGCGTGAACGAGAGGGTGATTGGTCTGCACAGCGCGTGTTAGAGGGGTCTGATGGTGATAGGAGAAAAGGTTGATAGCTGTCTAATTGCTGATTTGCTAATGATGAAGTAAGAGCTTTGGCGACAGCATAAGTATGTACTGTTGGAAAAATAAACGGCTTTGCTTGTTATAACTCTTATAGAGTTGTGCAACTCCAATATTCTCCCGCAACAGTGGGTAATGAAAAATTGTTTAATTTGTTACGGTTCTTGTGGGAATTGATCTAAAAATGTCAGAATCCCTATTATGTGTTGCACATTCTTAGTCACAGTACCCTACCAGGATTTTTAGCAGAAGGGAATGCACAGGCTGACAGGCTTGTGTCTATATGTATGTAAGAGAATGCTATGAGAGCTCAGAAATCAAGTACAGTGATAACGGGGTTGAGAGTGTTTGGATTAGGTTAAGGGCCAATAGAGCAGATCTTGCGGTGGGAGTCTGCTATAGACCCCCCAACCAAAGCAGTGAGGGGGATGAAGCTTTCTATAAACAGTTGGGAGAAATCTTGCAGTCACTTGCCGTTGTTCTTGTGGGGGACTTTAACCTCCGGGTATCTGCTGGGATCACAGCACAGCAGAGGGGGAACAATCCAGGATGTTCCTGGAATGTGTGGAGGATAACTTCCTCACACAGCTGGTGAGTGAGCCGACCAGGGGAGGTGCCCTCCTGGGCCTGATTCTTGTGAACAGGGAAGAGCTTGTGGGGGAGGTAAAGGTTGGAGGCCGTCTGGGGTGCAGTGATCATGAGATGATTGAGTTTTCGATCCTTGGAGAAACAAAGAGAGGGGTTTAGTAAAACTGCCACCTTAGACTTCCGCAGGACAGACTTTGACCTGTTCGAAAGACTGATTGACAAAATCCCTTGGGAGGCTGCCCTGAATGAAATGGGAGTCCAGGAAGGCTGGACATACTTCAAGAGAGAAGTCTTAAAGGCACAGGAGCAGGCTGTTCCCGTGTGCCGGAAAACAAGCAGGAGGGGAAGGAGACCAGCCTGGCTAAACAGGGACCTTTGGCTGGATCTCAAGAACAAAAGGAGAATCTATGACCTGTGGAAGAGGGGCCAGGTCTCTCATGAAGACTATAAAGATGTAGTGAAGCTATGCAGGGAGAGCATTAGGAGAGCCAAAGCACAGCTAGAGCTCCACTTGGCTACAGCTGTTAAGGATAATAAAAAATGTTTCTATAAATTCATTAACAGCAAAAGGAGGATTAGGGAAAACCTCCCTCCTTTACTGGATGCAGAGGGAAACATGGTAACTAAGGATGAGGAAAAGGCTGAGGTGCTCAACGCCTACTTTGCCTCAGTCTTTAGCAGTGGAACTGGCTGTTCCCTGGACACCCAGCCTCATGAGCTGGGAGATGGGGAGGGGAAGCAGACTGAGGTCAGCACAGTTGAAGAGGAGGTGGTCAGAGACCTGCTACACCACTTGGATGCACACAAGTCTGTGGGACCGGATGGGTTACACCCAAGGGTGCTGAGGGAGTTGGCAGATGTGCTCGCCAAGCCGCTGTCCATGATTTACCTAAAGTAATGGCTGACTGGGGAGGTCCCATTGCACTGGAGGGTGGCAAATGTGACACCCATCTACAAGAGAGGCAGAAAGGAGGATCCAGGAAACTATAGAGCTGTCGGTCTGACCTCGGTGCCAGGGAAGGTCATGGAGCAGGTCATCTCGAGTGCCATTAAAAGTCATATGATGGACAGCCAGGGGATCAGGCCTAGTCAGCATGGGTTTATGAAAGGCAGGTCCTGCCTGACAAACCTGATCTCCTTCTATGACAAGATGACCCGACTGTTGGACGAGGGAAAGGCTGTGGATGTTGTCTACCTGGACTTTGGAAAAACATTCGACACAGTTCCCCATAGAATTCTCACAGAAATACTGGCTGCCCATGGCCTGGATGAGTGAACGGTCTGCTGGGTCAAGCACTGGCTGGATGGACGGTCCCAGAGATGGTGGTCAATGGAGCTAAACCCAGCTGGTGGCCGGTCACAAGTGGTGTTCCTCAGGGCTCGGTGTTGGGACCATTTCTGTTCAACATCTTTATTGATGATCTCGATAAGGACACAGAGTGTATCATCAGTAAGTTCGCAGATGACACCAAGTTAAGCAGGAGTGTCGATCTGCATGAGGACAGGGAGGCTCTACAGAGAGACTTGGATAGATTGGATCGGTGGCCAACGTCAACGGGATGAGCTTCAACAAGGCCAAGTGCCAGGTCCTGCACTTGGGCCACAACAGCCCCCTGCATGGCTACAGGCTCGGGGAGGTGTGGCTGGAGCTGTCTGGAAGAGCAGGATCTGGGGGTTCTCACTGACAAGCAGCTGAACATGAGCCAGCAGTGTGCCCAGGTGGCCAAGAAAGCCAACGGCATCCTGGCTTGGATTAGAAATAGTGTGACCAGCAGAAGCAGGGAGGTGACAGTCCCCCTGTGCTCTGCACTGGTGAGGCCACACCTGGAGTGTTGTGTCCAGTTTTGGGCACCTCAATACGAGAGAGATCTCGAGGTGCTGGAGCGAGTGCAGAGGAGGGCAACGAGGCTGGGGAAGGGCCTGGAGAATAAATCCTGTGAGGAGAGATTGAAGGAGCTGGGACTGTTCAGTGTGAGGAGGAGAAGGCTGAGGGGAGACCTCATCACTCTCTGCAGCTCCCTGAAAGCACGTTGTAGAGAGGTTGGTGCTGGTCTCTTCTCACAGGTGATTAGTGACAGAACAAGAGGGAACGGCTTTAAACTGCAACAGGGGAGGTTCAGACTGGACGTGAGGAAAAAATGTTTCCCAGAAAGAGTGGTCAGAGAGTGGAACAGGCTGCCCAGGGAGTGGGTGGAGTCCCCATCCCTGGGTGTGTTTAAGGGTCGTTTGGATGAGATGTTGGGGGATGTGGTGTAGGGGAGAACTTTGTAGAGTCAAGCTGATGGTTGGACTCCATGATCCCAAGGGTCTTTCAAACCTGAATGATTCTGTGATTCTGTGATAAACCTGCTATTGCATCGCATCATCGCTATGGTGGATAGATCTTACACTGATGTCATCACATTAATAAAAAAAATGAACTTTGGTAGGGTCAGGGCTGATTTCAGCAACTGGTGCCCAGCAACATCCCGGAGATGGACATCTTCGGCCTGCAGACTGTGAGCAGGGACCACGCCAGATGCACCAGCTCCACTTGCAGCAGAGACTTCACGCCATCGTCGCGCTGGGCCCAAGGTCACCCGCTCCGCTGATGGAGCCAACTCCGCCTCATCCCTCCTGCCTTAAAAGACTGTCATGACAGATGGAACCCAAAGTTATGGTCTAAATGATCTCACCACACATTTTGGAGGGATGGCCCAGAGACAAAGGGAATGAGATCTGTGGAGATACATTTGAGACCAGGGAATGGGATGGGGATTCCTTAGAATGTATTGGGAACCTGACCGTAACGTAAAAGGTATATAAATGGTATAACGTAAGGGGTGGAGCCTCTTTTGGTTTCAGCTGGGAGGAGTTAATTTTTCTTCTTAGTTAGAAGAGCACTGTGTTTTGGATTCAATACGGGATTTGCTATGAGAAGAATGCTGATAATACAGGGATTGATGTAAGAGATCGAGGTCTCTCCAATTCCTGACGTCCTGTCCATGCACAGGTGTACAGGAAGCTGTGAGGGGGCACAGCCAGAGCACCAAATTATCCAGTGGAATATCCCATATCCTGTAACGTCATGCTCAGGATGTCGAGGAGGGGCAGCTGGGAAGCAGGAGGTTCTCTCCTGCATCTGGGATTGCGATTGCGGGGTCTCGGTTTTTGGGGATCGCTGGCTGGGAAGGGGCTGGGTATCAGGCGGCGGGTGGTGAGCAATCACAGGGTGCATTACCCGTTTGTCCTTTCTATCATTGTTATTGTTTTATTACAGTTACTAAACTATTTTTTATCTCAGCCCATGAGTCCCCCTTTGTCCCTCCAATGGGTCCTCCACTTCCCGGGCAGGGGGAGGGTGAGCGATTGGCTGCATGGGGTTTGGCTGCCGGGCGAGTTCAAAGCATGACAAGGGGCTGAGCAAGCGCAGAGCCCCAGGTTTGCTCTTGGGCTGAACAGGCTGCCAAGGGCTGGTGAAGGTCGGGGACAACATTCCTTCCTAGGACCTTCTGTGTGGCCTGAGCTGATGGTGTGTTTGGATGGGTCTGGTACAGCAGCAATCAGGGTGGGCAGCAGGACCCGGAACTGGGCAAGGGGAGTGACCTTTGGCTACTGTCGCAAGACCATCTACAGCAATCTCCATGTCACAGCTCCGGAGGTGACACTGAGCGGAACTTGTAAAGAAAAGTAGCTTTGCCACTGGTGTGAACCTTCCCTGGGGAGACTGAGCAGGCTGCGGGCCAGCGAGGCCCGAAGCACATGGCCATGGCGCTGGGCAGCCGGCCAAGGCCAGCCCGCAAGGAGGGAGGGCTGGGCAAGGGGCTGCCAGGCCCCGGGGGAAGAAGAGCCTCTGGGGCCAGCCCCTAACGCTGCCCCTCGAGAAAGGGAGAGGAGGAGGAAACCGACAAATGAGTGTGGAGTCTCCCAGGGCAGAGATTAATGGCTCACTTTATTGCACCGGTGGAGGGGGATCAGGGCCAGCACGCGGGGACGGCGCACGGCTGCTCCCGCGTCTGCATCCGCACCGGCTGTAGGGCATTTGGGCCCGACGTTCCATGCGGGAGCGGTCCCTCATCCGCACGGGCCCCCGGCGGCTGGAGCGGCTGCCACTCTCGAGCGCTGGAGCGGGGCAGGAGGACCCCAATGGCAGCTGGCTGGTGGTGCTGGGGCTGCTGGTCGCTGGTACTGGGGAGCCGTGGGACATCCCCAGTGCTGCCTGGCCGGGGGTGTTGCTCTCAGCACCTGGTGCTGGCGCGTGGCTCCTCTCCCGGCGCCTCCTGGGCCGGCTGTAGGGCGTCTGGGCCCGACGTTGCACCCGGGAGCGGTGTCGCGTGTGGATGGGCCCAGGTGAGATGGAGCAGCTGCTGCTCTCACGCACTGGGGAGTCTTCAGCCGGCCCTGATGCTGCCTGGCTGCCGGTGCTGGAGTTGCTGCTCTCTGGTGCTGGCGAGCCGTGGGATGACCCAGTGCCAGAGCCAGCGAGCTCTGAGCTGTCACTGGAGTCTGTAAGGGGAAGCAGGAAGGTCACGGGCACAGAGGCCACTGTGGAGAGGCCAGAGCAGTGCCCCCAGCCCTCCTGGAGCAGAGAGGCTCTGCCAAGCCCAGCCTGGGCACCCGCTGCCAGGCCTTGCCTGGGCCCTGGCCCCAGCCCAGGGGCATGAAGGTGCTTTGCCTCTTACCGGTGCCCTGGCCAGCACAGCTCTCGCACTCTGGAGGCTCGTTGTCCTGTGATGGCAATCTGATGGAGAAAGGGAAATGGCTGAGCCCCTGCTGCCCCGGCATAAGGCCGATGCAGGGCAGCCCTGCTCCTCCCCCCTGCCCGGTTTACAGCTCCTCCGTGAAGCTGAAGCCCAGGCAGACGGGACAGCGGAGGGCCAGGACTGCAGGGACAGCCCCTGGCATGGCCCAGGGCTGGCAGCCTCCTGTCCTGTGAGCCAGCAGGACACCAACCTCACGGGGATTCGGATGCCCATGGTGAGCATGTCATGCAGAAAGGCATACTTGTCCCTGCAGAGGGGGCAGCTGAAGGAAATAGTACCAGTGTACCGAGCCTGGCCCTGAAGCAGAAACAAAAGGAGCAGGAGTGAGGCCCTGCTGCTGCCGAGCGCCTGCTGTGTCCCGGGGGTGAGGGAACGGCTCCTACCTGGATGCAGCCCCTGTGGAACCAGGCGTCTTTGCAGGCCGGGCACACCATGGTGTAGTAGGACTTTCTGTCCTCCACAGGCTCCAGGCAGATGATGCAGGCAGTGTCCTTCTCTGGAACTGCCTCCACCTCCTGCTCTGGGCGGTGCTCCCTGCAGAAGGACCTGGGGGAAGAGGGAAGGGATGGGTGAGGTGAGGTGAGGTGAGGTGAGGTGAGGTGAGGTGAGGTGAGGTGAGGTGAGAAGCACTGGGTCCTTCCCCACTGGGGGTGAGGAGGGGAGAGGAGGTACCTGTGCGGAAGAAAGTACTGGGTGACGCATTCACCTTCCGCGGCGCAGGGCAGATGGAAGCTGCGGTTGCAGCCCTCGCGGCAGCAGGTGATGGCGGCCCCATTCTCACCACAGACGAAGCATTGCTGGAAAGAGCACAGCAGCCCCCGTCAGCGGCAGCCTCAGGGCCTCCCCAGCCAGCCCCACGCCTCCGGGCAGGGTGCAGCATGTGGCCAGTGCTGGGCCACAGCCCACAGATCCACCTGGAGCACGAGGCTCCTGGGCTGGAGCTGCTGGGAGCAAGACTTTTGTCCCAGAGCTGCTTGGAGGGGGTGGGCTTTCTTTCCTGGGCTCTGGGCTAAGCTCCCCCAAACCTCTCCTGACACAAAGCTCCCTGACCTTGTCGACTACCCGCTCAAGTACGCAGGGAATGTCCTCAGGAATAAATCTCCGCTGCCCTGATTCCTCGTCCTGCCAGTAAAGCAGCTTGCTGGCAAAAATCTGCAGAAGAGAGGAGAGGAGGAGCTGATGAGAGGAGAGTGTGGCCGGGAGTGCCTGTTGGCAAGCTGGAGGAGCCCCGGGGCACTCACCAGGCAAAAGAAATGGGCATAGAGCTCTTCCTGATCGATTTTCTGCCCCCAGAGAACCAGGTCCACCGCTGCCTGGCCACACAGCACGCACGCTGGAGGGGAGAGAGCAAATGCCGGCGGGAATGAGCACCTCTGCAGGGCCGGGGGAAGTGTCCCTGAGGGATTGTCCCCCAGGGGCCTGCTCTGTCCCTGAGGGGCTGAGGGGAAGGGCTGGGGGCCGTGGCGAGGAAGGGGCATTGCAGGCACTGTCACCCCCTGCCACCGTGCTCGGCCCCACGCTGACCGCCCCGACAGCCCCTCTGCTGCACTGCAGGAGGGAAACTTTGCTCTCACCCTGCTCCATTGAGTCGGGGGCCTCCTCCTCTTTCCTGTCAGACATGGACATGTCCACAGTGAGCGTTGGGAGCGTCCCTGTCCCAGCAGCACCGGGGTGTCTCTCCCAGATGCTCCTCGGCTGACTCTGAGGGAAAAGTGGGGCGCGGGTCAGCTCTCAGCACAGCCCCAGCGCCCCGAGGTGTGGGACCCCCCCTCCTCCCTCGGCAGCCCTCCACAAGCCCCATCCCTCCCCTGCCCTCTCCTCACCTCCCAGGTCGCACTGACCACGGCTGGAGCCCAGCGATCCCTTTTATAGGCTTGTCCCCGTGGGTCACAGTGGCCATTGTGACATCGGGACCCCCATCTATGGGCAGGGACACCCCTGGCAGGTTACCATGGCCACGGTGACATCACACCCCCATATATGGGCAGGGACACCCTTGGCAGGTTACCATGGCCACGGTGACATCACCACCCCCACATACAGGCAGGGACGCCCTCAGCCTCCTGCCACCCGCTCTGAGGTTGGTGCCACCCACGTCACGGTGGAAATCCCGGTGGAGTCCCGGTGGAAAGGGCCCTTTTCTGTGGCAATAAATTGCCTTTTGGAGTCAGCGTGAGCCGAGCCTTGGGGGTAGGAAAGCCCCTGCACGAGCACTCGCGCCAGACCCAGCTGGGGACTTGTCACCCGTGTCACCCCAAGGGTCCTGGGGTCCCCATCACGGTGGCAGCAACAGTGCCCGAGTCCACACACTGTCCCCACATCTCCACACTGTCCCCATGTCCCTGTGCCCCCCACTGTCCCCATATCCCCACACTGTCCCCATGGACTCCATGCCCCCCCATGTCCCACCATGGTCCCCATTTCCCCACGCCAGTCCCATGTCCCATGCCCCAGACTGTCCCCATGTCCTCCCACATTCCCTTGTCCCACACTGTCCCATGTCCCCCCATGGTCCCCACACCCCTGATGGTGCCTGTGCCCCCCGTGTCCCCATGCCCCACACTGTCCCCGTGCCCCACAGGTGACGACCTTCAGCCCAAGCCCCATGCCCATGGGCCACCTCCCCTGGCACCACCTTTGTCCCCAGTGTCCAGCCTGTGGTCAAACTGGTGTCAGCGGTGCCCACAGTCCCCAGTGCCACTGTCACTGGCAGTGTCCAGAAGTGCAGCGTGGTGTCCCTGTCCCCCACCAGTGACACCAAGGGGGACACTGGGACACCCATGGGTGCCACCACCCCAGCACCCAAACTGCCCCCTCTGCCACCGCCTCCAATGCTGTCCCCCCCCACATCAGAGCCTGGGGACAGTCCACAGCTGCCCCCCTCCTCCTTTGGGAAAGCCAACAGGATCCCCGGGCAATGGCACAGTCCCCCCAGTCTGTGCAGTGACCCCACTGGGACCCTGCTGCTGGTAACAGGGGGTGGCCTCGTGGTCCTCTGCTCTCCCCATGTCACCCCTGCAGTGTCCCCAAGTGCCCCAGGACCTCTCTATGGGGCTGGGGAGTGTCCTGGGGGCCCTCCAGTGTCCCCCCCCAGGTCTCCCAGTGTCCTGGAATGCCTCTATAAGGACAGGGGGTGGCCTGGGGGTCCCCCCGTGTCTCCATGTTCCCCCCCTGCAGTATCCCCACGTGACTTAGGGGTCCCCATGTGTTCTTCGGACCCTTCTATGTGGATGGGTGGGGTTGCCTGGTGGTCCCCCACAGTGTTCCCCTCCTGTGTCCCCCTGTGTCCTAGGACCCCTCTATGGGGACACAAACAGTGGCCTGGGGATCCCCAAAGTGTCCCTGAGCATCCCCCAGTGTCCCCATGTGTGTCCCCCAGTGTCTTCCAGCGTCCCCAAGTGTCCTGGGACCCCTCTGTGAGGACAGGGGTTGGCCTGGGGGAGTCCCTCCATGTCCCTGGGGTCACCCAGTGTCCCCATGTGTTCCCCCCAGTGTCCCCCAGTGTCCTGGCACCCTTCTATGGGGACATAGAGGATGGTCTGGGGGTTCCCAGAGTGTCCCTGAATGTCCCCCAGTTTCCACATGTCCCCCCTCAATGTCTCCCAGTGTTCTCCAGTGTGCTGGGACCCCTCTGGGTGGGGGGGACAGGGGGTGACCTGGGTGCCCCCTGCTGTCCCCAAGGGTCCCAGGATCCACTTCACAGGCTGCCCACACCCAGGTATCACCTCTAACTATCTGCACCCGCCTGCTGTTAATAACCCAATGAACTCCCAGTGCCCCCAGTTCATCCCAGTGCCCTGCAGTGCAGCCCTGTCCCTCCACGTCCCAGGGCTCTTGGACACGCACCAGGGCTTGCACAAGTCCCGGGTATTGCACCAGCATTTGCACCAGCACCAAACATGGCACGTGCTTTTGTACAAGCCTGAGCACTGCACAGGCCTTTGCAAAATCTCCAAACTTTACACACGCGTTTGCACACGCGTTTGTACAAGTCCCAGACGTTGCAGGTAGGGTAGCCCTAAGCGGGAGGTCCCCTTTCACCCGCTTCCTGGGTGCCTGGGTCCTTCAGGGCAGCGCTGCGCCTGCAGCAACCTCCCCTCACTTGAGATGTAGTTTCAGCGCTCACCCAAGCAATGACAAAATCTTCTAATCGGTCATTATACGTGTACGAATCACCACACAACGCATTAATTCTCATTTTGGGGACAAAGAGCCATCTTCTAGATTTTCACACATCTCTGACCTTCAGAGATCCTTGCCTGCTGGTACTCTGCTCGTCACTAATACAATTTTTGTTTCTGCCTTCTGTGCCCGTTCCCTGAGGAAAAGAAGGGACCCGCGTGTGGTGGATTGATCTCAGCCAGATGCCCGGCAGCCAGAAAAGAGCCCGACGCAGGGATGGAACGGCTGATTTCAGCGGAAGCCTTTGGAGCAAGGACAGAGGTGGTCGGGGCTGTGGGAAAGGAGGCGGGGAGGAGGGGTTGTGGAGAAGAATCACAGAATGACAGAATCACTCAGGTTGGAAAAGACCCTTGGGATCATTGAGTCCAACCATCAGCACTATTCCACAAAGTTCTCCCCTACACCACATCCCCCAACATCTCATCCAAACAACCCTTAAACACACCCAGGGATGGTGACTCCACCCCCTCCCTGGGCAGCCTATTCCACTCTCTGACCACTCTTTCTGGGAAACATTTTTTCCTCACGTCCAGTCTGAACCTCCCCTGTTGCAGTTTAAAGCCGTTCCCTCTTGTTCTGTCACTAATCCCCTGTGAGAAGAGACCAGCACCAACCTCTCTACAACGTCCTTTCAGGGAGCTGTAGAGAGTGATGAGGTCTCCCCTCAGCCTTCTCCTCCTCACACTGAACAGTCCCAGCTCCTTCAGTCTCTCCTCACAGGATTTATTCTCCAGGCCCTTCCCCAGCCTCGTTGCCCTCCTCTGCACTCGCTCCAGCACCTCGAGATCTCTCTCGTATTGAGGTGCCCAAAACTGGACACAACACTCCAGGTGTGGCCTCACCAGTGCAGAGCACAGGGGGACTGTCACCTCCCTGCTTCTGCTGGTCACACTATTTCTAATCCAAGCCAGGATGCCGTTGGCTTTCTTGGCCACCTGGGCACACTGCTGGCTCATGTTCAGCTGCTTGTCAATGAGAACCCCCAGATCCTGCTCTTCCAGACAGCTCCAGCCACACCTCATGGGCTCAGAAAAGCAGAGCTGTAACTCGTACTGAGTGCCAAGATTTGCTCAGCTAAGATATGTCAAACACTCGATAAAACAGCAGTTCTGGTTTGGGTTTTTTTTTCCCACTGGATGAATAATATTTTCTATCAGGATGCAATCAGGAACTCAGCTCCAATGTGGCTGGGACAGCCTTTCCTCTGATCAGGAACCTGGAAATCTCAGCTCAGCCACTCACAAGTTTCTTGCTCGCAGGGAGACTGCTTATAACAGCGCAGCAGATTAAACACAACAAGCAGTCACTGCAACGATCAAGGCAAACCCAGAGCTGCTGCTTGCCAGCAGAGCATTTTAATGGAGGGAGCGGAGCAAAGGATCCTCCTTTCACTGATCCCTTGAAAGATGCAACTGCTTTCCATCACTCATCTCCAGCCAGACTGAGAAGGCTGAAGGGGTTCAGTTCTTCCTGGAGTCAGGGCTAAATAACGGGCACTTGTCACCACACATCTGCACCTGGGACTTGTCCACATCTGACTGACACAACCACTGCAATAACACAGCGCAGCACCCAAAGTCTGTCCTCACACTTCACAACCACGCCTAGAGGGCACAGCTCATGGAACAGCAGGGCCAACCCTGAAACAGAGATCTGCCCAGGGCATGGGGGAGAACGGGGAGGAAGATGCAGGGCTGGAAGCACTGGGTTCCTGAAGCTAACAGCAGCACGGATGCAATCTAGACAAAAAGCTCTGCCTGCTGCATTCCCATGAGTAATTAGTGGGAGGTTTAGCTTTCTGTATTTGTAAGGTTGTCCTGTACCTTGCTAGAATATGGCTTGCTAGAGGGGTATGTCTCGTGCAGATCTGCAGTAGGGGATGTCCCAATTCACTCAGCCCTGGCAAATCAAAGCTGTATCCTAAGGACAGAAAGCAGAGCTGAGCTGAGAGATGGGACCACTGTGAAAGCCACTGCCTGACGTCCAGGACAGAAGAGCAGAGGTCTCCAGTCTCCATCACAAGGGGCCACTCCCAAAGTGCCTCCTACCTTCTGGTCAGTAAAGCCGTAACTTACAGACCGGTGACATCTTTGAGAAAGGGTCTGAAACCTCCACTACGAACAGCAGACGAGCCCCAGATGTCTTCAGCACAGGGTTGGCTGGATTATTCACAGCCAGGGAAGCAGTTAAATGCAGTTTAACTCATTTGCCTGCCTAATCCAGAGCACTTTTAAATCCCCATACACTGATCCAAGGTGCCAGAGGTATTTTAACCCTTGAGACCCCAAGATGCTAAACACTGGTTAAGAAAGCAATTTTAAATGTACAAATCTAATTTCCTTCAGTGTTTCAGTAACTGTGAATGAACTCCTCATCCATCCTGGCTACCAGCTCTTGCTACAAGGAGGATTCATTCGGCTCCATCTTGCTTAAAATACTGAGCTGAATCAGCAGATCTTGTCCTGGAGGAACAGGTAACCCTGCCCTGAACCTCTGTGCATCACGCAGCCCCAATCTGCCGCTGCAGATTAAGGGCCAGAAGCAAAACAGAAACAGAACAAAGAATAAACTGACAAACTGCTGGATTTGGAGACCTGGTAGCCCCCTCCCAAAAGACACCTCCAAAGACACCTGGGCTAAAGGATTGTTCCTTCAAGTACAAGAGGTAATACAGTAAACCCCCTTCTTTTCTCTGGGATTTGGTCACCAGAGAGCTGCCCATCAGCCCCTGGACAGACGAGCACACATCCTAATTAAAAGCAACACGTAAAAGCCCAAAGCAACAAAAGCAGAGATTCATTGGTGGCATTTGGCAAGTGACAAAGATACAGCAGCTTTTGGGAACAGTTCTTTGAAGGGAAAGCCAGAGTTGATAGGCATCCCCGCTGGAAGGCTCTTACAGAGGAGAGTGTTAAACAGCGTCAACTGGCAGGTTTAAGCATTGTCTGGGAAATGTCAAACACTGTCAAGATACCACAGAGCCCTCTGCAGCCAAGCCCCAGCGAGGGACTCCTGTGGGCTCATCTCTGAGAACACAGACTGATGGGCCACCAGCCCTGCCCACAGAAAACACCTTATTAGCAGCTGGTGCAGAGAGTACAGCGCCCTCAAAACAACCAAACCAGCCAGGTCAGCCCACCCAGACACCCAGCATCTCCCCGCAGTACCTGCAGCCACATCTGCAGCCCAGCCCTGCTGTCAGGATCCTCTCGGACTGGTCGGGTCAGCTGTCCCAGCCTTCCAAACCCCGGCCTTCTGGGAGCTGCACTCAGCCCAGTTCGGGGAAAAAAGATGAAGACGCCCCTTAACTCTATTTGGAGACTTCCAGGAATTCTCCCACCTCAGGGAAAAGGAAATGGAATGAAAATTCTGGTTCAGTTTTTCCAAAGCAAAATAAAACCCAACCACTGCAGCAGAGAGACAGCTGTCCCAGGAGTAGAGATCTTCAAAGCCCTGAAATAAATAGTCTTGCCTCTGGCTTCCAGCTGCATGGGATTGCTTTATAGAACCTTACACAAAAACCACCATAAAATACCTCCGACAAGTTACCAAACAAACAGCATTAAGGTTGTCCACAGGATCAGGCATTGGCTTCTAAACCCCCCATTCTTTGGTACCTTCAGCAAACCGCCAGCTCTGATTCAGCCCTCAGTTGGTTTTCTGAAAGGGTGACAAAAGCAGCTTCAGCAAGATCAGAGTCAGACCACAAAATCTGCTTCCTTTAGAGATCAGGCCCTGCTGTCTCTGAGCAGCTCAGATCCCCCAACAGCCGCTGGGCCTGCAGGAACTGAACAGCTCGAGTCTGACCAGGGGACGAGGCAAAGCCTGGGGAAGAAGGCCAGCTGTGAAACAGTTTGACAGAGAAGAGGGGAGAGAGAAAATGTGGGGCAATAGAGCTTTCAAACAGAGCTTTAAAAGAATCAGGGCTTCGTGAACCCAATCCATGAACTAGAGGGTTTGTATCTGTACAGATGTTACTGTACTCGGAATGGCAGAACACTAAAATCCACTGCCCAGGGGGAACAGAGAAGCTTTGGAGATGAGCACAGAGCACAGCGCTGCCAACTCTTTAACAGCCAGCAGAGCACACCTCCTCCCGGGGGGGCAGCTCTAACTGCCACACTGCTGCAGTGAGGACAGGGGAGGAGAGTCAGGACAGCTGCAAAAAGTTAATGAGACTTCTCAAAGGGGAAAAAAAGGAAACAGAAAATTACCCAGATCTTTTTACCAGGCTGTCTGTGACACAAGCCATCAAAACACGAGAGTGGGTGATGGACAGCTGGGGAGAACAGTCAGGATTCCACAAAACAGTTCAGACAACCTGAAATCAGAATGAAAATGAACAGTTGTGAAAAACATCTCTTAGTATTTTGCTTTGCCGAAGAGGTACCTCTGTGTCACAAGGTAAATATCCCATTCCGCTGCCCAGATGCAGATTTATTCCAACAGAGAATTATTCCACTAACCAAGGGCTTTTCTACACAATGACCTCTGCAGCCTGGGGCAATGCAGCCGTGCATTCGAGTACATGCACACCCAGTGTGCGCAGGCTGGCAGCTGAAACCTTCCCATACTTCTCTCTTCATTGCTGCTGAAACATTTTGACTCCCCAACCCTACACCCTGGTTCTGCAATAATTCCCCACACAGTCAAACTACAGTCTCAGGCACATCCCTTGACTGCCCAGGATGGAATCCCCAAAGTGCGACTGCTCCCAATTCCATTTTTCCCGTAGGAAACAATGGGATAGAGAGGAATGTGTGCAGGCACTTCAGCAATGCACACAGCCGAACCACACAGGAACAGCTGGTGTGATGTGGAAGGTGGTGAGACAGAAGCGAGACCTCTGGGGTTGTCAGCTGCCACTTCAACACCTGGGAATGACAGAAGTAGTAGAGGAAATTCTAACTGCTTTTAATATACCAAGAAATAACTGCTACTTGCCTGAAGTTTAGACTGGAAAATCCCTTTATAACACAAAATTAATCTTCATGATGTCCTGGTGACCCTGTGTGACCCCTCTTCAAACAGACCACCATTCTGAAACCTCTCAGCTTCTTCTCCTGTGACACCGAGCACCTGACAACTCTCTCACTGCCAGTGGTCCTGCTGCCTCTCCTGATCCATCACATTTTCATCACCACCTTCAGATGCCTGCTGCTCACCACGGTCAGTGAAGGATGAAGGAAAACAGGACCGTGACAACAGTAACCAGAACAGGGTATTAAAGAACTGACAGCAGAGCTCTGAAACAGAAGGGACAGACAGCAAGGCATTACTGTGCACAAGCTTTCACAGTGCAGACGCAGTATAGACAGGGTAGGAATCTGCTCCCCAGCTCTGGAAAACCCAATCCCCTCAGCAGCAGCACTACTGACACCTGCAAGCTTCCTTCCTTAAGTTCTAAGGACAGAGGAGCATCCCCTGGATCCAGATGCAGCCCCCCTCTGAGTACTGCCATTCTGAGGTGTTGCATTTTTCATATCGATCAGCAATAGCTTATAAAGCAAGATTTCAGTTAACTGTCCTAAAACCTCAATCCCCAACAGGAATTGCCTCAAAAGGTCGATCAGAGATGAGCCGGCTCCACGTGCTGCATGGCCTCCCCTGACCACCACACACAAAGCTCAAGCCCTCCCCAGCCTGTCCCAGCCAGCGCCCCAGGAAGGTGCTGTCAGACCTCTCCGCTCCCCTGACAGCCCCCCGCCAGCTCCCCAGCACAGGGCACACGCCGGCTGCAGGCCGCCAGCCAGCCTTAGGGACAGGGAGTCACTTCAGGAAAACTCACCTCTTCCCCAAAGACCAGGTTCTGCTCCGAACCCGAGCTACCGCTGCGAGCCCACAGCACCCTGCCTCTCCGCAGCACCCGAGGGGTGCAAACCCCAACCCGGAGCAGACACCAGC
This sequence comes from Strix uralensis, assembly GCF_047716275.1. NCBI lineage: Eukaryota > Metazoa > Chordata > Aves > Strigiformes > Strigidae > Strix > Strix uralensis. Next base: position 747,979 of record NC_133983.1, on the reverse strand, counting down.
CCTGTCCCACCTGCTTCACACGGCATCCCTGCAGCCACAGGCACCTCCTGAAATGGGGGAACCTGCGAGAGCAGTTTTTAAATGTGTTTCCACAAAGACCAGGCAGTTACAGAAAAGAGATTTCACAGGGACAAAACCAGGGAAAAGGAGGAGGAGGAAGTTGGTCTGCCTGGCTACATGAAATGGGGATGAGAACGAGCAGAGATGCAGGGCACAGCAGAACTGAACAGGAGCTTGAAGGTGACAGGAAGAAAAAGCAGGCAAGATGAACTACACAGGTGTTCTGGACAGATTATTTTATTTAAATATTGATGAATTCATCCTTATCAATTATTCTGATGATTAATTCTATTTCCACACAGGCATTTTGTCATCATTTAAGAAGATGCACTGGAGACCCCAGGAGAAGCCCCAACACTCACCTAGGAACGAGGTGACGATCTGCAGACTGACAGCACATCGGGCGGGACAAGCTGGCAAAGAAACACAGTGGCAACCGGTTACATCACGTTTACAGCAATCCACAGCCACAGGCAGTGAAAAGCGACTATTTCATGCAGAGCTGGTGCAGAGCAGAGAGGTGGAGGTGAAGCAGCAGCTGACGGGGGAGGCTGAAGCAGTGCCACCCACGGCAGGAGCTCTGCCGGCTGTTTGCAGGCTCAGAGCAAGTGGTGCTGCCGGATTTCCCAACCAGAAGCACTCCCAGGATGCCAGCACACAGAAACTTGTCCTTTAATTACTTTTCAATCACTTCTTGTACCTTCATTGTGTGAGACTTCTGCTCTGCCTGCAGATGTCAAGAGATACTTTTCTGAAAGCAGAGCAGGTGGTTCCAGCTTGAAACAAACAGGATTTGTCTTTTGGCAAAGGTGCAAATTAGAAGCTCAGCACAGAAACTGAACTTTGTCCAGAAAGCCAGAGGAGCAGCAGGGCTCTGCAAAGGGGCTGGGCTCCAGCACACCCCCCTGCTCACCCCCCCACATCTCTCCCAGCACCTCCGAGCTGGGAAAAACTGTCCCACAGCCCGAAGGCAAGAGCCCGCCTGGGCCAGCTCTCGCCCTCGGGCTTAATGCCGGTTTGTGATCAGCACCTCTTGGCTCTGGTGACTGGCACCCTCTGAAGCACCACTCTGAGGGGTTTCATCAGACTGAACCCACCCAGCCCAAATCACCACAGAGAGCAGAAAATATTAAATGTGTCACTGCTTTCACACTAGCAGTAAAAATAAAGGGCTAAAATTCACTTTCCCTGGGGTAACCTGACAGATAAACCCCACAGACACAACAGACCCTTACAGACAGCAAAACCCCACCAAGTTCAAGGTAAAAGGACAAGCACAGTCACACATCAGAACATCTGAACAGCCGGAACTGTGACAAGAAACCTTTTTTTTGAAAAAAAATTCAGAACCATGAAAAATTAATTGGGTTTTTAGACGAAAGCTTTCCCTTCCCCGGCGATCCCACCACCCCCTCCAGGGAAATCGGCCCCAGCCCCTGCACTCACCCACTGCTAGGCCGGGGACACCACCACTAGTGCTGGGGCTGGGGCTGGTGCTGGGGCTGGTGCCACCTTTGCAGGAGAAAAATTCCTTCAGCCATCCAGAACAAAGCGAGTGTTTGAAAAGGAGGAATTCCCACTTGCTGGGTGAACCAAATCTCTGCCTGGAACATCCCTCAGTGCAGACCCCAGAGAGCTGGAGGACCTCCTGCCTAGGCCTCCTCACTGCAGACCATAGAGCCCTGGCAGACTGTCGGCAGGAAGTAGGCCCTGTGGGGGCCAGGGGGACCCCTGGGGGGGCTCCAGCACGTTGTCCCCCCCAGCACCTGCCCACACTCCTGCCTGTGCCGTGAGTGGGGATTGGGGACCCAGGGGGATTATTGGGGGGGTGTTATTGGGGTTCTGTGGGAGTTGTGGGGGTTATTGGGGCCCTGGGGGGGGTATTTGGTTCCTAGAGGGAGTGTAATGGAGTCGGGGGGTGGGGGGTATATCCTGGAGGGGTTTGGGAGGGTTATTGGGGTCCTCGGGGGGGGTCTTGAGGGAGATATTGGTGTCTGAGTGGGGGGATAGGGGACGTCCTGGAGGGGGTTCTGGGGGAGGTATTGGGGTCTGGGGGAGGGTCTTGGTGCTTGAGGGTGTTATTGGGGCCATGGGGGAGTTCAGGTGGTTATTAGTGTCTGGGGGGGGGGGTTGTCTAATGGACTCCTGGCGGCGGTTTCTGGGGGAGATATGGGGGTCCTGGGGGACAGTAGTGGGGTGCAGGAAGGGTCCAGTGGGGGCTACTGGAGTCCTTGGGGAGATCTTGTGGGGGATATTGGGGTCCTGGGGGTGGGCTGGTAGGGTCCCGGGGAGATATTTGGGGTCTTGCTGGGTAAAATGGAGAACTGGGGGGCCAATAGGATCTGGGGGGCACTGATGAGTTTTGGGGATGTTGCGGGGGCTGAGGGTTTTTTGGAGGGACCTGGGGGTGGCAAATGCAGTTTGGGCAGGTTTCAGGGGGGATTTGGGATTCCTGAGGGTCCCAGGGGTACCTGTCCCATCCCAAGGTGTGCTTCTGTCCTGGGGGTACCCCGAGAGCATCAGCCCCGACTACCTCCAGTACCAGTGCTGGGATGCCCTGCAGGTGCTACTGGGAGCCCTGGGAAGAAGTGGGAGGTGGCTGGGACTCACCAGGAGGGGTACTGGGAGGGGGCTGGGGGGGATTTGGAGGTGTTGAGAGGGAGTTGGGGGGTCTGGGAGGTAACTGGGAGTACTGGGATGGGTTGAGGGGTACTGGGAGGTAATGGGGAAGTAGCTGGGAGCTACTGGGAGGGTACTGGCAGGCACTGGGATAGACTGGGGGGCACCAGGAGGGGAGTGGAGATACTGGGAGGTAGTTGGGGGCTACTGGGAAGGTCTGGTGGGTTACTGGGAGAGACTGGGAGATAACTGGGAGGGAGGCAGGGTGGGCAGGGATAACTGGGTGGTAACTGGGAGTTAACTGGGGGTGACTGGGAGCACTGGGCAGGCGCTGTGCAGACTCTGACAGGTGCCCTGGCCACCCGGGCAGTGCTCCAGGCCATGGGGGGGGGGGGGGGGGGGGGGGGAATGGCACTGCCACTGTCACCAGGGCCACCCTCACCTGGGTGCTGTGGGGTGAGATCCCCCAATCCCAAACCCCTCCTTTTCAGTCCCAAATTGCCCTATGCCCCAGATCCGTGTTTAACCTCCAAATGCCCCACTTTTCCCACAGCATTCCCATTTGACCCCCAAACCCAGTTCTGACCCCTAAATCTTTCACTTTGACCCCCCAAAATATTGCTGTTTGACACCCAAATCAGCCTCAGCACCTCAAAAATTCTATTTTCACCTCAAAATCCATCTTGAATCTCAAAATCCCCCATTTTCACCCCAAAATCTGCTCCAGCACACCCAAAGCCTCCCAGTTTCACCTGAAAATCCTCCTTGGACTCTAGAATCCCCCATTTCTACCCATAAATGTTCTACTCAGAATGTCAGATCTCCTGCTTTCAGCCCAAAATTTATCTTGCACCCCCAGAATCCACCACTTTGACCCCAAAATTTACTCCAGCACACCCAAAACACCCCAGTTTCATCCCAGAATCACCCAGTTCGACTCCAAAACATCCTTGTATGCAAAATCCTTCATTTTCACGCCCAAATCCCCCTGTACCCCAAATCCCCATATTTTCACCCCAAATCCCCCCATACCCGCAATTGCCCCTTTTCACCTCAAATGCCACGTCCCAAAAACCTCTCAGTTTCACCCTAAAATTCATGCCATGCCCAAAATCTTCCAATTTCATCCCAAAACGTTTTTGTCCAAAATCCACCAATTTCACCACGAAACTGCTTTGTCTGCAGGCACTTGGGGAGCTCCAGGGGTGTCTGTAGCACAGTTGGGGTGTCTGTTGAGATTTTGGGGTCTCCCCATGCCCCTGGTGACCGTGTCCCCCCTTTCAGTGCCCCCAGGGCAGGAGAAGGAGGGGCCCTTGCTGGAGGGGACCCCACTGCGCCTCGAACCCCACTGCTCCCACGAGCTCTGGGTGGAGCAGCAGCTCTGCTACAAGAAGGTCCCCGAGGCCTGCGTGGGCTCCTGCCAGGCCAAACACGCCATCAGTGTCCCCCCCGTGTCCCCAGAATCTCAGGGGGTCCCCACCCCTTTTTTGGGGACATCCTGGTGTCCCCAACTCAACGCTGACTTCTTGGGTAGGTGGCCTCCCGCTCTCCTCCCACCTTCAATATCGTATTTATGGGTCCCTGTTGCCCCCTCCCCCCCCATGTCCCCACCCCCCTGCCACGTCACTTGGGGTTTCCCCTTTTCCTTTGGGGTGACATCCCCATATGTCCCCCCCCATCAAGCTCTCCAGAGCATCGCCGCTGACCCCGGTCTCTACCAGATGCTTCCACGTTTCAGCACCTTCACCTGGGAGTGGGTGAGCCCCAGGGGTGTCTCCAACACGTAGGGTGACGCAGGTGTGTCCCCAAAGGTGGGGTGGCCCTTGTAAACACCCCCCCCACAATTTTTGGGGTTCCCGTTTCCCCCAGGTCCATGTTAATGTGATGCAGATCAATCTGGTGCTGCTCATCTACCTCATGGGGATGGTGAAGGCTCTGATGGACAACCCCACCCTCTACCTGGAGAAATACGTGAGTCTGGGGGACACCAACCCCAGACTGTCCCCTCCCCTGGGATCCTCTGGGGGATGTCACCAGCCTGTCCTGGTCAGCAAGGGATGCTGTAAACTCCCCTGTGTCCCCCTCCGTATCCTGCCATGTCCGCAGTCTCCACCAGTTCATCCCCATCATCACGACACATGTCAGGAGCCACCAGCTCTCCCAGTGTCCCCATGTGGGGCCGTTCCCATCATGTCCCCCCCCCCCGTCCCACGGTGTCCTCGTGTGTCATGGCAGCATCATGTTTCTCTGGGCTTCCTGGGGAGGGACTGCAGCCAGGCAAGACCTGTTGGGGAGCTCAGTCTTCTTTGGGGATGTTCTGTGGGACAGGAGGACAATTGCTTTGAGCTGCCAGTATTTCTGGAAGGATTACCCACATTTGCCTTCCATCTGGAATACTGTTCAGTGGCACTTGGGGTTTTTTTAATTAAAAAGAAAAATTAAAAAATAGGGGGTGTGTGAATAGCTGTGTGCTAGTATACAGTGAATATTCTCCTCCTTTTTGGAGTGAATGGCTTTATAATTAGAAATCTCCATTCAATGTTATAAAAAGGGGTTCCCTTAAAGATCCAAGTGCTTGCTGATGGATTTCTGGCTGACAAAATCCCCTCCCAACTTGCTTAAACATTAAACCCTCTTTCAAGTACCATTCAGATTATCTAGTGTGATTTCTTCCAATTAATCATAGTAGTCTAAAATGCGTATTGTTCTTAAAAACTAGGGTCAGAAGTTCATAGAAACATCTTCTGTGTCTGGTTTAAATGAGTTAAAGCTGTTGTTGTGTCAGGTGGAGGGTTTCTAATGCCGTTTTTTCCTCTCTCAGCAGGAGACGACCGTGGACATCTCACCTCCAGGAGCCAGGACGCCGTGTGCGGGTTCTAGCTCGTGCTGTCCCCAGAGCTCGTGTCCTCGAGGTGAGCAGGGAGGGCGTCACCCCGCGAGGGGTTGGTGTGTTGCAGCAGTCAGTGCTGTGAGGGCTGGCAGGTGACCAGCGCTGTGAGGGCTGGGGGATGGCAGCGGGGTGGCAGCGGCTGTTGGGGTCCCTCATTTGCACAGCCCCACCCCCGCCCACTGGGGAATCTCTGGGTCCCTGGGGCAGGTTTTGAACGGTCCCTCCCAGTTGGGTCAACGGACCCAGCACAGCCAGGAGATGCGGTTGGAGCTGCTCGGCCTGGCAGAAATCCCTTGGTACTTGTGATTCAGAAGAGGCAAAATTTGGACCCACAGGTCTCTTTAGATGACCTTCAGGAGCTGGGGGCTGCAGGGGGGACAGGCTCTCTGTCTCTGGTCCAGTGATTGGTCCCATTGCTCACAGGAAGGGGAAGAGCTTTAACAGTGAATCTGCCATTTCCCTTCTTCTGGGGGTTACAGGAGCTGTTCTGGGGGTGAGGGAGGTGTAAATTCACCAGTTGAGCCAGACTGGGTAGAGCAGAGATGGGCTGTCATTTCTCTGACCTCAGCGGTGTGTCTGTGCTGTAGCTGTAATCTTCTCTGCCTGCACAAGTGACCTGGGGACTTATTTTGTTTTAAAGGAGATATAATGAATAAAATCAGTGAATCCAGTGCACGGTCTCTCTGACCAAATGTATAAGCATTTACTTGAGGGTAAGATAAACAGTTCCTTGAACTCACTGGTTATACTGACTAACTCCCCGTTGTCTAAAATGGGACCAGGGCTGGCTGGGACGTGGGCGCCTCCATTAGAGACATCCACGTTGAGGCAGATGAATCCCACCGCAGGCTCCTGTGTTCCTCACCGGGTCTCTGACCACTCTGCTCTTGGCCCTCACTGACGCTGGGTACAGTCTCTGTCTCATTTATTTGTATCTTTTTTTATCTGTCTGGGTTTTTTTTAACAGAAAGGCGATTCTTAGACATTCAGTTGCAGAAGCTTCTGTTTGAAGATCACGCTTATATCTCCAGGCAAGTCTAATTAGATGCCTTTTCCTCTTCTGTTCATCCCTGATGAGCTCAGGCCCTCTCTGTCCTGTTTCTGAGGACCGCTGCTGGAGGCGCCTGGCATTGCCCAGGGAGATTTTGCATCTCATAACTTCTCTGTAACTTCTGAGAGATAACAGTGGTGTGAAGAATGTGGTGGTGATTCGTGTTAAAATATGATGACTTTGTTAAGAATTTACCATGTACATAAATTAAAGGAGATTTGTCATGGTTTTATTGTTAAAAGGAATTTGGAGGTTTTTTTCCTCAGTGACAGGTGCTAAGTAGGTGGAAAATTACTGGCGGGACCCCCATCAGAAGTCCCCAGCAACACCGGATTGCGCAAGTAAAATATGATTGAAGGAATCCCGGCCAGGAGCCCCAGCAACATCAGAAAGCCCGGGAAAGTTTAGGGGGCTCTGCTGATTGGAGGAATCCCTGCCAGGAGCCCCAGCAACATCAGAAAACCCGGGAAAGTTTGAGGGACCCTGCTGCGCATGTGAAGGAGGGACTACAAAAGAGAGTGACGTAGCACCACCCGGTGCTCGTCGGTGCGGAGTGGGAAGCCCCCCCCTGCCCCCCGGCGTGCCTAGTTTTTTTTGCTTGTTCTTATTGCAAATAAATTTATTAAAGATATTTTCGCCTCTGCCTTGGCATTTATAACAGTGGGATATAAGTATCTTGAGCAAAAGATGTTTAAAAAGTTAGGTAGAAATTATGAACACAGCACTATTTTTTTTTAGTTTGTATTTTAATCTACTATAGATTTAAAGTTTGAATTTAAACTTAGCTGAATTGATGTGGAAAAAATGTTCAAATCACCAAGTGTTTCTTTCAAACGAGAATAAGCAAAGTAGTAGCTACAAAGAGTATTCTGGCTTTGAAGTGTTTTGTATTTTTGAACCCAGATCTAAAAGTGGCCTAGGAAAACGATCTTTTAATTCTGTGTCACAAATGTTACGATCCACCCCCTTCTAAACCATTTTTGTCAAAGTTGTGTGGTAGAGACACAGGCGATCAGTGGTTGGGCTGTGGCCTCTCAGGACATGGATCTCCTTTTGTTCAGAAGACTCTCAGGCTGCAGCAAGCGCCCAGACGTCACAGTGAACACGGGGGACCCGAAATGGAAATCAGCAAGATACAATGGAGGAAAGGGAAGAAAAAGGCAGAAGCCTGAATCCCGTCTGTCCTAAACAATGAACTGCTCAGCTCTGTGCTGGCCGCACAGGCCACCGGCAGTTCAGGGTCTCGGGCACAAATCTTCTGCAGTTTGGTACTTACCTCCTTCCTCACAAACTAAAAATAAACCAATAAAAGGAGATGCCTGTTCCTTAGTTCAGTGAAGGGAAAAGCAACTTCTCTTGAGGTCTGTTTGCCTGTTTTGGAGGACGGGCCCGAGCCCGAAGGAGAAGAGTGCCCTGACAGCAGCTGCTGGGCAGGCTGAGGGGGTGCGGGGAGTCTGCTCCCGGGGGAGCTGCGCCACTGTGTGTAGCTCAGTCGCTGTTATTGGGGGTCTGAAGCCAGTTCCCAGCAGGCACACCGTAACTCCTTGCTCTCTCTCTCTGCCCGCTGACTGTCCCGGTACCGCTCCAGATGTGCAGCCAGTGGGACGCCCACCGCTAACGGGAGATTCTCACCTCAGGACACCGCAGCCCCAAGCTTCGCCCTGCGCTTGGCCCGTGAGGAGCCGCGGCTCCAGCTGCAAACCCCAGTGAGGGGGGGATGCGGGTGTGGGGCTTGTGCAGGGAGCGCCTGAGCCGCCGGGTGCTGGGCGGGGGCAGACCCGTGCCAGCCAATTCGCCTTTTAGCCCCAAACGCCTGTAGGCAGAGATGCCGGTCTCCTGGGGGCGGTGGGGACGTGCTCCTGCCTCTGGAAAAGGTGCCTGAGTTCCGGGAGTGAGAAGGGCGCTGGGGTTTAGAGGTCAGGGTTGAGGCAAGTGTGGAAGATGGCAATAGCTGTGATCTTTAGTCAAAAAATTTCTTTTTGTATATTCAAGCAGTTTTTTTCCTCTCCTCTGCTAATCCAGTATGGAATATGAGCCAAAGCAAGAAGCCGGCGCTGTACACACTGCACACTCTTAAGTCTTTGTTTTAAAATATGTGTGAGGTCAAGCTAGGACATGCTTTGCAATCTGTGTATTTACTGCAGCGAATTTTCTGCTCTTCCTGGCTGTTTCCTGTGGTTTTCGTATTGCTTTACCTCCACAGAAAGAAATACAATCTGTATTATTGATGCCAGTGTTTACAACAGCTTTCTGATTCCCTGGTTAAAGTATTCTGAGCCTAATCCAGGCACGTGCATTGGTGGCTGGGAGAAAGCCAACAGGTCGTCACAGCAAAAGTTCCCAGCTGAGTCCTGACGTGGCTTCCGTAGCAGAGGGACGGGCAAAGGAAGGATGCTTGTGATTCACTGTGATTTGCAAACAGTCTTTGAGTTCTAATTTCCATCATGTTTTTACTCTTCCCTTCTTTCCAGGGAGTGAAGCTGATTTCAGCTCTTCAAGAGGCATGTGCAGTATTTTAGTGCCTGAAGTCCACGTGTCTGCTGCTGGAAGCAAAAGATCTTCTTTTTCTCGCAAGTAAGCAAAGCAATTTTTCCTGGGTAGTGCACGTGCTGCTAGTGCAGAGATAGACTGCTGTGTGAGGTCTTGCAGCTAAGACATACAGTATCAGTACTGTGAGTTTTAAAACTGTTTGGGTAACACTGTGCTCTCGGTCAGCACTTCCACTGATGAGAACTGTGATAGGAGAAAGGGAAAAAAAAACGCTGTGTTTGAAGAACCAAAAATGTTTTCATCAGGTCTTTTCACCTAAAATCCAATCCCCTCAAGGCACACATTGGACTTCCTCTTCCTTCTGCATTACCCACCAAGTGCACCCAGGTCCTTGGGCAAAAGTAATCCCACGCATGGGTTTACCTTTACACGAGGCAGGAATAACTGAGACTGTCTTCCCCAGCATATTTCTAATGCGCACTGCAGGGACTTTATCCCCATCTACAGTACGTAGGAGGTTTGATTGGGCAGGGCCAGCCTGCTTGGCAGATCCTCTGGTACTGACTAACCAGGTGGCTTTTGCTAAATGCACGTCCCAGTGTTTGAGAGTTCCACCCCCCATTGCTCTCAGTGTAGTTTTTAGCAATCCGTTGTATCGCTCAGTTTTCCCAGAGGCTGGTGTGGGATCGGGGATCCACTCAGTGCCATGTTCTTTGGCCCAGGCCTCTATGAGGTTGTTTTGGAAATGTGTCCCATTATCTGACTCAATTCTTTCTGGCGTGCCATGCTGCCATAAGACTTGGTCCTCAAGGCCTAAAATGGTGTTCCGGGCAGTGGCATGGGGCACGGCATGAGTGTCCAACCAACCAGTGGCTGCATCCACCATTGTAAGCACATAGTGTTTGCCATGCTGAGTGGGAGCGTGATATAATCAATCTGCCAGGCCTCCCCATATTTGTATTTTGACCATCGTCCTCCATACCAAAGGGGCTTTAACCGTTTGGTTGCTTGATCGTAGCACATGTCTCACATTCATGGATTACCTATGCAATAGCATCCATGGTTAAGTCCAGCCCTCGGTCACAAGCCCATCTATATGTTGCATCTCTTCCCTGATGGCCTGAGGAGTCAAGAGCCCAGTGAGTCATAAATTGTTCACCCTTATGCTGCCAGTCCAGATCCACTCGAGCCACCTTAATCTCAATCCACCTGTTGGTTGTTCTGATGTTCTTCAGTGGCCCAACTCTTGGCTACGTGAGCATCTACATGAGGTACTTTCACAGCCAGGTTCTCTACCCCAGCAGCAATGTCTCACCATCATTCAGCAGCACAGACGGGTTTGCCTCTGCGCTGCCAGTTGCTCTGTTTCCACTGCTGTAACCACCCCCACAGCACATTTGGCACTACCCATGAGTCAATAGAGACAGAGCACTGGCCACCTTTCTCGCTCAGTGATAGCCAAGGCCAGCTGGATGGCTTTCACCTCTGCACACTGACTCAGTAGGCATGGGCCAGGCCCCAGCACGTTGCAGTGAGCTGTGTCTCTCTGGAATTACCCAGGTGACACCATACCTTTTCCAAATATTTTACTAGTTTTTCGGGATTCTGCACCTGTTTGGGAGTGAAGTTCCAGTACACCGGAGGCGCCCACTGTCCTGGGCACTTGCCCATGCTGTCCCACACCCCCAGCCACTCATAATTCTCCAGCCTTGGGGTAGATCTCCTGGTGATACTCTTAAATAGTTAAACAGCTTAACCCTGAACAAAGCCTGAACCATGCAGGAACACGCTGGCTCCCAGCGGTAAGATGACAATGTTAGTCGCAGCATTCCGAGGATATTCAAAATTCCCCAAATTCTCAAACACAGTTGTAAGTAGCCTCAGGACCGACAACTTCATCGTGCCATAAATCAGTGTTACATAGTACAGCAAAACAAAAATCTTAATCCAACTCCCATGGGTGGTGAGCAGCAGCACGGGGACTATATACAGCAAATGAGGTGATGAAATTTTAAGGAGCCAAGTGATTGACATTATGACCAACAATTGATAAGCCAATATAATGAATGCTTCTAACAAACTGCTATGACACACTGGCCAGATCTGCCGTTATCTCAACCCTTCGAGCCCCACGCTGGGCGCCAAAAAGGGCTGTTGTGGTTTGAACTTGGTCGGAGCCAAACACCACGCAGTCAGTCGCTCACCCTTCCCCCATCAGGGGAATGGGGGAAGAGAGTGGAGGGACACCAGGAAAACTCGTAGGTTGAGATAAAAAACCACCAGTTTAGTGATTGTAATAAAACAAAACAATAACAATAATAGAAAGTACAAATGGGTAATGCACAAGGCAACTGCTCACCACCCACTGACTGATACCCAGCCCGCTCCCGGCCAGTGATCCTGACAGAACGGACATACTGCCGTTGCAAAACTGAAAGCAAGAGAGAACACACCTGCTTTATATCCTGAGCATAACATCGTGGGATATGGAACGCTCCAGTGGCCAGTCTGGGCCTGGCACTCCAGCTGTACCCCTCCCAACTCAAGAAAATTAACTCTATCCCAGCTGAAACCAGGACACTGTTGTAGCAGATTAAACATACTCTGTCAGTGTGTGAGAGAACTGGACACAGGCGAGCAAACGCCTCAGGTGACCGCAAAGGAGACATGGGGCAGTCTGGAGTGTTTCTGTCAAGATCAAAGCAGAAGGTCCGGGGGCCATGCCAGGGTGTGTGAACACTCTGGGATGAGCCTGAGGGTACAGGAATCTCCTGAGGGGACATGATGGGGGCCTGGGGGCACCCCGAGAGGAGCCATGGCCCAATGGCAATCTGGGTCCCTACCCTCTGCAGCGGAACCCCTGCCCCACCTGGCCTGGGTGACGTGTCATAATGTGACCCCCCTTTGTGACACGCCCCCTTTGTGACATGTCACCCCACGGCACCGTATCTAAGCAACGCAGCCCCACAGCGTCTGACAAGAGGGGGAAGGGACAGGGCAGGAGCGCAGCGAGGACACTCCTGAGCACAGCCCACATCTTTCCCCACCGCCCCCAGCGTTTCCCTTAAGCTGAACCCCACCACTGTCCCTCAACCACTTTCCTCCATTTTTGAGGATGGCAGAGAGACCCCCCAGCAGCCCCAGGATGGTTTGGGAGGAGGTGGGTGCTCCCCAGGAGAGCAGCTCTCTGCCAGAGCCCCATGCCATGGTCCAGCCACTACAGATCGGTGAGTAGAGGGCTCCCCAGGGCTTGCTTGATGCCGGGACCCCGTTTCCTCGGCATGGTGCCATTTAAAGCACTTTTCGCCATCTGGGAGGCTTGTTGACGAAGATGGCGTGTCCTACCGACTCTTCCATGTTTCCATGTAGGCGAGACACTGCCGGAGGAGAATCCAGAGCACCCAGAGCTCCAACCAAGACAGGATTCTGCGAGCACCTGGTTACTTTCTTCGCTTGGCAGCAGCCACATGACAATGGTAATGAGCTCCCCCCTCGCAGGGACCCTTGTCCATGGCATCAGCTTGTGCAAGCAAAGGGACCCAGGGATGGTTGAGCTGCTCAGCCATGCAGCACCATCGGCATGCTCGGAGTGACACATCTTCCCCCCCCATCCCTCCTCCTGTAGGTGTTTGGCAATTACCTCCAGCCTTCTCAGAGGATGGACGTTCTCCTTGTGGCCATCGAGGCCTTGACGGCAGACAATGTCCATGACAGGCAGACGGGCAGAGACATTGTGGACATGGCCATGAGAGACCCAGAGTCCTGGCTGATGGATGTAAGTGCCCCGTGGCTGGACTGTCCTCCTGTGTCAAGACATGTCAAGTCTTGTTCTTCCCTCCTGCCCTAACCCAGCTCTCTCAGGTACCCGAAACCATTTCAAGGCAGCAGGGAGGGGTGGGAACAGCAGCATCATCCTTACCCACGTCCCCTCCAGGTGCCAAAAATTATGAGATACATCCACAAAAATGTGGAGCACATCCGCACGGAGCCAGCCCGGAACAGCCTGGACTCACTGTTGCTGCTGCTGACCAGGTGGAGCCCCAGTGAGGTGGTCAGGAGCCTGTTGGACATCTCTCCAACGTGTGACAGGTACCGGCCCCGACAGCCTTGAGGGCTCGTTCCCCATGGGGAGAGTGGCCCAGAGACTCTCTGGCTGCCAGACCCACGGAAAACTGCAGGATATCCCCAAGGAGCAGGGCTCTCCATCCCACCACGCTTCCAATGCTTCAGCCAGAGCCGGCCAAAGCGGAGCCCCTGCCCCATGAGGAACAGAACCTCACCCCACTCTGCCTCCCCGGGCACCCCGAAATGAGGGGGGTGGGCAGGGGCAGGGCCCAAAGGAGCTGAGGTAGTCCGACTGACCGAGTTTGCTCTGGGTCCGCAGCGCTGCCAAGGCCATGTGGGAGGTAGTGATCTCCGTGCCCTGGGATTTGTCAGAGCTGCTCGGCATGCTGCAGGACTGGCGGCTGCGCGGGGTGTTCAGCTCTGCCATGGAGGACGCCTACATCTACCCCTGGGCTGTGAGTGACCCACGCTCAACCCCAGCGCTTTGTCCTCCTCCTCCCCCTGCTCAGCACCAGCCAGACCCCCGTGCCACATGCTTGGGCCCACCCCATGCTGGTTTGGCCCCACCAAGCCTGTCCCGGCACAGGCAGCACTTTGCCCTCCCCCCTGCCTGCATCCCCCTGCCCAGCTCTGCAGCCTGGAGACCCCGGGAAGGGGCAGAAACCAGAGTCAAGGCAGTTGCTGGTCCTGGGTCAGAGACGTGGGGACTCTGAGGTGGCTTCAAGGGGAGAGGAGACACTTGCCATGGACCGTGCTGGTGGCGGGGAGGGAACCCCACAGCTCTGCTGGTCTCTCACCACTGTCTCCATTTTAGTTCCTGGTCTGCGCTGACATTGACGTGGAGGAGTTTGCTACCTTCTACAAAGCCCAGAGGTACCTGAGATGTCCCAGCCCAGAGATGCATTCACTGGTGCTCTCAGGCCTCATCATGCTCTCGAAAACACCTGAAATGGTGAGCGGGGGGTCGGCAAGGGGAGCCACATCGGCAGCTGGGGGCTGGGGTGGTGGGAGGGCTTTCACTGCTTCACAAAAAGGCAACGGTGTGTTTCATACAGGCCAGAAAAATGCCGGTGCTGCTGCCTGATGTACTGGAGACCCTGATGGATGCCAACGCCGATGTCAAGAGGAAGGTTCTGGTGTTGTTCATCAACGTGATGGGTCACATGAAGAGGGAAGAGGCCAACCTCATCTCCCTGAGGCTGGTGGAGCAGCTCCTGCCCCTCTTCCATGATGTAAGGCTGTCATGGGAGCCTGAGCCGAGGCGATGGCTGCAAGATGGCTGCCCTTCAGTGCGGCCATGCGGGAAGCATTTGGGCAGGGGTCCCCCCCTTGCTCCTCTTGCGTAGCCTTTTGGGGCTCTTCCCCTCCCCGCTCCTCTTCCAGGGCCTTTCAGGGCTCTGGGGCCGTTGAGCCGCAGCTGCAGATCTGGCCAACGGCTCCTGCATTCAGGATCCGACCCCAGAGCAGCTCCTCTCCCATCAGCCACACTAACGCCCCTGCTCACTGTGGGCAGGGTGCTGAGCTCCCTCCGTCCTCTTCCCTGCCAGGAGTCCAGCCAGCTGCGGGAGGCCTCCATCCGCCTCTTCAAAGATGTGATGAAGACTGCAGTGGGGAGAAACAAGAAAATAATGGTGAAGACAGTGCAGAGTGTCCTGATCCCACTGTTCTTCCATATGAGTGACCAGATTGACAGCGTGGCCGAGGTGCAGTGACCAGTGATTGGTGTTGAGGGGAAGGGCGTGCTGACACCACGGGGGTGGCCTGGGTGTGAGGGTCCCTCTGCACTGGTCCCACTGCTGCAGAGCTGGATGGGGAGGTGAGGTCCCCCCCAGCCCACAGGAAGGGTCCCTGCAGCCCGAGCATGAGCAGGGCCAGAGAACCTGGCACAGACAGTTCCCTGCTCAGTCAGGGCCAGCTCCCAGAGCGCGGGATGGCCCCTGGAATGAAGGGGGACCCAATCCTGGGATCACCCTGTCCCCCCAGCTCAAAGACAGGCCCAGAAGAGGAGGATGTCAGGTCTCCTTCCCTGGGCTCTGGTGACATCTCCCAGCCTCTTCTTCTCCACAGGCTTCCCGGGACACCCTCAGCGCCTGTGGAGAGTTCCTGGGCTGGAGGAGGCTTAG
Source organism: Strix uralensis (assembly GCF_047716275.1). Lineage (NCBI taxonomy): Eukaryota > Metazoa > Chordata > Aves > Strigiformes > Strigidae > Strix > Strix uralensis. Next base: position 732,681 of record NC_133983.1, on the reverse strand, counting down.
CTCCGTGGCCAAGACATGGCAGACACACCTGATTGGAGAGTGCTTGGTGAGGACAATCCCCAAAGCCCAGGGCTGGCTGGACGGGGGCTGCGTGCCTGGGGCAGGGGGCACCCCTGGGGATGGCTGTGCTGCTCTGCATCGCTGCCCTGCTCCAGCCCAGCTCCTCCAGCTGCATCCTCCTTCCCTGCCCTCCAGCACGCACCCCCCAAGGGCTCTTCTCCAGGAGACCCCAGCCCATCTGGGCCCTGGCAGTGGGACGAGGGGTCTCAGTACCCCCAGCCCCCTCTGCCTGCAGCGCTTTCTGGCCCTCAGCCCCACGGGGCTCCTGGCTGGGAGATGGGAGTCTCTGGGAGGGAGCGGTGGTCCTGGCAGGAGGGACTGGTCCGGACGGCTGCGGAGGGTCCGTACCAGCCCCGTGCCCTTGTGCTCCCTCAGCTAACGTGCAACAGGAGCAGGGCAGACAATTATCTGCTCCAGAGCCTGCCCTACCTGAAGGACCCTCAGGCCACCGTGAGAGAGGCGGCCGTCAGGTTCATCGGTGAGTTCCCAGGGACCCATTTCTGGCCGCCCGGCCCCAGTCCCCACTGGTGGGCTCGCTGGGGGTCTTGCTGGGTCCCACCACCCTCGGGAGCTGTCCTTGCCGGGGGACAGCCCTGCCGAGGGGGAGCAGGGCTCTGACATTAGCTCTGTGCCCCAGGTCTTGCTGCACGACACCGGAGGATCCTCAGCCAGGAGAAGCTGTGGCAGATCTGCGACGGTGAGTAGGGGACAGAGCCCGGGCAGGTGCTGCTGTGCCCAGCCCTGCTCCAGGAAAACACTTCAGGGACAGATGAGCAGTTTCAGGAGGTTTTTTTCAAGAGCAGTTTCACAAAGTTGTTTGTGTCTTTACACATAGGTTACCATATCTCTTCTAGTAAGGTCTTGAAATTGGAGGAATTTTGTTTTCTCACCAAAAAGGAAGGGAATTTGTGGGGAAAGACAGAAGGCTGATGATGTCCAGACTCCACATTGTGATACTCAGATCAATACACGAGCTCGTTGAGGCCGCACACAACTCTAGACTAGCTCGTATGGCAAACGAAAAAATGACTCTGTGGCCTGGCCCAGTCCTGACATCTTTTGTGTGTTGAGGGCACACAGGTCATTCCTGAGCAGCTGCTTCAGCCGCTCTGGTTGTCTCACTGGTCCTCCTGGCCAGGGAAGGAGATGGATGGGGCTGGCATGGGCTGGAGGGAGGTCCTGGGGGTCCCTGCGGGCAGTGGGGGTTCAAGTCTGCTCTGCTCCCTTCTCTTGCAGCGCTCCTGCCCTTGAGGAAAGACAATGAACTCTCTGTCAGGTCCCTGGCAGCCGAGACCTTCTCGGTCCTGACAACAGAGCAGAGGCCGATATCAAGATGGAGCCTGCGGTCGCTGTGCTGCTGGCCCTGGTGAGCCTCAGAGAGACCAAATCCTCTGGAAAAATGCTGTACTTGAACAATTATTTTTTTTTAAATAAAGCTGGAGCCACAAGCCACTGGGACTGCATAGCTTCCTTCACATGGGGACCACCTTGAGTGTGCTGAGCAGGGTCCCTCCTGGACTCTGCCGCTGCCCCTAGGACCGCACACCCGGAACCAGGGTGTCCCGCGAGACCACAAAGCCCGGAGGGGAGGAGGAGGAGGGAAGCTTTAGCCCATCCTGCCCCTCCCAAGACACCTCAGGGCACGAAAAGGCACCTGTGCGCCAAGCTGGCACGTTGCCATTTGTCCCAGCACCAAAATCCTATCTCGTACTGGGGAGCTGGGCTGGTTTTGACTGGGCACTGGTTAGCTGCTAGAACATTCTGGGGTCAATTGGGGAATTCTGGGGTCCAAAGAGAATTTTGGGGCAAAAGTGGGGGGCTTTTGGGGGTGCTGGTGCAGATTTTGGGGTAAAACTGTGGGATTTTGAGATTCAAGATAGATTTTGGGATGAAAAACAGGATTTTTGGGGGTGCTGAGGCTGATTTGGTGTCAAACTGGGAAATTCTGGGATCAAAAGAGGGAGATTTGGGAGTCAAAAATGGGAGATTTGGGGGTCAGACGTGGAAATATTGTGGTAAAATTGGGGGATTTGATGGTGAAACATGGATCCTGGGGCCATGGATGATTTTGGGGTGAAAAGGGGGTTTGGGGGTCTCACCCCACAGCACCCAGATGAGGGTGGCCCCGGTGACGGTGGCAGCACTGTCCCCCACCCCCACAGCCTGGAGGACCAGCTGGGTGGCCAGGGCGCCTGTCAGGGTCTGCACAGCGCCTGCCCAGTGCTTCCAGTCACCCCCAGTTACCTCCCAGTTACCTCCACCTGCCTCACCTCCCTCCCAGCTACTTCCCAGTCTTTCTCCTTAACCCCCAGACACCTCCCAGTAGTCCCCCACCACATTCGATTACCAGTGACCCCCAGCCCATCCCAGTGCTCCCAGTTACCACCCAGTTACCCCCACCTACACCACCTCCCTCCCAGTTACCTCCCAGACTCTCCCAGCACTGCCCCAGCTCTTCCCAGTGGCCCCCAACCACCTTCCAGTGTCTCCAGTCCTCTCCTGGTGTTCCCAGGTCATCCCAGTGCCCCTGAGTTCCCTCCCAGTAGCCCTCAGCTGCCTCCCAATTACCTCCTAGTAACCCCCAACCCATCCCAGTACTCCCAGTTACCACCCAGTTACCTCCCAGTACCCCATGCCCACACTGCCTCCCTCTCAGTTACCTCTCAATCCCCCCAGGTCCCTCCTAGTAGCCCCCAGCTGCCTCCCAGCACCCTCCAGTCCCCTCCCAGCACCCCTTCTGGTGACCCCCAGCCCCCTCTCAGTTCCTCCCAGTACTTCCAGTTGCACCTGGAGTACCTCCCAGGACTGGTACTGGAGGTAGTCGGGGCTGATGCTCTCGGGGTACACCTGAGGCAGCAGCATCTGCTGAGGGGGGACACATGGAGGGGGGGGATCAGGTACCCCTAGGACCCTCAGGGACCCCAAATCACCCCTGTGACCTCACCCATCTTCTGCCCCCTGCCCTGGTCCCTCCAAAACCCCCTTAGCCCCTGCCCAAATCCTACTGGCCCCCCAGTTCTCCTTTTTTCCCCCCAAGATTCCAATAGTCTCCCCGGAACCTACCGGCCGCCCCTTCTCTCCTTCCTCCTCCAGACTGTGGAGCACCTGATGGGGAACGTGCTTGTGCCTCCTCCTCTGCCCCTCGGCGTGACGAGCTGGACACCAGCTGGGTCCCCGCTTCCCGCGCAGCCTCTGCACCCGCTCACAGCTGTGATGCTCCTCCTGCTTGGAGCGCAGGAGGGATCTACCCGAAGTAAATACCCAATAAATGGGCTTGTTTTAAGAAATTCTGTGTCCGTGAGTGTCTGGGCAGCACTGTGCTGGGGAATGTCACCCCTTGGCTCCATCTCTGCTCTGTAACAAACAGATGAAGTTTGTTGTTGAATTTACATTTGCAGTGGTTACACTCAGACGTTCAGTGCCTCCTTCTCTTCTTTCTCTTCTTCTGGTGTTCTCCACATCCCCTCCTCCCCGCCTCCTTTCCCACAGCCCAGACCACCTCTGTCCTTGCTCCAAAGGCCGCCGCTGAAATCAGCTGTTCCATCCCCGGGTCGGGCTCTTCCTGGCTGAGATCAACCCACCACAAGTGGTTCCCTTCTTTCCTCAGGGAAGGAGCACAGAAGGCACAAACAAAACCAATCCTATTGGTAACGAGCAGAGTGCCAGCAGGAAAGGGTCTCTGAAATTCAGTGATGTGTGCAAATCTAGACGACATCTCTGTCCCCAAATGAGAATTAATGCATTATGTGGTGATTCATACACGTATAGTGACTGATTAGAAGATTTTGCCACCTCTTGGGTGCCCGCTTAAACTACATCTCAAGTGAGGGGAGGTTGCTGCAGGCGCAGCACTGCCCTGTAGGACCCCCGCACCCAGAAAGAGGGGGGAAGGGGGCCTCCCACTTAGGGCTACCCACTCCCTCAGAACCCCCTTTCCCAGGGTCCCCATTCCCCCCAGCACCCCAAAACTCCCATCGGGGGGGAGGGGAGGGGTGTTGTACACAGTGCTGCCCTAAGGGACCCAGGCCTCTGGGAGGGAGGAGTGGGTGGCCAAGGGGGGTCAGGGGGATTTGGGGCACAATCCCCCTCCCCAAATTGCCAAATTCCACCCCCCCTGCTGCTCACCGAGGGCGAGGCAGGAGCAGACCCACTGCAGCACCACCGCAGTCTGGAGCTGGTGACGAAGGGAGAGCTGGAGTGGGGCCAAGTGAAGGGGCATGGCCGGGGGGACACTGGGACTGGGGGGGGGGTCAGTGGGAGCAGGGAGGGGCACTGGAAGCTGGAGAAAGAGGGGTGGGGAACTGGGAGCTGCTGGTTTTATTGGAGCTGGTCCCACCCTGTGTCCACCCCAACCCCTGTTCTCCCCTGGGCAGGGGTCAAAGGGCTGGATAACGGTGGGGCTTGTGCAAGTGGATGTGCAAAGGCTGGGGCTTGTGTAAAGGTTTTTGTGAGCTTTGGGGCTGGGGAAAGGCTCGTGCAACGTTTGGGACTTGTACAAATGCATGTGTAAAGGCCTGTGCAAAGTTTGGAGCTTCTGCAAAGGCCTGTGCAATGCTCAGGCTTGTACAAACGCACGTGCCAGTTTTGGTATGGTGCAAATGCAGGTGCAACACCTGGGACTTGTGCAAAGCCCCGTGCAAGCCCTGGTGCGTGTCCAAGAGCCCTGGGACATGGGAGAGCAGGGATACACCACGGAGCACTGGGGGGCACTGGGATGAACTGCTGGGCACTGGGCAGCTCTGGGGGAAACTGGGATGAACTGGGATGAACCAGGGGGCACTGGGAGTTTATTGGGTTATTAACAATGTTAACAATATTCTCCTGTAATTCCTGACAGTGTCACAGAAAGAACTCTTCAGCTTTACCATCTGCACCTCCTTGTCTGGATTCACAAAGAAATCATATGGTAATTCCTAGTAATTATGAAAATTAATCAGAAAATAATACTGAAGAAAGTAACAATCACAGCTGAAAAAGAGAGTTAAATAAAGGAAGGCATGAAATGAGCAAAAAGTGCCTCAGCTCTTGGAAGCTGTTCCTACACACCATGCTTGTATACTAATCATCTGAGAGATCAACATCAGAGGAATTCCAAATTCTCTTTCAATGTTATGTCTACAAGAGAACCCAAAATATTCCAGTTCATAAGGTAACGTATAACAAATTAATTCCACAGCATCATCCTGAGGAAGAAAAGAAAAAGAAAACTAAAAGGATTTCAAGCACTGAATATGATTTGAGGGAATAAAGATTTTTGAATTGAAAAGAGAAGAAAAAAGAAGTCTGGCACCAAACAGTTGAGAGAGCTTCTATATAACAGGGAGCACAACAAAGGCAGATGAACCAGGTCAGTATAAACCAGACAATTGTTGCTTCCCTTTGAGACGAGCAAAATACCACAGAGACATTACAAAAGAAAGTATTCTGATACTGAAGAGCTCTGGTTTGTCACGTCAAGCATCAGGCACCCCAGCAGTGGGTGGCTGTGAAAGGCATGTGGACAGAGATAATTCAGTGGGCACAGGGAATGCGGGAGAGGAAAGCTCACAGACAGACGCCAGAGGATGACAGCTTGGGCATTTGTTGCCAGGCTGAGAGAAGGCCGAAACACATGACAGAGAGAACTGAAGGGAGGTGCTTTTCCATTTCTTGGGTTTGCTTCTCAGTCAGAATGGAGCCGGGGAGACGCACAGCTTCAGCACTTTGTTTCTGCAACTGTCTGCAAAGTCCACACAACATGTGTGTATAGTATGTATATGTACATATATGTATATACTACATGTGTATATATGTATGGTATATACATATATGTATATACTATACACATATATATGTATATGTGTATAGTGAACCCCCAAAAAACCCACATATGCTGCTGGTAGATTCACTTTCAGTCTTTTGCATTTCCTTTTACCTTCCCCACCACCACTTCTGAAGCAGCACAGGCACTGTGCAGTTGCTGCTTTATTTCCTTCACCACCACCACCGTCCAGCTGCAACATTTTCTTCCAGTTCCAGCAGAGATCACACCTGCGCTGGGCAGCACAGACTGGCCAAGAGCACAGACACATCAAACCAGTGATACCAACCTGCCTGTGCAGCATCCGCCACCAGAAGCCATAAACAGGAACAGCAGCAACAACTGTAGTGTCACTGCAGTCAGACACGAGACCTGGATCAATCTGTCTGTGTTTGTAACACAGCAAACTGCACTACACCAGTAAAGAGAGCAATCTCATCTTCATAAGGATTAGAGGTCTTTTCCAAACAAGAAAAAGCATGTTTGGGTTATCTTCTTCCTGAGAGTTTTCAGTAGAAAAATTAACATTCACCAGTTTACCTATTTCTACACATAACAGAGCATGGCAGAAATATGAATTCTAATGCAATTATTTTTGTGAAGAGAAGAAATATCCCCAAACACTTGCTATACATCTTTAATAGAAGAGATAGAAAGTACTGCAAAGCACAGGGCCAAGCTCTCTGCTCTAGTCAAGAAAAAATCTTCCCATCTCTACAGTTGCTCCATAACTGTCCTCAGAGTTTGTCCCCTCCTCAGAAACACAAACTTCCAGTCACTCGCAAATACAAAGTACTGACCTGAGTGAACCACAGTCATTCCAAAATTATTTCCCCAGGGCAAATTATATCCAGTAAGGAAGCTGCAGGTAATTTCCAGAAGTTACCAAGGAAGTTCCACCCTCCCTTTTGGTCACCTCGTAAGGGAGGAACGGCTTCTCTGGGCCAGAGGAGCAAGGCTCTGCTTTTATTTATTTTCTGACATGAACAAAACCTGCTTAGGGATGTAGAGCTCCAAAAAATTAATTTCTATAATGCTATCCAGGTTGTACTTCCTCTCTCTCTGCCTCCAGTATCACCGACACAAGGACACCCCACGTTCTCTCTCACACGCACACTGGAGACGCTTGTTGCAGAGACAAACCCCTGCAGATGAGTAAAGCCTCAGCTCCTCGTGGAGGCAGATCCGATGCAGCAGTCCTGCCATCCAGACCCCTCTCAGCACAGGCCTCCCAACAGCTCTTCAGACACCCCAGCAGAATTCCTACTTCTCATTTCTGACACAGCCATCCACAAACCCCCACCTCTGACTCCACTCACCCATACACCATAAATTCTCTCACGCAATTTGGGTCCAAAGAAGTGACTGCAGAAGCCTGGACCTTAAGTACTAAATTCACTTGTTTGGTGCACAAATGCCACCGAGCTCATGGACAGACTCCATGTTCTGAGCTTCACTTTCACTGGAAGCTTAATAAGTGCCTCTTTTTTAGGGTCTGAAGTGAAAGTTGACCCTCAGTCCGTGAGCGGCTGAAGCTGGGACAGCGACACGCTGTGCATCCAGCCAGCCAGGGCTGGATGTGATCCTGGGGCCTGGAGAGGAAGCGTTTGAACCTCAACAAGCTGAGAATGGAACTGCTGCACAGGTCAGGAGCAAAGTGCTATTGGCACTTTTTAGAAGAGTGAAATACTCTTGTGTTAGTGTTTCGGATCGCCAACGGGAAGAAAATATATATACCTGTCACAGTTACATTGGCAGGGATTTTGTTATTCCTTTCCTCTGGGCTTTTAAATTCTGGAAATAAATTCAAACTTTTAATTAGGCTTTGATGCCATAAAAATTTTATGATGCCATAAAAATTAGACAAACTCTGCCCTAAGCTCTGGCAGGAGAAGCAGCCCAGGCAGTTTTTCTCTTGGGCTCTGTCTGCCATCAGCGATGGGATTCAACCATAAAATGGCTCCTTCCCCCACACCAATATCTCACCCCGTGCCGCAGTAGGGATGGGAAGCTGCTCCCAGTGCCCAGCCAAGGCCATCTGGCAGCAGAGCAGTTTCCTTTAGGCCTTTCCCAGCAATCCCAGTCTCATTCCAGAATCCATCGGAAGCAGTTTGTAATTAAAGGTACCTGCTGGAGATACCTCACGGGTTCAGGGATTTACAGTGAGAGAGGCAAAATGTAATTAAAATGGCCAGATGAGGCTGGGTCGCTCCTCCACCAGGACAGTGCTGAAGGACGTTGCCTTTCCAGCCCCAAACCACTGCTCCCCCCCCACCCCCCCCATTTCAGTTTCCCCGGGAATTTAGCACCAAGAGCCACTGGACAGCCCGAGGGGGGGGGGCAGCAGCCCCTTTGGTGCTGTTCCCACCCCCAACCGACCCTCTCCCTCAGGCACCAGAGGGCGGTTCCAGTGCAGCCACCTCCAGCCAGGAAATGCGCTGTGCTGGCCGGATTTCAGTCACATGAAGCGTTTTTGGTCAAGAAAAGGGCCAACGCAGGCCCAGCGCACACTCTGCCAACCCCGACGCCGGGCACAGGCCTGACCAGGGGCAGAGGCGGGCGAGCGGCCCTGCAGGAAGGGCTGTGGGTGCCAGCACCAGCAGGGCCTGGGGAGCTGGAGAGCAGAGGGATGCCGGGAGCTGGAGCAGCCCCAGGCCAGGCACCGGCTGGGCTCTGCCTGTGAGGAGCCAGGCAAGGCCCAGCAGAAGAGCCTGTGCAGGGCCCGTCGGGAAAGGAAAGGGAACTCGTGGCACTGACACCCCCAGGAAATTTTGTCAGACCTCTGCGGTTCGATCACTCTAAAGAGCATTTCATCCCTGCAGCGTGTTGGGATGTGGGTAAAGCTCACGGGAGGGATGTTCCAGCCACACGTCAGCTGGGACAGCCTGTGATGTGATGAGCACGGCGACGTCCCTGCAAGGAAATCCGCCACAGGCTACGGCAGAGAACTGCAGGAGCTCAGCGAGGGCAGGAGGAAGGAGGTCTCTGCCGAAAGCACCTGAGAAGGGTCTTGTAGGGAATGGGGCCCACGCTCACAAAAAGGTGTTGGATTCATGAGCTCATCTCAAGTGCATCTATACCAATGCACCAGTATGAGCAACAACCAGGGGGAGCTTGAGGCCATGATGCAGCACGAGAACTATGACATAGCAGCTATAACAGACACGTGGTGGGATGCCTCACACGACTGGAGTGCTGCAATAGATGGCTACAAACTCTTCAGGAGGGATAGACAGGGAAGGAGAGGTGGTGGAGTGGCTCTGTATGTAAGAGAATGCTGTGAGAGCTCAGAAATCAAGTATAGTGATAACAGGGTTGAGAGTGTTTGGATTAGGTTAAGGGCCAATAGAGCAGATCTTGCGGTGGGAGTCTGCTATAGACCCCCCAACCAAAGCAGTGAGGGGGATGAAGCTTTCTATTAACAGTTGGGAGAAATCTCGCGGTCACTTGCCGTTGTTCTTGTGGGGGACTTTAACCTCCGGGTATCTGCTGGGATCACAGCACAGCAGAGGGAACAATCCAAGAGGTTCCTGGAATGTGTGGAGGATAACTTCCTCACACAGCTGGTGAGTGAGCCGACCAGGGGAGGTGCCCTCCTGGACCTGATTCTTGTGAACAGGGAAGAGCTTGTGGGGGAGGTAAAGGTTGGAGGCCGTCTGGGGTGCAGTGATCATGAGATGATTGAGTTTTCGATCCTTGGAGAAACAAAGAGAGGGGTTTAGTAAAACTGCCACCTTAGACTTCCGCAGGACAGACTTTGACCTGTTCGAAAGACTGATTAACAAAATCCCTTGGGAGGCTGCCCTGAATGAAATGGGAGTCCAGGAAGGCTGGACATACTTCAAGAGAGAAGTCTTAAAGGCACAGGAGCAGGCTGTTCCCGTGTGCCGGAAAACAAGCAGGAGGGGAAGGAGACCAGCCTGGCTAAACAGGGACCTTTGGCTGGATCTCAAGAACAAAAGGAGAATCTATGACCTGTGGAAGAGGGGCCAGGTCTCTCATGAAGACTATAAAGATGTAGTGAAGCTATGCAGGGAGAGCATTAGGAGAGCCAAAGCACAGCTAGAGCTCCACTTGGCTACAGCTGTTAAGGATAATAAAAAATGTTTCTATAAATTCATTAACAGCAAAAGGAGGATTAGGGAAAACCTCCCTCCTTTACTGGATGCAGAGGGAAACATGGTAACTAAGGATGAGGAAAAGGCTGAGGTGCTCAGCGCCTACTTTGCCTCAGTCTTTAGCAGTGGAACTGGCTGTTCCCTGGACACCCAGCCTCATGAGCTGGGAGATGGGGAGGGGAAGCAGACTGAGGTCAGCACAGTTGAAGAGGAGGTGGTCAGAGACCTGCTACACCACTTGGATGCACACAAGTCTGTGGGACCGGATGGGTTACACCCAAGGGTGCTGAGGGAGTTGGCAGATGTGCTCGCCAAGTCGCTGTCCATGATTTACCTAAAGTAATGGCTGACTGGGGAGGTCCCATTGCACTGGAGGGTGGCAAATGTGACACCCATCTACAAGAGAGGCAGAAAGGAGGATCCAGGAAACTATAGAGCTGTCGGTCTGACCTCGGTGCCAGGGAAGGTCATGGAGCAGGTCATCTCGAGTGCCATTAAAAGTCATATGATGGACAGCCAGGGGATCAGGCCTAGTCAGCATGGGTTTATGAAAGGCAGGTACTGCCTGACAAACCTGATCTCCTTCTATGACAAGATGACCCGACTGTTGGACGAGGGAAAGGCTGTGGATGTTGTCTACCTGGACTTTGGAAAAACATTCGACACAGTTCCCCATAGAATTCTCACAGAAAAACTGGCTGCCCATGGCCTGGATGAGTGAACGGTCTGCTGGGTCAAGCACTGGCTGGATGGACGGTCCCAGAGAGTGGTGGTCAATGGAGCTAAACTCAGCTGGTGGCCGGTCACAAGTGGTGTTCCTCAGGGCTCGGTGTTGGGACCATTTCTGCTCAACATATTTATTGATGATCTCGATAAGGACACAGAGTGTATCATCAGTAAGTTCGCAGATGACACCAAGTTAAGCAGGAGTGTCGATCTGCATGAAGACAGGGAGGCTCTACAGAGAGTCTGGACTGGTGTTGGATCAGTGGCCAATGTCAACGGGATGAGCTTCAACAAGGCCAAGTGCCAGGTCCTGCACTTGGGCCACAACAGCCCCCTGCATGGCTACAGGCTCAGGGAGGTGTGGCTGGAGCTGTCTGGAAGAGCAGGATCTGGGGGTTCTCATTGACAAGCAGCTGAACATGAGCCGGCAGTGTGCCCAGGTGGCCAAGAAAGCCAACGGCATCCTGGCTTGGATTAGAAATAGTGTGACCAGCAGAAGCAGGGAGGTGACAGTCCCCCTGTGCTCTGCACTGGTGAGGCCACACCTGGAGTGTTGTGTCCAGTTTTGGGCACCTCAATACGAGAGAGATCTCGAGGTGCTGGAGCAAGGGCAGAGGAGGGCAACGAGGCTGGGGAAGGGCCTGGAGAATAAATCCTGTGAGGAGCGATTGAAGGAGCTGGGACTGTTCAGTGTGAGGAGGAGAAGGCTGAGGGGAGACCTCATCACTCTCTACAGCTCCCTGAAAGGACATTGTAGAGAGGTTGGTGCTGGTCTCTTCTCACAGGTGATTAGTGACAGAACAAGAGGGAACGGCTTTAAACTGCAACAGGGGAGGTTCAGACTGGACGTGAGGAAAAAATATTTCCCAGAAAGAGTGGTCAGAGAGTGGAACAGGCTGCCCAGGGAGGGGGTGGAGTCACCATCCTTGGATGTGTTTAAGGGTTGTTTGGATGAAATGCTGGGGGATATGGTGTAGGGGAGAACTTTGTAGAGTAGGACTGATGGTTGGACTCCATGATCTCAAGGGTCTTTTCCAACCTGAATGATTCTGTCATTCTGTGATTCTTCTCGTGTTCTCCACAACCCCTCCTCCTTGCCTTCTTTCCCACGGCCCCAACCACCTCTGTCCTTACTTCAAAGGCCGCCGCTGAAATCAGCTGTTCCATCCCTGAGTTGGGCTTTTTCTGGCTGCCGGGCATCTGGCTGAGATCAATCCACCACACGCGGGTCCCTTCTTTTCCTCAGGGAAAGGGCACAGAAGGCAGAAACAACAATTGTATTAGTGACGAGCAGAGTACCAGCAGGCAAGGATCTCTGAAGGTCAGAGATGTGTGAAAATCTAGAAGATGGCTCTTTGTCCCCAAAATGAGAATTAAAGCGTTGTGTGGTGATTCGTACATGTATAATGACCGATTAGAAGATTTTGTCATCACTTGGGTGAGCGCTGAAACTACATCTCAAGTGAGGGGAGGTTGCTGCAGGTGCAGCGCTGCCCTGAAGGACCCAGGCACCCAGGAAGCGGGTGAAAGGGGACCTCCCGCTTAGGGCTACCCTACCTGCAACGTCTGGGACTTGTACAAATGCGTGTGCAAACGCGTGTGCAAAGTTTGGAGATTGTGCAAAGGCCTGTGCGATGCTGTAAGGGACTGTGTTGGACTGTGTTTGTCTCAACATTGCTGCTGCACCACCACCACTTCCTGGCCTCAGCATCCTGTCGCTGTGGAGCAGTACGCTCTGAAGGAGATGAACTGTCCCCAACGAAACCACGACATCTGCCCGAAATGAAACAACAACATCCTTGGCAGTGCCTACCAAGCTGTACCTGCACACGAGCCAGGTGGAGAGGAAATCAGGGTGAGGAAGATGTGCGGAGGCTGAAGGCACCGCAGGTCGCCCCCCCGCCAGTACGACCACCGTGAACACCTGGGCATACGCGCATGGAGGACCACGGGGCGGCACGTATTACAATGAGCTCCGTGGAAATGGGCAGGCTCTTGGGAGAAATCGTGGGGACTAGGACAATAAAAGGACTGTGTACTCCTCTCTTGGGACTCTTGTCATCACCCTTGTTCTCTTGGAGCTTGAAGCACCATCACCTGCACCGAGACCGAGCCAATGGTACATCGCTGGATTCGTGCTGGTGATAATTAGCTGCATCTCTACCGTCTTCTTGCTTAGGGATTCTGACTTTTCCTTTCTTTTCCTCTCTGTCCTATCGCTGTTATCAGTTGTTATAGAAAATAAAGTTCACAAGGTTGTATGGCATCTGACCTTGTTTGTGTCTTAATCTCGCTCTTGGGATCATTTAAGAACCCGCCCCGATATCGGATCGGGACATTTTAAATTGGCGTCACGGACAGGATCCCTAGAGATGAGAGAGCTGTACTACTTTGCTGTGTTGGATGCAAACCTCTCAGGATGAAATAACCCCCTTTGTGTTACACTAAGGTGTGACCTCCTGAGAGTGAATAGGGGAAACTTGCATACCAAGGTGTTGCCCTCTCAGGACGATAATCCCATTTACATTGGTTTTGTGTTAGATTCAGATCTGGCCTCCTGGGAGAGAAAAGGGGAAATTTGACATTAAGGTGTGACCCTCTCAGGACGATAAGCCCTTTTCATTAGGAAAAGGAAAAAGAATGGCCGCCCAGAAGGCAGACAATGCTTGTGATGATATGCCCTCATGGGCTGAAGGAATAGATAAATTATATGATCTTTTGGAGAAGCCCTGATCTTGGCCTCACTCCAGGGACAAGATTGGGCGAAAAACCATTGGTTTCAACCACAGAGTGTGGTGGATAGGATAAGGGTATTGCAGAAGGAAACTAAGGTTAGGAGGAGGAAAGGAAAAGCTATATTTTGTGCAGTGTTGGGAGCAAGTCTGGCAGCTGCGGTGGCAGAGAGAAAGCAGAAGTCTTGTCAAGCTGATACTGTAATAGACTCCCTGCAGATGGTCATACAGGCCCTGCAGGAACAATTGAAAGAAACCAAAGAATTGCTAGAGGAGGAAAGGAACCAAAATGTGATATTAAAGGAGGAGTTGAGGGAGCAACTTTTGAGGGAGACGGATACACTGGCGGAGGCACAAGTGAAGCTTTTGGAGAAGGGGATACAGCAAATTTATCCCCAAGGAGATTTGCAGAAGGCAAAAGAAACCGTAGAAAGCCTCCCCCATATGTAACCGCTGGTTAAAACAGAGTATGTGTACGAGGACGATAGTGATAACCATCCTCAGGTTATCACCAAAGAAGTCCCATTTACAGCAACTGAATTGGCAAAGCTGAGAAAAGATTTTGCAAGGACTGCAAAAGAATCGGAGACAGAGTATCTGAGAGTGTCTTTGTCAGGAGGGGATGGAATTTTGTTGTCAGAGAAAGAAGCAGGAGGATATTGGGGTCCGGGTGTGTTTTTAACCACCAGCGACTGCCGAGCCCCATGGTCATTGGGCTGGAGGGCTGAACCCCTTGGAGAAGGGAGATCCCCTTGCCATAATAGGTACAGTGGATCAGTTAGTGGAAAGTGTGCAGAAGGCAGCCTGTCTCCAGATGATGTATGATTGGGAGCACAAGCCCAACCAGGGCTCCCTGATGATGATGCCTGTGGACCCAGAGAGGATGACTCCCCTGATACGAGGACTTCCTGACTCCCTGAAACCCACTGGCATTCAATTACAGGGGAAGACTCAAAACACCCCCAATGGTACATTAAAGTGTTCTTTCTAGAACCCAGCTTTCAGCTTTTTCATCACCCTGCTTCCCACAGGATATTGCACCCATTGACCCAGGTACCCTCCATCATAGTTCCCACTTCGTTCCCAATTGCAGGCCAGTCCCAGGGACACTGTGCACAAAGGGTATCCCTGAGCACTCCACTTGCTTCTGCGTATTGAGTGGATTAGAAACCACCACTGCAAATGTTGTTTAATGTCCCTGAATCTGCTGTCACTGCACCTCTATCAGCCACAGAGGAATTGGATTTACCGCATGCAGCAGCCTCCCTTTTCTAGCGCAGGCACCTTTAGTGCTCTCCTTTGTGGTGCCAAACAGCTGCAACACCATGAATCTCACTGCACGTATGGCTCTCCCAGGGCTGAATTCAAAATTCCAGTGTCTTATTAAAAGATGAGCTTTAAAGAGTAGTCCTGTCCCAGCCATCATCCCCAGGCTGTGCAGTGAGGTAGGTTGTACCCATACTGTGGTAAATGCAGTAACATGCATTCTGCATGCCCCAGGAGGGCTAAGCAATGATACTGCACAGCACAGGAATGCTTCATTCAATCAGACACAGGCACAAGAGAGGGCCATGTATTAAAATGAAGGGAAAAATTTTATTAGTTAGAAAGTGGTTTCAAAAACGGAGCCCCCAATCAATTGCATTTCTTTCTCTCCTGGCCAAACCATAAAATGCTGAGAGTCGACCCCCTGACTGGTATAAATTGTGAAAGTTAATGTGGCCATGATGCTTTATGATGAAGTTCTGGCTTATAGTAGTTGTACATCAGTGTAAGACCTCTGAGTGCCAGGAAATTATTCCAGCTTATAATTGAGATCTGTATCTGGCCCCCAAAGAGTAACTGTAGCCTATAGCATACAGCTAATGGTTTTATTAAGAACGTTTCAATTCTCCTGCTACTTTATGGGAACATTTTTGTGATAGATGGGTAAGTATTTTATCACTAGGAGCAGAAAAGAAAAATACTCCCTAAATTTTGTTGGATGCTAGAATATCTTGGTACAAGGATGGTTACTCGTAAGCAAGACATTGTCGCTGTACTGAGGAGCAGCAGGATGATGTGGCAGGGGTATATCCTAATTTGGATCCTGGGAGGGGATTGCCATTACATGAACATCTAGCCTAGGGTGGACCTGCATGACTGCCCAAAGTACTGTGTCCCTTTTGACAAAATTGACACCTTTTCTCCTTACCCACAAGTATTTTTATCAATAATGTTGAAATCCTGCCAGATCTTATGTGTGTTTTGGGGTCCACTTTATTTAAAATTCTGTCTTCTTTTACTATCTTAATTTGTTTGGGATTCTGACTAAATGTAAAAGGTCTTCCTTCCAGCTTGGTGTTTCATTTGAAGCAGAGCAAATTGACCCCATTCATCAAATGGAATGGAATGGAATGGAATGGAATGGAATGGAATGGAATGGAATGGAATGGAACAGAATGGACTAGATCAGACTAGACTAGAATATTTGAGTTGGAAGTGACCAGCAATGAAAATATACACCAACTACCTGAACACTTCAGAGCTGACCAAGTTAAAGCACGTTAATAAGGGCATTGTCCAAATGCCTCTTCAACATTGACAGGCGTGGGGCATCAACCACCTCTCTAGGAAGCCTCTTTCAGGGTTTGACCACCCTCTCGATAAAGAAACACTTCCTCACATCCAGTTCATTCTCAGGAGCAGCACGCAGAGCCTGCTGAAAGCTCAGAGCATCCTCTGGGGACACGCACACCACGACAGAAGCAGCGCTACTGAAATCACACAGCGAGGATTATTCCAGAGAAGAGGGGATGGGCAGTTCTGCACGGGGGGGAGGTGCCCGAGGGAAAAACTTCAGTTCTGGGGCACTTGGAGGACCAGCACTGTGGCCTTCCCCATCCCTCCCTGGGCACCAGCTCCCAGGGCCAACAGGATGCAGCACTGACCTAGCAGGACACGCCAAAAGCAAACACAGCTGGGTTCACTCCTTGGCTCCAAACGGCTCTCTCCAGGAGAAGGGAACAGGGCTTTCTAGCAATTTCCTCTGTTTTCCCCTTCCTGTTGCGAGAAGATGGACGCCAGGCTGCCATGTCACTGTGATGCAGCACTGTTGTCACGGCGACGTTGGCACCTGGCACCAGGGCCCTTCATTCTGCTGACCGGCACGACCCAGACCGGTCAGAGAAAGGGCCATGGATGGACGCGTGAGCCAAGATAGGAAAAAACAAATTAAAATGGAGCCGCCTTCGCTGGAGCCATCCCGGGCTTCCGACCCAGAGGGGTCAGCTTGGTGGCCAGCTTCACCTTCTCCCAGCCGTCCAGGAGGGGATACAGGAGCATCTTGGGACACTGCCACCGGGCCTCTCCCACAAGAAAATGCCCTCCAAGCTTTTGTGGATGACTCCTGGGCCCCCATGACATGCCATCTCCTCCTAGAAGACATCTGTGCCAATACCAGCCCGGCTTCAGCCCAGCTGTTCCTCCAGAAGCTCTGGAAGGTTGTCAACAGCCAGCGCTTCCAGTCCATCTGGTGGGGCGACGATGGCAACTGTGTGGTGATCGCCAAAAAACTCTTCCAAACGGAAGTGCTGGGGAGGAGGGGACACCGCAAGATCTTTGAAACCGAGTCCATGGGAGGCTTCATTCTCCAACTCAACCTCCATGGATTCTGCAAAATGGAGAGGGATTCCATCATCTTGATCTCCATCGAGGAGCTGCAGGCAGTAGCAGCAGCAGGGCCTGCTCTGGGCAAGGTATGTCAGGTCCTCCGCACACGAGCAAACCCTCGGGACAGCTGGGGAGGGGGAGAGGTTCACCTCCAGATAAAATAAACCTTTTCAAGGTAGGGAGCAAGGATGGGACTGTGAGAAAATCACCTGATTTTGGCTCATGGGTCATTTTCAGGAATTCTCAGTGCAGGATTTCGGAAGAGCAGAAATGCTGACAAAATGGATTTTGGTTATTTCTGCTTGCTTTGAAGCCATAAAACGCAAAGACCATCCCATCGATTGTGCTTGCTCCGTATCTGGCTGCACCAAACATTTCAATCTTCTTGCAGCACCAGCTGAATGCAGACAAGACACACGCCGGCCTCACATTATTCCCAACGTGTCCATTCCACGCTGAAGAGCCTGAAAACTAGTGGTGCTTGGGTTTCTCCATTGCTTTTTAGGCCTTTGAAAACCCTACACTTCTGTGCTCCCAAATGCCCAAAACACAAGGATGGTTATTACTTAACAAAACCCGATCCTAACATTTGTTTCAGCCAAAATTTGGTGTTTAAAATGCTCCGGGGAGCCCTTTTTCATACCCACCCACGTCTGTCTTTTTTGATGCAGATGCTTAGTTATGGGACCTCTGTCTTTCTCCTTCCTGCAGTGATAGCAACTAACTCCTCTCCTTTGCATTCCATAGCTGCTCTTCTACTACAACCCCCTCTTCAACAGAGATGACCCCAGCCTCCTCAGGATGTTCATGCAGCGTGCCAGTGGCAGAAAGAGAGCCCCAGCTGCACCCCCCTGGGCCCCGAGGTGGAGGAAGACCACCTGAGAAAAAGAAGATCTGAGGCTCAGCCGGCGGTGGGAGCTGCGGAGGAGGACAACGACACCCGGCCATCGGCAACCACCAGCTCCACACTCACCGAACCACAGGCCAGCACAACCACCCCAAGGGGCAGTGCCGGTCCCCCCCCACCCAAACGGCACTGCAACCACAGCCCCGCTGGCACCCAGGAGGCGGCTCCTGCTCCAGCCACGGCTTCACCACACCCTGTCACACCTCCTGCCCCTGCAAACAGCCCCCACACACCAGCCAGGGGATTCTCTTCTCCCTAATAAAACTTTTCCAGATGCCTTGACTTGTCTCTACAGTCTCACACCCGGGGGGGTGGGGGGAGGAGGGGATTGCCTTCTGGGACACGAAGGCTTTGGCTCCAGCCCAGGAATGCCAAAGGCCCCAGGCCCAAGTGCTGCACTCAGCAAAACCCAGCAAAAGGCCACCCTGGGGCTAATCCAGGAGCTGCACCAGCACCCAGGGTCACTCCAACCAAACCAGTCCCTCACAGCTCTTGGGGAGGCCATGCCCCTTCCTCCCCCAGCTCAGGCCAGGGGCCAGGGGCAGCAGGGCTGCAGGGAGCACACTTGGCTTCTCCTGCCCACCCCACAACCCAGCTGGGGAGAGCTACAGCATTGCCGCTGGCACAGCCACACCTCTGTCCTACGGGGGTCACAGCTTGGCCTTACTGCAGGAAGAACCTCTCTCTCCCAGCAGCATTTACTCAGGCTTCCTCTCGAGAAGAGCCTTTCACCAAAGCCTTTACACAAGATGCTACCTCGTGAGCCCCTTCCTTGCCACACAACAGGAAATTGCGCTTTTGGGGGAGAGTAGACCTGGAACACCAGCTCTGCAGGGTGCTCCATGTTTCACACCCATTGATGCAAAAAGATTACAGTGCTCAGGAGAAATTACACCACCAGTTCACCCGCCCAGCTCCCACATCGCTGTGCCCAGAGGGAAGCCAGGCAGCTCCGGCCCATCGGGAGCAAAGCCCGCCAGGCTCAGGGCAACCAGCACTGTCAGCCGGGGCTCCGTGCAGCCACATGCCGAGCCCCGTCCTCGCACCGCCCACCCACACCCTCTGCTCTGGACTCGCAGAGGCACACAGAGGCAACAGCCACCACCACAACCCCCTTCTCACCTCTTCAGCTGACAACGCCCTTCGTGCCTCCGCTCAGAGCATGTCCTGCGCGGTACATGAACACCTGCTCACTGTCGCATGGGCAACAAAACACAGCTAAAGCCTTTGTCCTCATTCCTCTTTTCCTATGACGGTCACATCTGCATGACGCACTTCGCTAAAGCCAACGTACTGGGTATGTTACTTGTATGAGCCACTGGCAAGAGAAGCACTGATTGCTCCGGCAGCTAAAGCAAACATTTCCTTTCCTGAAGAAACAGAAAGTCCTGCTGAGAGGGTGCCATTTAAAAGCTCGATAGAACATCGTTGAGTGCCCTGGTTTGGGTTCTAAAGGTTCACTCTTGAGGAAAATTAAGTGGTCTCCAGCAACTCCTCTCCCAGTTTACCCTTGTGACTGGTGTTACTCCCTCCCAGGTACAGAACCTGCCATTTGCTCTTGCCCAGTTTCACGCCACTGATGATTGCCCAATGCTCCCATCTATTGAGACCCCTCTGCAAGGTTTCTTGTTCCTCCAGAGAAGTCACCAGCACCTCCCATTTGATATGGCCAGCAAACTTGCTAAGGGTCAAGCCTGAGGTAGCCCCATTCAGTACAAGCCTTGGAGCCCTGCCGCTCAGCCACTTCTTCACCTGCCGCACCATGGACCTGCTCATCTCACAGTCGGACAACTTGTCCAGCAGGATGCTGGCAGGGACACCATCAAAAGCCTTGCTGAAATGCAGAAAAACTACATCCACCACCTTCCCTTCATCCACCAGCTGGGGTACCTTATCACACAAGGACAGCAAATGAGTTAAAAAAGCACTTTCCCTCGGTCAATCCATCCTGACTGTGCCTGATGATGGCATTGTTCTTTAAACACCTTTCAGGAGCACCATCACCTTCTCCATCATTTTTCCAGGTACTGAGGTCAGACTAACAGCTCGGTAGTTTCCTGGGTCTTCTCTCACACCCT